>NW_023144625.1:5509831-5645641 GCF_012932325.1 Thrips palmi | reverse complement strand
GAAGGGGGCTTGTCAGTATGAAGGTTCACAGTGGGCCAGAAGACCGGTGGAGGCGGCCAGAACTCGGGACGCGTAATTGAACTCAGAGACGCGTAGCAGGACTTGAACCGAACGTGTGACCCCACCAATAAATCAATTCCTCGTTCTAAGAGCAAACCATTCGTGGGTCTCACGTTCCGTTCGAGTCCCTAAGCGACTCTAGAGCTCGAAACCCGTTCGGGACTTTGACCGCCTCTACCAGTCTTCTGGCCCACTACTGTGCGGTGAGGGCTAACTTGACCCTCGCTGTGCGCCACTCACCGATCCGAGTCCATGATGGTGTTGAGCCTGTGGGCGATGGTCAGGATGGTGCAGTCCCTGAAGTCCTCCCTGATGGTTTTCTGGCGGCAGAGATACAGTGGGTTAGAATCTATCCAACTTGCGACACTCAGGCTTTTGCCTGACGACATCGTCTCCGGCGAGACTAGCAAAGACAACACCTGGATGAGGTCGTCCGTCTCCAGGTCGACGGCAGCAGTGGCCTCGTCGAACAGGAGCACCTTCGTCTTGCGGAGGAGCGCGCGCGCCAAGCACACCAGCTGCCTCTGGCCGACACTGCAATACCAAAAGTCGTCAGCGTCGTCATGTTGTGCATTTTGTTTCCCGGCGGCGCTGAATTGATTCACAGAATAGCCAAGGCTTTGAGCGTGACTTTAAACGCTCGGAGTGATTTTGTTCGGAAAATTAACTTGCCATCCAAAGATCGTGCAAGAGGCGCTTTGTGACGCCTGAGAAGGGAACAGTGCATCCAAACTTTCTTCACAAGAGGCATTTGGGAAGGGCGCGAAACACACTAGATGTTAATGTAGAATTTTGTACGTGTAACTTGCCTGATTTTGAGCACACTGCAAAGCCGGTGGTGAGCTTACTTGCTACAAATTTGGCAAGCCGTTTTGAATGCCAAAAGTTAGCAGGCTTGGCCCGGAAATACTTCCCAGCTTGCCAAAATTTGGCAGCCTTGTGAAGATTCCCGGCAAAAGCTTGCCAAATGTTGGCATTCAAAACGGCTTGCCAAATTTGTGGCAAGCAAACTTACCACTGGCTTTGCATTGCATACGTGGAATTTCCCTAATGGGCGTACACTATGGTTAAATTTAAGCAAATTCGAGCGTAACTTGATGTAAAGCGACGGTTTCAACACCACGTACAAAATTGTTCATCAACATTTGGCGGGTAGTATATCAAGATCGCGCTTATTACTTCCTTCCGAAATTCATTACAACACCTCCATAACGGAGCTTAAAAATAAAAAAGGTCACAGTAATTTACGGATTTTGGACGTAGTTTAAGAACGTTTCGGACCGCTGTTGTAGTGGTGTAGTGGTTGTAGTGATGTACTTGGGTATTTACAATTTGATGCCCTTCCGGAATCCCGCATATGACGAAAATCTGGCTCTCCCTTGCTGGTTTTAGTTTCAACATTGACTGCCTAGCCGGCCCCGGGTTACCACAATAATGGGCTAGAAGACCCGCGGTTGCGGCCAGAACTCTCGACGCGTTTTTAGTCAAAGAAGCTACATAGGACTAGAACCGAACGTGTGACCTCATCAATTCGTCGTTCGGAGAGCAATCCATTGGTGGGGTCGGGGTCACACGTTCGGTTAAAGTCCCATTGAACGGACCCTGGAGCTCAAATACCGTCCGGGATTCTGACCGCCTGCACCGGTCTTCTGACCCGCAGTGCCTACCTGAGGTTCTCGCCGCCCTCCGCCACCTCGTGTCCGAGGCCGGCCGCCAGGCCCGAGACGAAGGCCTTGAGGTGGGAGCGCTCGAGCGCCCGCCACACCTCGTCGTCGCTGAACTGCGTGTAGGGGTCCAGGTTGACGCGCAGCGAGCCGGCGAACAGCACGGGGTCCTGCGGGATGATGGTGAGGCGCGAGCGCAGCGTGCGCAGGTTGACCCGGGCGATGTCCACGCCGTCGATGAGGATCTGGCCCTCGGCGGCCTCCACGATGCGGAACAGCCCCAGCGTCAGCGACGACTTGCCCGCGCCCGTGCGGCCCACGATGCCCACCTGCCAACCACACTCGAAATGTCTTGAAGCTGCCACTTCTTCCACTCATTGTACGCGTCCAGCCTGCACGGCCAAAACGGTTCCTGGTTTACCCAGGCAGCCAATGGTAACAATATGAGCGATTTCCAGGGAGTTCCTGGAAGAACCAGGAACACACACACACTCACACACACGTCGTAAGGTCACGCTTTTGTTTCACCTGGCCAGCAGCCTACCTTCTCGCCGCCCTTGACGGCCACGTCGATGCCCTTGAGGACCAGGTCCAGGCCCTCGCGGTAGCGGATGGCGTACTTGCGGAACTCCACCGTGCCCTCCACGGGCCAGCCGGGGCTCACGGCCGCCTCGGTGCCGATGTGCGGCGACTCCTGCCGGGAAAATGGGATTCGTCAACCTCGCTTTGGGTACACTCTAAATGTCTCACGGAGAAATTTCCCATAGTACGAAGTTAGTAAATGGTTCAAGCATGAAACGAACGAAGCTTTTTCTTCGTGAAGGTTTTTCTTCGTTTTACGAAAGTTTTTGTTCGTATTAAGAATATGGTTCTCTTCGGATTTCAAGAGTTTTTCTCCAAATTAAGGTTTTCTTCGTATTACGAAAGTTTTTCTTCGTACAACGAAGGTTATTCTTCTGAACTTGAAATGAGAATCCAGAAAAGATTCGTATTACGAACAATTTTCCTTCCTTGCGCAGAATTCACACCCCCCAACACTGTTAAAAAAGTTATGAATTTTCAAAGAAATTTTTGATGAAAATTTTTACGAATACGGATATGAATTTTACAAACATTGCAATTTTCATAACTTGATGCAAAAATTCGAAAAAAATTTTCGTAAAATTGACAATTGTTTTAATTTATAACCATGTTCTAAAAAATTGCGAATCTTAAATGTTGATTTTGAGCACACAATAGAAATTTTTTCCGAATCCGATTGTAAATTTCATAACTAGCTCAAGAGGCGTGGCCACGGGGCGCTGGTAGAGTCATCAGTAGCTGACCCTCTGCCTCCCGTGGGACGTGGTAGCACAGCGGTAAAGAGCGTGCACCACAAGTCAAAGATCCCGGGGTTTGAAAAACCCCTGATCAAAAGCAGAATCGGTTCAATAAATGGCATAAGGCCGCTTGGGTGTTCATATACATGAACATTAGTTGTCCTTTTGCTTAACTGCTCTAAAATGACCTCGCAAACGCGAATATAAATTTTCATAACATGATATGAATTTTTTAACGTGATTGTAAAACAATTTACAATCATTTGTAATTTTAATTTTCATAACAATTTTTTGTGAAAAAAAATGCCAAACCAAAGTTATGAAAATTACAACTGATTTTTTTTAAAAGTGAATCTCACCGCAATTTTGCACTGAATATAGAAATTGGTAGTGCGTACCTGCGGGGTCTCCTCGTACTCCTTGATTCTCTCCACGGACACGATGTTGTTCTCCACCTCAGTGATGAAGTGCACCACCCAGTTCAACACCATCGTGATCTGCAGGCACGAAGTTTGCGTAGCATGAAGGCATAAGTCACTTTCGCATTCCACGAACGTGGCGACGTCGTGGCGATTCGTTGAACGCAAACTGTGTCACGCTCGCTTAAATAGTACATCACATTTGTTTGAACGTGAATCGTGAATCGGCGGTCAAAATCCCGGACGCGTTTTTAGCTCTGGAGTCGCTAGACACACTGCAAATCCGGTGGTAAGTTTGCTTGCCACAAAATCGGCAAGCCGTTTTAATGCCAAATTTTGGCAAGCTTTGGTCGGAAATCTTCCTAAGCTTGCCAAATTTTGTCGAGCTGGGGGGAATTTCCGGGCCAAGCTTGCCAATTTTGGCTTTCACAACTTTTGGCAAGTAAACTTACCACCGGCTTTGAAGTGCAGGACTCGAACCGAACCTGTGACCCCACCAATGGATTCCTCGTTCCGAGCAATTTGTTAATGGGGTCACACGATCGGTTTCGAGCCCCATTACGTGATTCTGGACCTCAAAGTGCGTGTGGGATTTGGACCGCCTCCACTGGTCTTCTGGCCCACTCGTCTCCTGACCTGCAGGGCGTAGCTCAAGGACAGCCCCACGGTGCCGGGCGCGATGCCCGAGCCGCGGCTGAGCACGGCGAACAGCGCCGCGAAGAAGATGACGGAGTTGCCCACCGTCTCGAGGCGCACGGCCAGCCAGCGCGTGGCGATGGCCACCGGGAAGTAGCACTTCTGGTTGGTGTCGATGCGCTGCTCGGCCTCCTCGATGAAGCGGTCCACCACACCGTAAGCGCGGATGGACGACGAACCTGCACCAAGTCAAGCCTCAGACTGGAGAACAACTTTTATGTTGTTGTCGCGCACGCTTGAAGAAACCTTGCCAAGTATTTTGAGCATATGTGAGGTCCGTACATATGCTCTAAATCCTTCGTAAGGTTTTAAGCATAAGGTACACAGACCACCCACACTCTAAATGTCTTACAATGAAATTTCACCTATGTTATTCGTATGTTACAGTGGATTCAGCGCAAATATAATACGATGAAATATTCCTTCGTAATACGAATCTTTTTAGCTTTTTCATTGTTCGATACAAAACTAAGTAATACGAAGAAAAACCACCTTAGTAGTATGCTTGCGCCATTTCCTTCGCATTATGGGCTATTTCTTCGTAAGACATTTAGAGTGCAGGCAAATTTTGGCGAGACTTGTCTCGTACTTTATCCGTGTCTTCCTGCCATATGTCTGGTCAAATGTTCACATCGACATGCCTTGCAAAAACGGAGGTTGCATGTTTTCCTTTCCAGTTCACATGAGATCCCTAAGAGCACGACGGAGAACGAAAACAGAAGGTCCGTACCTTTTCCGCACCATACTTTAAATACAATTTTCCGTACCACACTCTTAATGTCTTTCGAAGAAATTTCCCAATACAGAGGAAATCGCGCCAACATAATACGAAGGTGGTTTCTCTCCGCATTACGAAGGTTTTACTGGGTATTTTACGCTAAAAAGACTCGTATTACAAAGCAATGTTGCTTCGTATTATGCTTGCCCCAAATTCACAGTAACAATAACTCTAATTTCATGAGTGCGAACTACTTTTTTTTTTTTTGTTGCAGCGTGACAATAAGGACGGACCTGTGAGCGTTTCGCTGAAGTGCGAGAAGATGGGCGAGCGCGACACGGCGTCCAGGCGCTTGAGCTGCCGGGACGTGGACACGTAGAAGCGCTGCACCAGGAAGTAGACGACGCCCAGCGGCACCACGACGGCGATGAAGAGCGGCGTGCTGTACGATATGACCACGATGGTGGACAGGCACTGCCAAAAATCAGCATGAGAATACAAGATTTATTCCGACATTTTCGTTCGAATATTATGACATTTGTCTCTGTCACAGGCACTGTTAAAAATCAGCATGAGATTACAAATTGATTACTGACATTTTCGTCAGAATTTCACGAGTCGATCAGTGTCATAGGCGGTCAAAAATCAGAATGAGAACACAAAATGATTTCTGAATTTTTGTCAGAGTTTCATGAGTCATCAAAGCAGGCAGTTGCCCAGAGAAGTAATAACATTTTCATCAACGTCCTTCGATGATATTATTGTAAATTAGATTTCCTTGAAAATGGCTCTAAAAAATGATTGACATCGGTTCAGAGTGGTCTGGGATAGGCCAAGTGGAACAACAAATCGTCCAATGTCCAGCAACTATGTTTGATTTTTTCAAGGTTTCGAAGTATGAGTGAACCTGCCAATATTCCTGGACTTTTTTATGATGATTATCACTATCTCAAATCGTGAGAAACATTCAATTTAAACTCAGAATTTTTAAAAAAATCTCTCGAATATTTGGGGCAGTTGCGAAATTACTAAATATCACAAAGATGTCCAAGGAAATGAGGAACGCACCATGAAAGCCAAATAGAGGAACTGGTTTATGAACAGGGGCAGCACGTTGTCCACGCTGTCGATGTCCTTGGTGAAGCGGTTCAGGATGCGGCCCATGGGCGTCATGTCGAAGAAGGACATGGGGCACTTCATGGTGCGGTTGAACATGCGGTTGTGCAGGGCCATGGAGGACTCGATGCAGCCCAGGGCGAACACAAACGAGCTCAACATGCTGAACACGACTGGAAATGAAGCACATTTTAAAGGTCTGGTACTCATCACGGTGACTAGTGCACTCAAACCTTAGAAAGAGGTGCTCTTAAAAAAAAAGAGTATATCCATATCGAAGGAGCACACCTCCAAATTGGCTATTTGTTGCGCTCACGGTTTGGTAGTCGACAGTCTTAAGTGATGTCAACTTGTCACCTATGCCCTTTGATTTGGCTCAAAAAAATTACCATAAGTTAATTTTGACAAAGACTTTCAACCACATGTCGGGAGGAGAAATTCGCATCTAATTATACGTAAAAATGCATGAACTTGTTCAAATTTGAGCACAATTTTTCCAGAACGTTACACAGGTGCATGCATCACCACGTAAAAAATTGTAGGTAAACTTGGTGAACTCGAAGGCTGGAAGCAGTTCTTCGCTTTCCTGTGCATTTCGAACTAAATCTTAAATTACGAAATAATTCGTATGCAGTCTGCAAAAACCTCCGTTCTATTTGCAGTGACAAAGAAAAGTCTTCGACAGAACTTAACCGCAATACAGGTAAGGTAACTAAGTGCACGGTACCTTGCCCGATGCCGAACGCGGCGTACACCCCCAAGTACTTGTCCCGACTGTCGTCGAAGCCTGGATTCGAAGCGTTGAGCATGACCGGGTCGCTGGTCCAAGTGTTGACCCACTCGCTGGAACCGACGGTGAGGCCCTGAGGTGGGTGGAAGGCAAAACGTCATAAAACAGCCCTAAAATGTCTGACAATGAGATCTGAGCTACTGCACACACTAAATTCTAATGGACTTTTTAAATGCATAATGATGCATTTTTATGCATCGTTATGCATGCGCAGAAACGTCCATAAGGTATGTATAAAATTATGCATCACTGTGTACATTTTATGCATCTTCCTGCATAAAATGTACACAGTGATGCATATTTTAGTGCATAACATATGGACGTTTCTGCGCATGCATAACTATGCACAAAAAGTCCAAAAGAATTTAGTGTGATGTGAATTCGGCGCAAGATAGTACGAAGCAATTTGTCTCGATACCACGATCTTGTTTCGTACGTGCATAGTAAGATATAAATAAAAACCTTCGTAATATGAAAAAAATTACGTTCGTTTTATGCCTGCTCCATTTCCTTCGTATTAACCTTCGTATTAACCTTCGTAATATGAAAAAACTACGTTCGTTTTATGCTTGCTTCATTTACTTCGCAGAATGGGCGCCTCGTAACTATGCATAAAATGAAAGATTTAGTGTACATGTGAATGGTCGAAAGTGTACGAAGAAATGTTCAACCCAGTGGCGTGCGTGGGAAAATTTGAAATGGAAAAATTATTTCAGGCCCATTTCTTTTTAACCTTCTTACTGGGTAAATAAAAACCGCGATTTGCCTCCCTTCCAGGGGCTGCCTCTTTTGCCCAAAGCAAGTAATGCGTTTTTGACCCCCCTGACACCCCCCCCTGTCCACCGCTGTTGCATGCACGTGTGACTGATGTTCAAACGAAGCTTCGTTTGAACATGATGTTACACTCTTGAATGTTGGTGAGTGACTATGGTCACAATATGAATATTCTGACGAATATGACGTCACATTCGTTGACTGAGAGTGTGAAAGTGCACACGGCATGTGATACTTGTCAGCAGACCTGGCGGGAAAAAGCAATACCTGGAAGACGATGTTGAAGAGGATGGTGAGGAACACCATGATGAGCCGGATGCTCCGGATGTAGTGCACGTACACCTTGAGCTTGACGCTGCCCACCGCCATCGTCTCCTCGTCCGTCAGCTTCTCGCCGGGCACCTCGGCCACGGCCTTCGGGGGCTCCTCCTTGGTGGCGCTGGAACGGCGTCGCGACCGCGCGGACCCAGCACTGCGATCCCACAAACACGCTCTTTGAGGATTCGCCATTTCATGAGAATCTGTTCATACAACACTCCACTGAGAATGAAAGAGTCAAGAGTCATAATCAGGACTAAAATTTTGAGCGAGGAATTAATTCTTTATTGCCCAAATTTGGGTGAGGAAGGTTTCCTCGCCCAATTTGGATGAGGAAGGTTTCCTTACCCAAAGTTGGGTCATAATACTATGGAGCCATAGGTAGCTGGTCCTTACCCACAGTTGGGTCATAATACTATGGAGCCATATAGGTAGCTGAGACACCCTTCCTCACCCAATTTTCGGCGAGGAAGCCTTCCTTGCCCAAATTTGGGCGAGGATTGGTTCCTCGCCCAAATTTGGGTGATAAAGTATGCCTCGCCCAAAATTGGGTATTGATCATTACTATTTTATTCTCAGTGTCCAAATTGGGAATTTACGAATATTCTTTGTGACATCTTCGTAAAGTTCCGAAAGACATGATCGTAAACTTGCAAAGAATTTCCAAGAATTTAAGCTGAATGTTCCAAGATTTACGAAGAAGCGCCATTACCACGGGCTTTCGTAAATTTACGAAACTCCATTCAGCAACATATTTTCCACAAGTACCATCGTTTCCCGAAGATTTTTTTGCAACGAAACAGATTTTTGCTGTGAAAATGACGAGCAAGTTATGTCGATACGTCGATGATAAACACTAAATTTTAATGCAGAACTTTGTTTGTTGAACTTGCAATTGTAACTTGATTTGTGCATATGAACTTACATAATATTACGAATACAAATGCATAAATTTATCCAAGTTTAAGGGGGCAGTCTCGTCCCTGTACCCTTTTTTAGGGGGGTTTCCCCCCCCTCTTTTGATGACGATGATTTTTTAAATATACCTCTTAGAGACAAACGGTAAAAACCAAATGAAAGAACGGAATTTTTACAACATTTTCAAAAAAAAATATTTTGTTTTGTCTTCAGTAGTAAGGGAGTTATAGGGAATGCAACAAAAGCCGACAAAACATACAAAATTTCACTGCGCGACAATTTTCTCCGGAAGTTCTTAACTTTTTGGCACGGTTTGCGGCATCTTGAAGATGAAAAAATCCTCTTTACTTTAACCTACAATCGTCCATGTAGCCCAAGGGAAACCTAAATTAAAACCGTTCCTAAGTTTGTATAGGTTTTTGGTTACGTTTTAAAAAGTGTAATCCTTGGGCTATATGGACGATTGTAGGTTAAAGTAAAGAGGATTTTTTCATCTTCAAGATGCCGCAAACCGATTGCCAAAAGGTTAAGAACTTCCGGAGAAAATTGTCGCGCAGTGAAATTTTGTATGTTTTGTCGGCTTTTGTTGCATTCCCTATAACTCCCTTACTACTGAAGACAAAACAAAATATTTTTTTTTTGAAAATGTTGTAAAAATTCCGTTCTTTCATTTGGTTTTTACCGTTTGTCTCTAAGAGATATATTTAAAAAATCATCGTCATCAAAAGAGGGGGGAAAACCCCCTAAAAAAGGGTACAGGGACGAGACTGCCCCCTTAAGCACAATTTTATGCAAAACGTCACACCACAGGTTTAAAGTTATGCATCATCACGTGCAAAATTGAACAACAACATTGAGCG
The DNA here is from genome assembly GCF_012932325.1 of Thrips palmi. NCBI lineage: Eukaryota > Metazoa > Arthropoda > Insecta > Thysanoptera > Thripidae > Thrips > Thrips palmi. Next base: position 5,635,989 of record NW_023144625.1, on the reverse strand, counting down.
TGTTACCGCTTGAGGGAGCCGACCGCCGAGCCTTTCCGCGATCGGACGCCGTCGCTGCCGGTGAGCGACACTTGCGAAATTTGGCGCTGCAGCTCGTCCTTGCCCACGGCCTTCTCCAAGTGCGCCTTGATCTCCTCCAGGTCTGCAGCAGAAAGGGGCCAAACCGGCGTGTCACATTTTACACTGTAATTCAAAGGGTTTTCAATTTTCGGCGATACGCAATGTATCACCGAAAAAAAGGTCGTACACGAATGTATCACCGAAAAAATGGTCGTACACGAATGTATCACCGAAAAAATGGTCGTACACAAATGAATCGCCGAAAAGAAGGTCAGACATCATCGACATTGGCCCTCGTATTCCTGGAGAAGTATCACCCTTTTCTCGGTGAAACATTTGTGTACGATCTTTTATTCGGTGATACATTTGTGTACGACCTTCTTTCCGGTGATACATTCGTGTACGACCCAGTGTTCTCCGTAGGAATTACGGTCTTGCAGAAAACTGTTAGGTCCTACGGAAAAGACTGTGCAGTCCTCCGGAGAAAACTGTGAGGTCCGACGAAGAGTATTGACAAGAGGGCTAAGGAGAATCTTGGCAAAAATAAAATAAATAGAATTTTTCGCAGCTTTTTGCCACAGTGTTAAAAAGCAATTCGACGCGTTCTAATAGAATAATCCTAACTGTTAGAGCAGATCCAAGACAATTCTAACTTTCAGTGCCGATTTAGAACTATTGTAACTGCAGTGCAGAGGTACCTAAGAGTGCTCGTGTAGGAACTTCACAGCAAATCGGAGAATCTTGATCTATCTGAAATAAAATGTCCACGTTTTTATATTTCGGCGAGTAATTTTAAGAAGTATGTTGGCGTCACGGACTTTGAAAAAACACCGCTTTTCACGTGATGTGCAGTTACGATAGTTCTGAATTGACACGAAAAGTTAGGATTGTCTTGGATCTGCTCTGACAGTTAGGATTGTCTTGGATCTACCCTGGCAGTTAGGATTATTCTATTAGGACGCATCGAAAAGGGTACTTTCGTAGAATCCTGAACCGGAAGCAAGCAGACCAGCAGACGCCAAATTGGCCGGAAACTAACCTCTCTTCGGATCCAAAACTATAGCCGAGCTGTACAAATATTGCTCGCGAAACACATATGCACTGCAAACAAGTATCAAACGACTGTTTATGTTCAAGTGTGGCCGATACCTTTGGCGAACGTCTCTTTCCCATGTCAAGTTTGGATCTACTTCCGCCAACATGGCGTCTGTGTGCTTCCGGTTCAGGGATCTACGAAAGTACCCTATGGGGGGGGGGTAAGTCCCCAGTCCCTCCTCCGGCACCTTACTCACCCTCCACCACGTCGTCGCCCTCCTCGGCCTGCAGGTGCTGCAGCAGGAACTCGGCGAAGGCGCCCTTGCGCTGCATGAGTTCCTGGTACGTGCCCTCCTCGCTGACGGTGCCGTCCTTGAGCACCACGATGCTGTCCACGCGCGGCAGGAACGAGATGCCGTGCGTCACCAGCACCCGAGTCTGCAAACCCCGCCCACACTCTAAAAATGTCTTTCGAAGAAATTTCCTAAAATACACACTAAATGTTATGTACAATTTTGTACGGGACATCACAGTTTTTTGTGCGCACGAACTGTTTGAACAATTTTCGTACGAAAAACTGCACAAAATTCCCCATTTTGTGCAAAATTTTGTACAAATTTGTACGGAAAGTTCGTGTGCACAAAAAACTGTGATGTCTCGTACAAAATTTGTACAAAAACATTTAGTGTGCACGAAGGGAATGGCGCAGGTATAAAACGCACGTGGTTTTTCTTCGTATTACGAAGGTTTTTTCTTTGTATCTTACAATGAAAAAGCTTAAAAGATTCGTATTACGAACAAACAGTGCTTCGTATTATGCTTGCGCCGAATTCACTGTAACATACGAATAACATGGGTCAAATAATTTCATTGTAAGACATTTAGAGTGCACTTGCATCGTTAAACTTAGGGTGAAGAGCTCCATGCACTCTCATTCCAGGATCGTGACATTACGTTGAAATGAACGTGACAAAATGTCACGTTCGTTTGAGCGTTGTGTCACATTCGTTAGGATGTGAATCGGCCAAAAATTAGATTGTTCACATTCAAATGATTTCGTTAGGTCAAACGAACTTGATAGGGCCCGGCCCTATGGCAGATAGGGCTTAGCCAGGGCCAAGCCCTTTCTCGGATAGGGCTTGGCCCCTTCGGAAAGGGACCGTCTCTTTAAAATCATAGGGATTTTTTCGTTTCAACGTGTTGTCACGTTCCTGGAATGAGTGTGCGCCTGCTCTCATGTAGCATGTCTGGTGCTCAAAACGCGTCTAGAGTTTTGGGCGCTTCCACCGGTCTTCTGGCCCACTGCGCCACAGTGCCTCACTTGGTATCCTCACCTTGTTGGCGAGCATGCCGGCCGGCCCGATGACCTGCTCGAAGATGTGCTTGCCGACGTGGCTGTCCACGGCGCTCAGCGGGTCGTCCAGCAGGTACACGTCGGCGTCGCAGTACACGGCGCGGGCCAGCGACACGCGCTGCTTCTGGCCGCCGCTCAGGTTGATGCCCTGCAGCAGGTGCACCAGTCAGCATCGAACTCCCAGCGCAACGCCAACCTCCGTAAATCACTTTTAAAGGTAAAATTACAGACTTTTTTTTCAAAATGTGAACGTTTGTACTCAGAATTTCCAGAATTCATGTGACGCATAAAAGGAGATTTTCAAGCTAATGAAAGTGAAATTTCCGTCGGCGTGGATTCAGAGGGGGAAGGGGGTGCCCTTTCTTCCCTTGAACGCGTCGAAGCCGCCTGGAAGGTAGGCAAACATTCCCATATTGCACCTGTAGGAAGGCAACTTTTGCGATTTGCCTGTGAACTGACTGATATTCCTCCCAGGGGATGATTTTTTACCGCGTCCACGCACCTTCTCGCCGATCTCCGTCTGGTCCCCGCCCGGCAGCATGGCGAGGTCGGACTTGAGGGCGCAGGCCTCTATCACCTTGTTGTAGTGCCGAGCGTCGTAGTCCTTGCAGAACAGGATGTTGTCCCTGAGCTTGGCGTTCTGGATCCAGGCCTGCTGCGGTACGTACGCCACGGAGCCCTGCACACCAAGAGGAGAAAGATCCGCTAGGATACACATCATGTAACATTTGTGTGGACATTGCCGTACTGAGGTACGGAGGATTTTTTTACAGCATAGCTTTTCATTGCATTTCCCTTATACACTGGTAAAACTGAAGCGCAGCTCTATTCTTATGAGTCTAGCACAAAGTTACGCTCGACATGAAGCGTAGACTAGGAAGTCCCCTATGCATTTAGATAGGTGAAATCTTAGAAGATTATAGCAGGCCTCGGCAGGCCTGTTACGCTTGGTTTCAAGCGTAAACTGATTACGCTTGAAAACAGGGGGTGTACGACGCTTTAGTTTTAACAGTGTAGGCATTATCGCAAAAAAGTGACGCTTTATTGCAAAAATTAGTTTATGTTTTTTTATTGCAGATTTTTAGTTGTCATGCAAAACTAGCTGACACCTTTATGTGTCTTGTAGTTTTAGGTCTGTTTTAAAGTAAAGGTATGAAAGGTATCATCTGCCAAAAATTGTGATGAGCCTCGTTATCCTGAAGTAGATAGGCTCACCACCGAGTTGACGCGTCCGGACTGCTTCTGCATCTCGCCCAGCAAGGCGGAGACGAGCGACGACTTGCCGGCGCCCACCGTGCCCACCACGGCCACCAGGCGGCCCCGGCCCACGCGCAGGTTGATGTTGGACAGCACGGGGGGCTCGCCGTGGCGCCACGAGAAGGACGCGTTCTCCACGGACAGCGCGTCCTCCGAACCTGCAGCCAAGCCAGGGCGTTTCACTATGACAACACTGGTTTAAATAAGTCATCAAATGTACGTCCTCAAGGGCTCAACAGTCGTTCACCCCTTTAAGAGGGCTCATACATGTTAAAAGCACTTTGTAAAAAAAAATTGATGTAGACGGATCAAGATTTTACAATTTCTGTGTTAAAACACTTTTAGATAATTGAGTAAGCTTCATTTTGGCTTAAAGTAAAGTGACTTTGGACATTAAGTCGAAACGTAAAAAATTTTGCTTCGGCATTCGACTCGGGATGAATAGCAGAAAAATAAGATAAAATAAAAAAGAAGGCAAAAATTTGACGATTTTCACTGGTGTGCCCCCTTAATTTCCAGAAAATGTCCAAAGTCACTTTACTTTGAGCCAAAATAAAGCTTACTTAATTATCTAAAAGGATTTTAACACAGAAAGTGTGAAATCTTTTTTTTTTTACAAAGTGCTCTTAACATGTATGAGCCCCCTTAAAAGGCGTAGGTGATGCCATTGGAGATTGAAATTTTGTACAATACATGCTGCACACTCTGAAAGTGTGTACTGAGTACACAAATAGAGCACTTAATAGTTTTTCAGGGCTGCTAGAAAAGACTACAACAAAACTACAAAAAAAAATTCTTACCAATATTTTTTTTAATCAGAACCCTCAATGTATTTACTTTCTTCGATCCTCGTTGTTCTTTCTCACCGTTTTGGTTGCCACCATTTTTGTTGCAAGGACCTTTGAGTTCACAGTATTTACAAGCCTCGATGATCTTCCATTCCACATTCACCCGCCTTTCCAGGGCTCGAGTCTACTTGCCGCCCCGGGCTTTAGGTACGCAGTTGGGTCATGTCGTCGGCGTCGACTCGTTGAGGGGTGATGGACACTTGGGCACAACCATGATGACGAAGGGAGCATGGTGCACGGAAGCGCATGTTGAAGAGGGAAGCCAGAAGGCCGTTCTCGCTCACGTGTTCCGTCCAAAAAGCATCGTACGTCGCTAAAAACAGAGTTCACCTGAAAGGTTCGATTTAGGGGCAGTAGCGTTTGTCCGTGCTTTTACGATTTGAACCAAGTCCTGTTAGATATATAGAAATTGAATGTCGGGCAAACGGCGGACCATTAAAGAAAAAGTTTTAAGTTCACAAAAAAAAGCATTTTTTGCATTATTAGGAGTTTTGTGTTCTATGCAAAAATGGATCTACAATTAATGTTTCACTGCGCAACGATTTACCAATTTTTCTTTTTACCAATCGGTAAATGTCTAAAAAGATGAAATTCCCTAATGACCCTGGGTTTTTATTTGGCCAAAAAAATGTTTGTTCCATCTTAAGTTGAAGAAGTTTCAATATTTTCTGCCATTTCCCTTCCAGGTCATTTATGGGCAATTTCATGCTTTTTCATGATTTTACTTGCGTCCGGTTAAAAACTTGGCTGTGTCGATGCGTGGCACCATAATTTCGACCAGGCGGTTGATGGACACTCTGGCCTGCCCCGAGACCATGATGACGAAGGGTTTTTTTGAAAGTTGAAGGCATGATTTAAGAGGGACAGCGCCGAGCCGTTTTCCGCGTCCATGACTTTCTTTTTTCGCCCTACAGCACGTAGGTCGAAAAGAAACAGTGCAAATGAGAGCTAGAGCTTAAGACAGAAGACAGTCTGATAATTTGCACGGAAGAGTTCGTTATCACGATGCAAACTAGATTTGTTTGTTACAGATAATTTTCGAAAAGTGGTAAATTTTGAGAAGAATTTCGATTACGAAAGCCAAAAAATTTTCTCCAGCACCCACCACTCAGGTTCCTGAGACTGCATTTGTTGACTAGTATAACGCCGCGCTTCAATATTGTGAACTGGATGTGCAATAACAAGTTTTGAGCAATTGCCACGAGCTGTTGCCAGCTCATGAAACTATTCTCGTGGGGAAATGATTTGAGCTGAAGCGGACTTATTGTTCCAGACTCAAACACTGGACGGAAAAAAGAGCCATTTACTGCCCCAGCTCCCTTGCTCTGGAAAATCGAGAGCTCACCAAGAAGGGCGCCATGGTGTAGGCGGTATTAATCCCCGCCTGCAAGAACGTTGACTTCTTGAAGTCGTCCATTTCCTTCAGGCGGATGTGCTGGATTCTGTCACCGAAGGGCGGCTCCCACGCGTACAGCTTCAGCACTTTGATGCCGCTTAAGATCTGCAAAGAACGCAAAGCTCACATATTCATACTCTTCTCAATAACTCTTTCAACGTCGCAGCCCTCAGTCAGCACCGTTTTTTGACTGTGACAATAATGAATCTTCACAGCACAATGAGGAAGCCTATGTGATATTGTTCTCAAAATACAGTAACACTATGACAATTTTGGTCGTCACTTGATGACAAATTCAAGGTAAATGCTCCTTACAAAAAAAGTCCTCAAAACTTTTGATGAGATAAAGGTGGGAGGTTTGATGGAAATGTAATCAACTTGTGACGACATCGTCGTCATTTTCAAGTGATGAAAATGTCAATCCGCGTTTTTTTCCCATTAGGTAGCAACCAATTTCCACAGTGGAAGCATGCTGTTGACTTATCACAAGATTCACTTTCAATTTTCTCCCAGTGTACCTCGTTCATTAGTTTGGCACGCTGGTCCTTGTTCTTCAGCTGGCTGGCCTGCAACACCTCCATCTTGGAGACGATGAAGCCGTTGACCAAGATGAGGAGTATCATGGAGGCCAGCCCCGCCAGCACGGCGATGCCTGGAGATCAAATTCAACGAAACCGGTGAGTGAGGCACTCACCGTCCCTCATGCGGTGAAGCTCCAGTCGCAATCCAGGACCACTCGACTCGTGTATACTTCAGCGTACCACCAGCTAAAGTATCTATCTTTCCATAAGATAGTAAGTAATAATTATAATTCCATAAGTTAATCAGTAACTACGCCTATCCATCCATATGAGATAATCAGAAACTATCCCCACATGAGATAATAACTAGTAATCAGTAAATCCTCCCATGAGATAATGAGAATTTAGTAATTATTCTCCCATGAGATAATTAGTAAGCATCCTTCCACGAGATAATAATGAGTAATCATCTCATGGCACCACTCACCGAGCAGGTCCCAAAGGAAGTACAGCGACAAGATGATCTGGATGGGCGACGACCACAGCAGGGGCAGCATCGTGCCCAGCTCCAGGAACCGCTGCGCGTCCACCGACATGAGCGTCACGATCTCGCCCACCGTCTTGTCCTTGCGCGCCACGTTGGACATGCTCAGCGACTGCCAACAAGATCCACCGCAGGAAAAGCGCTGTTGAAACCTTGGAAAGACCGGAAGAACTGTGATAGCGAAAATACTGTATTTCCCGCGGCCTTTGGGAAATTCCAAAAATTCCGCCTTGACTTTGTATAACTTTCCGGCAGGTATGTTAAAAGATACCTGCCAAATTCACAAGTGAATTTGGCCTTCTTAGAGGAAAACACAAGCACATGGGAATTCACGAAGGAACTTTGACGATCTTCAGGACTTTCCAATTTATATCTTAACAGCGAAGGTTGAGGGACCGAAGGTAGATGAACCAATCGACAGCAGGTATCGGACCAGGAGCTGTCCTCCACACAACAAACCCAGTAACTTCTAAGTATATACACGTACAAATGCATACCTGCAAGTATACACGCTTACAGATGCATGGCCAAGTAAGCACTTGCAAGAGCATGCGTAGCATGGAGTTACGTAGCCAAGATGCAGTTGTAAGGGTGTTCTTGGTCAAGTACTATGCAGTTGTAAGTGTAATAGATGGCCAAGTATGTAAGGGAGTTCGAGTGCACACTTGAAAGAATGCATTTGCAAAGTGTGCTGGGGAGGTTTTGTAGTGTACCTTGCGGTAGATGGCCGACACCAGGGCGGTGCGCACCCTCATGCCCACGATGAACATGCGGACGTTGAACTGCGACAGCAGCAGGGTCTGCAGCAAGGCCGTGACGAGCATGGCCACGGCGTACAGCAGCCCCTTCCACATGGGCTCCATCTCGTTGGCGGTGAAGGCCATGAGCCGCCTGCGTGTTGCGAACCGGGATTAAATTTCCACTTGGAAGTCAAATAATAGACCATTCTAGTCGTGGCCGAGTAAAGAACAAGAAGAATCACAAAAGACTCATTTAGGGCATTTAGAGTGCATATGTTCACTGAAAATATGTTGTATCTACTGTAAATTATTCTCACGAACTTCTACCAAGCAAAGAGTCTTAAATATTTAAATTAAAAGTGCTAGAAAGTTGTCTTTTGTGATTCTTCATGTTCTTCACTCAGCCTCGACTAGAATAGTCCATTAAAAGTCTTCGTCATACTCCAAGAGAGTTCCAATATTGGGCAATTCTAGTCGTCGCTCACTGAAACAGCAGAACAAAACCGAGCTTACTTGAGGATCTGCGGGCTGACGAAGACGAGCAGGTCTCCCACCAGCTCCATGGCGGAGGCGAAGGCGAAGGGCCCTCCGAAGCAGCGGAACAAGGCGGGCAGCACGGACACGTTCTTCCTGGGCTTCCCCGTGCGGAACGCCTCCCTGACAACGATCATTACGTAAACGGAGGGGGTAAACACTCCGAGAAATCGTGTGCCCTTGCAAAATGGAAAATATATGGAAAATATATGTCAATATATGACCCCATATATGTTTCATGCATTGTCAATATAATTGTATCTTGCCCAATATATTGCAAATTATCTTGCGCCCTACGTGGTTGTTTATATATGGGGGTATATCTTGGTGCCCGTTAATACATGATGCATATATTTTCCAATATAATATTATCTTCGCGAAATGTATGTTTCAATATCGGACACCGTGCCCGCCGTGGGATGGGGCAGGGTGAGGAGGGCAGACTTTTTATGTAACTGTTCGGAAAATCTTGGCACTCGATGTTGAAAGGCGGATATATTTCTCAACATGATGTTATCTTGTAAAATATATTGACGCCACATATTGAGCAGGGGCAAGGTTCTTTTCTATGCGTTTAAGTCTCCAAGAAATTTCGAGAAATCCTGTTTAACAAGTTAACTGGAACAGTTCGGAAATTTTAAACGTCTTTTTTGGGTGTAGCGCGAAAGACCACGGTAGGATCACTATTGGATGTCCTCGCAAGGCGAAGTTTACATTCTATTCTAACAGTAAAGGAAGTCTCTGCGTCGTCAGACTCCATGGTGTATTCACATTATATATTGCCTACATATATAGAGCAATGTATGAAATTTATATATTTGCCACATATTTTCTATATCGGAAAAGTATCTTGCTAAATTATCTTTTCCACATATGTCGTCAATACATGTTGGACCATATATTTTGTCCATGTAGTGCCCATATATTTTCCAATTTGCAAGGGTGCAGGGTACTCGGTATTACGCTGCATTACGGGGTTATTACACGTGTATTACGGCATTAAAATGCCAAAATTTGGCATATTTGGCTCAAAAATGGTAGTACAATTACGTGTAATAAGCGTATAACACGGGTTTTTTGTACATGGTATTACAGGAGTGTTTACCCCCTCGACGTAAACCGACTGATGCACTGCGATAATTCTGGTTGTCACTTCGTGGATCATTTTCCTTTCAAGAATGTCATGGAATGTCATCAAACCAGTGGATTAAGAAGTTGTCACACTCATGCAACAAGTAAGGAGCTTTGATAAAAATGTCGGTAATTTGTGACGAAATCATCATCATTTGAAAGCGATGAAAATGACATCCAATGTTTTGCCACGTGGTGACAATAAATTTTTCCACTGAACACGTGTTTTGCTGAGGGGTGGGTGGATTCGATGTCGATGTAGCCATGGCATTGTGCGTAAGATGCGGTGTCTCAATGCCTGCACCATTCACTTCCAATTTTCTACTGAGAAATGCCGTGCAGTCATAATACTAAGCCAATTCTCAGTCTTTTACGATACAAATCTGTCAATACAGAGACATTTGTTTCGTAACACGAAGAAACTAGTCGTGAGTTACTGAGAACTCTTCACTGCGCTACGCTTTCAGTTCGTATTTCAAAGAAAAGGATCTTGGGAGTGTACGTAAAATGACAATAGACCCAGAAAAGGATCTTGGGAGTGTACGTAAAATGACAATAGGCCCAGAAACTCACGCTTCAGCCTTCCTCTTCTGCTTGTCCCAGTGCTTGTAGAAGAGCGGCACCACGCCCTTGGACGTGTCCGGCGGGTTCAGGTCCCACATGTCCTTCTGCTCGAGCGTGGTGCGGAAGCCCCGCCACGCCATCTTGTCGTACCACGTGAAGAACAGCTTGCCCATGAAGGACGAGTCGAACTCGGGGCAGCGGTCCTGGAAGAGCGAGCGAGTCAGCTTCAAGTCGCGCATGCTTTTAGGTAGGAGGAGGGGAGGGCAGGAGGTCTTGAATACTTCAAAAACAAGTGCACCGTTTGTAATCAGAAATTTCGTCAGTCAGATCATCTGACGCCATGTACACTCTGAATATCTTAGCCTGCACCGACATACTATGGTGGAGATTTTCGACAAAATGCCTTTAAGGTACGTACTTACGATGAGTTTTCAAAGGTAAACGTTTCAAAGCCATCACGTAATATTCACCAAAATATGCACTACCTTCACCATGAGACTTGTATAGTGCACACTGTTACTCAACGAATGTGACGTCATGTTCGATAGAATGTGAATTTGATCACGTTCAATGGAATATGATGTCACATTGGTGTGTGTACGTGATACGGCCGTTTCAGAACGTCACATTTTTTTTGAACGTGGACCACTATACGGACGAATGTGACGCCATATTCAAACACAGGTAACGAAATTCACATGCTTAAGAACACTCTCAGAACTTAAAGAACTATTTCAGCCTTACGAAGTAACGTAGCTTCATAACAAAGTGAAGCTTACAAAGAAAATACTTCGTAATTTACGAACTATTTCTTCGTAAATAAACTTCACTAATTCATAATACGCATGCTCAAAATACTTCGTTAGATTTTGAACGTGAATATGGAGTCACATCCGTTTAATAATAGTGTAAACTCTTGAATTTGAAGAGCAGGGAACGGCGAGACCACCTCCAGCTTGGCGAAGGGCGACGAGGTGGGCTCCTGGTCCACGAAGCAGTTGAGGAGGAAGGTGAGGAGCATGACGGGGAACAGCACCATCGTCGTGTAGAACTGCAGCCGGCCGCGGTCTGCCTCCGCGCGCTACCAAACATCAACAAAACGTCTTGGATATGAAATTGAAAGCAGAAAAGGAGTCTGCTCTTGTCAAAAATTAAAAGTACTTCTTAAGAGGGGCCCTAAGGGGCGCGTCAGTGCCAAACACAACACACGAACCGTTTACCTCATACTTCTCGGCAGTGAGTTCGGTGCGAAACTCGGCGATGGTGAAGAGCGCCGACAGGAACCAGAAGATGGTCAGGAGCCCGGACGTCCTCAACCCCCTGCAGCGGTTCCAGTAGAGGAGGAACGCAGCCCAGGCCTAGAAGACAAAGCCGAACCACGAGATTGTTTTACCATTCCAGAGAAAGAAAACTTTGTCACCATGAAGAACTATACAAACAAAACAACAACACGCTTTAGCCTGGAAACTTTGTAATCGGTAACGAAAATTATTTTACTTTCCCATCCGATTTTCTGTACCACAACCATAAGTTACAATGTGTGCCCTGCTTATGGTCTCAATTTGTTTTTCAGTTTTCCAGTATTCTACATGGAGTGAGACATGACGTGCGTGCCTCACATTCTTCTTGTTTCGGACTCACCGAGAATCCAAACGCTATGAGTATAGCGTCAATTGGTGCAATCCAAAAGCATTGCACATGAAGTGCCATGCCTCCCATTCCCATGCATTAGCATAGGGCATTGTTGGGACGCATTGCACGTAAGATGCAATATGGCTATGGCATTGCACGTAAGGTGCGATATCTCAGCTGCATTGCACCATACGTGCTATACTCGTAGCGTTTGGAATGTCAGTGCTGACCACGCATGCCGCAGGGCCTGGAAGGGGTCGATAGTAGGCAGGTTCATTTTGACCATCCCGCAACGTCCCGTGTCCGTGACCTCTTTTAACCAAGTGATGCTGCCCACAATAATCATAAATCAATAGACCAGCTCGTATGAAGACGTGCGTTATTCGGTGCAAGAAATGAACTCCGCTCATCCAATGCCAGCCCCCCAGCCCGAATCGATGTTGTGATGCAGATACAGCACAAGCAAGGTGAAGCCATTTCACCGATGAAAGAATAGAGGTGTTTCCTCACCGTTTCATCCATGTAAGAATTCGAAGTTCCTTTTTTCAAAGAGCCGGCAGTGTGCGTTTGCACCGTGGCGTGTTCACAATATCCTTACGGAATCTTGAATACAGTTAAAGAATTAAGTAAATAAGTAATTTAACAGTAAATAGGAATAAAATGAATAAATTTGCTCAATGAAGCAAATAGCTTGCCCCTTGAGTGTGCTCTAAACGCTTAACTAGGTTCATTCATGTATGGCGAGGACTGCGAAGGGGTCATGTCATGAGCGGCAAGATGCGACACGGTTTCGACTAAGCCGGCATGTCTGTCAGTATCTGCCCGCAAATCAGTTTCGCCCCACGTTTTGCCGCCAATAGGTCTCTGTGAGCAATCTCAATTCCCTACGGAGATGCGCCGTGCAGTCAATATTAGGCTTTTTCTTAGTACTTATTGATGAAAATCTACCATAGTCAAGATTATAAAACAATGTGAAAATTGTTCGTAATCGGAAGAAACTGATCCATGAGTTAATGAGAACCATTCACCGTAGGTTACCACCGTCACTGTGCTGGTCATAAAACTAGGCTTCTTGATCGTATTACGAAGGAAAGGCTTAGTGGAATCTTGAGACTGTGCACCTCAGTGCGGTGACGAGCGCCTGTGAGAGCCAGGGTAGGCCAGCCCGCAAGCCACACGTGCGTGCATGTGTCAAAATTGCCTACCCGGCAGGCGCTTTGAGTTCCACGTTGAGGGATAGATATCAAACGTTGGCCAGATCCACTCGGTTACGCCTCTTCTCAGGGATACATGGTAAAACCATCTTCTGGGAATTGATCAATTTTCCTGGGAATCCCCGGAGGTGGATTTACCGTGTACGGATCTGTTGTTCGTCTTTACTCCAGCAGGATGGATGGATACTAAACCATTATCCCTACACACTAAATATCTTGCAACGGAATTTCAGCTATCTTACAGTGAATTCAGGGCAACTATGATACGAAGCATAATTCCTCCTTGGAAGGAATATTTTCTGGCTTTTCATTTTAAGATACAAAGTAAAATTTTCGTGATACACAGAAAAACGGCGTTGCATGCGCCACTTCCAGAAGGCCTTCGTTTGGAAAAACTTCGTCGTCAGACATTTAGATTGCATCACCCCAAATAGGCATAATCGATGAACGGGTAAGTCCAACACTAAATGTTTATGTAGGATTTTGTACGTGCCACTTGCACGATTTTGTGCATACGGGGAATGTGCATGATATTATGCATGAAAATGCACAAATTTATGCAAATTCACGCACAATTTTATGCACGACGGCACACAAGTTTAAAATTATGCATCACCACGTACAAAATTGTACATAAACATTTAGTGTGCATATCCACAAGTGCACAAACTGCTATTCCTATGCCTGGCAGACCATTTTGAATAATACTATTTATCTTTTCTATTCCGCCCCTCTCTCCGAATCTAAATGAGCATCGAGATAATTAAAACCCGTCATACTTACATAAGACAGCACTCGGATGATGGGTGTGACGAAGTCGACGGAGAACGCTTTGTCGACGTTTGCAGACGCATGTCCGAGGTCCACCAAGGATACCGCCATGGCGGCGAGTGTGAGGAGCTGGAGAAGGACGGCAAACAAAACTTAGAAACGCGTCTCAGCGTTAAAAGATCAGAGCCTAAGCCGAATTCAACACAGGATGAGCCCATATACAAAATTTATAAGGTGTTCATGCTTTTAGAAAGAAGGGAAGACGTATCCCAGCAGGAACAGGCGTATCTGTGGAGCGACCGCAAGAAAAGGCGGACATGTAGGAGCCCCAAGAAGAAGGGCGGATCTGTTTTTGATACCGCAAAAAAGGGCGCATCCAACTTTTTGGTCGATTTTGAGATTTTTGCTTAAAAACACGTTTTAGAAAGTAAGGATTATTTTGGTATAGCACTCAAAAAATCGACCAAAAAGTTGGATCCGCCCTTTTTTGGCGGTATCAAAAGCAGATCCGCCCTTCTTGGGGCTAGATCCGCCTTTTCTTGCGGTCACTCCACAGATACGCCTGTTCTACTGGGATACGTCAAGGAGCACAAGACCTCACGCTTCAAGAGGGAAGTACGACGTACTATTCACGAAAGGCGCAATGATACGCCAGAGTTTTACAACGCTCTATTGGCATTCGAGACTTGCCAGCTTGGAAACGTTGAGCCAGTTCCACCGGACGACGCCATTGGTGCTGCTGAGGATGTAGTACACCTCGAGGGGCGAGAACAGCCAGAAGAACACGCATGGCGTCCACGCCAGCACCGTCCTCTCGAAGCAGGGCGTGAAGTCGGGGTTGTCCGCGCCCCATGTCCGCGTGATGTTCTGCCAAAGCAACAAAATGATGCATGTGGATGGAGGGAGACAGGTTTCTAGAGCGGCGGTTCTCAACCTTTTTCAGCTCGCGACCCCAAGTTAGTGGCCAAAAATTTAGCGACCCCACGCGACCCCTCCTTAAGCATGCCTTTGATTCGGAGTGCGATCATCCGCCTTAGTTTGGGAGCAGTGTTGCCTCAAAGTTGATCAAAACGGTCACAAAAGACTTTGAAAAATCGTGGACATGATCAATAAATCAAGGCAGTGAATTGCAGTATTTATTTTCAATAACCATTCCACACGGGGGTCGTTCACAGTGACGTATTTCAATAGCTCTATCCTTGTTGCTCCTTACGGACTAATGAGTGCGGGAGAGGCAGAAGACGTTACGTAATAGATGAATGAATCCTGAGTGCTGGCGGCACTGAGAATCCAAACGCTATTAGTATAGCGCCAATTGGTGCAATGCATTTGAAGACGTTTCCATTGCACGTGCAATGCTTTTGAATTGCACGTGAATTGCAATGTCTTCCCATGCATTAGCATAGGGCAATTTCGGGACGCATTGCACGTAAGGGGCAATATGGCTACGGCAATGCACGTATGGTGCAATATCTCAAAGCATTGCACAATACGTGCTATACTCATAGCGTTTGGAATCTCAGTGGGTGTTCGCGGGTCTTACCCAGAACGGGGAGCCGCAGAAGTGATCGAAGTCCCCCATCCTGCTACTGACGTGTCATGAACCCTCTTGAGCGGAACCACATCTGTGACATAGTTTCTCCGAACCTGCAAAAGCATCATGAAACAGTGTTTTCATAATACGTCCGCGTGCGCGACACAAAAGGCACACGCCGAGCTGTATGGACGATTGCAAATATTTCATCTGCATGTGGGAAAATATTAGTCACCCCCATCGTAAAATTCATTTGCTCGCTACTGGTTGAGATAAATCACCCGTGGTGTCAATTTCCCACCTCTAATTTTAGCTGGATCACTGAAAATTGGGTCCACCACATAGCCAAATTATAGCGTGACAAAAGGTCACGCTAAAATTCGGCGCGACAGGAAATTCACTCGCAAAAATCGGCGAAAGTCACGCGAAAAAACGGCATGACAGGTGAGTCACTCCGAAAAACGGCATGGCAGGTGCTCTACAAACTGACGTGTGTACTCAGGATGCGTCTACAGATGAATACTTGCAAGTACACATCTACTGATGCATACTCAGCTGAGTACACATCTGCAGATGCATACTTGACTGAGTACACACTAACAGATGCATACCTAACTCATCCAAGTATGCATCTGTAGGTGTGTACTTGCAAGTATGCATCTGTAGACGCAAACTGAGAACAGACTCCAGTTTGTAGAGTGAGTCACGCCGACATCTGGCGTGACTTCTGTGTCACCGATTTTGAGAATGACTGTCCATTTGTCGGCGTGGACATTTTAATCACACCCCTGAAAACGACACGAAGTCACGCCGATACATTTTTAGCGGTGAATTCGTTGATCACGTGTGCGAAAAATGCCGACTGTTTACTGCCTTGATGAACGCTCGGCTCGAGGCCGTCAAGGCGCCACCCCGCAGTGAGGGGATGGGAGAGTAAATTTACACAGTGATTCCGGTCAGTGTGCTCTTGTTGCAATTAGGCTAGTGGAGTCGACGCCGCCCTGCCTGCTCAGGCTTGCCAGGAATTCACCGTGAAAAAAAACAGTCCGTTCTCTCATTTCACCAAACTAGCCACTTTTGACAGGGTACGAACAGTTGCTCTTTGATGCTAACATACCCATAGAAAACATGTTTTCTGGGTTTCCTGCAGCAAGCTCGAGTTTCTGAACCACAATCTGAACCACAAACTCTGATATCAGAGTTTATACCCGTTCTTTTATGTGATAAGGTGTTTTATTGCAATATTTTACGTTTAAGTCTACAAAATTTTTCATTTTTTATTGCAAACGTTTGCTGTAACAATATTTCCAAAAAATTTACCACAAAATTTCAGGGGTGATTATCGCAAACTCATTCAAAAGCCAGAAGCGATGAACCGTCAGAGCAGTGAACTCATTTTTAAAGTATCACAAGAAATTGTGTAGAAAGTATTGCAAAATGAACTACTGTATGGCTAAGCCATAAAACTGAAATTTCATTAGACTGATTTTTATTTGTGTATGACTTGATAGTCTTCCCTAATGAAGGGTACTTCAGTGTGCCCACTTGTACAGTACACCGCTATCTGGGTAGGCAAGGACCGCGGCTTAAGGCTTGCTATGATAAGGACAAGGACAGCGATGTTACGAATCTCAATCGGCAGTGCAGCGGCACGGAAGGCATTCTGCGAAAATAAACACTACTTCCACGAACGCCGCGCTGTGTAAATTGTTTACTTCCTGTTCTATCCTCTAGCGGACTGGGTTTCCAATATTTTCAACGCAAATGCAAAGCGCTTGAAAAGTTCGGCAGTTGCTTTTCAATGACAAAGAGAGGAATTTTCAGTTAACAGCACTCTCTGCCATGAGAACGTTTTCACTTGTTAGTTTCCACTTCGGCTGAAACTTTGCAAATTCAACGGTAACGTGCATAGATATCGAATGGTTTCCAAGTGACCATCAGAGTGCGACAATCGCGGTTTCCAATCAATCCAGCCGTGGGAGCGGCTGAAGGTTAGCAGTTAGGAGAAGGAATGAAAATTTAGATCAACGGGTCGTATTGCCACCGTAAAAGATTCCGTGCTTTTATACGGGGAACGTACAGAAGAATATAGTTCGAAAGTATCGAACAAGTACGGAACGTCCGTCCGTTCCAAACCAACTCAAGTAAACGGTTACGGAAAAATAGGACATAAATTCAGTAATTCGCATGTCCAGGCAAATTGTTGATCAGACTTGTCTCGTAATTTTATACCTCAACAATTGTACTAGGAGTTAGCTATGATTTTACTAGATTGGGGGTCTAACAGCATGATAAGGTTTACCATTTTTAATTTACCACTTTTAGGCAGTCTGGTATTTGTAACCAGATATACCTGATTGGTTCATATTTAATAAGACTGTTTGGTATTTGACACCAAAAACGTAGTTGTTATAACTAAACAATTTTTCAGTGTACTTTATTCTCCCAGTACAATGGCATTGCAATGAACTCCTGAGCATTCGCTTTCGACGGTGAACAGGTGGTGCTCCACGATGTGGTGCTCCCCTTCCGTCCGCGTGGCACACGAGTGGCACCCCACAAGCCACGCCCTTCGCCAACCTGTCGCGCTGACGACGAGGGCAGGCTGGTCAGCGCGCGGCGTCGCCCCGGCAGGGGCCCGAACGGCGTCCTGCCCAACACAGCGCGGCTGGAACTATCGACCGGCAACCGCACAGTGGGCCAGAAGACCGGCGCCGGCGGCCAAAACTCCAGACGCGTTTTGAGCTCCAGAGTCGCTAAACAGGACTCGAACCGAGCGAGTGACTCTACCAATGGATTCTTCATTCGGAGAGCGACTCATTGGTGGGGTCACAGGTTTGATACGAGTCCCATTTAGCGACGCTGGAGGTCAAAACACGTCCGGGGTTTTGACCACCTCCACCGGTCTTCTGGCCCACTGTGGACCGCTCTTCGCGAACAACTACATTGCACACAAATTTTGTACGAGACATCACAGTTTGTTGTGCACACGAACTTTTCGTACAAATTTGTACAAAATTTTGAACAATTTTGTACAAAAATGGCGGAAAATGTGCAGTTTTTCGTACGAAAGTTGTACAAAAACTTCGTGTGCACAAAATACTGTGACGTCTCGTACAAAATTGTACGTAACATTTAGTGTGTGTGGGACGTCGGCGTGGCCGTGCAGTCGGCCGGCCTCACCGAAGACGGCCCGAAGGCTGCACTTGCAATCTGGCGCGCGTCCTTCACACCTGGGTCAACGCGGCCCCGTGCGCGGCCCAGGGCTCCAGGCCCGGCGGTGCACCGCAAGGCCGAGCCCCTCAATTGTGAATAATCACGGAGGTCGAAGCACTGCCGGCAGTCGGCCGGTCTGTCTCTGTCGCACTCGTGCGGCGTCCCGCAGCGGTGCGAGAGTGACAGCGCGACGAAACGACGCTATTCGGAAGGCAGGCGCTACCCACTGCCTAGTCCTTAATAGGTACCAATTGCCGGCGGCCGACTTGCACCGTCTAGACCGGCGTCTCGCAGACACGGCCGGATCACGCCCGCCTAGAGAGAGAGGCGCCTTGTCGTCTGCTATCTGAGACAGAGACCCTGGTCTAGGCCAGCGCGGCCGGCAACGCCGCCTCGGAGTGCAGACACGCCGCAAGCACGCCGCTCGAGCGCGGGGCGGTGCACGGTGGGGCCAGGCCAGAAGACCGGCACCGGTGGTCAAAACTTGAGACGCGCGTTGAGCTCCAGAGTCGCTAAATGGGACTCCCACCAAGCGTGCGGCCCCAATGGATTCCTCGTTCGGATCACTAAAAATGTTTGGGTAGAATTTTGTATGTGCAACTTGCATGATTTTGTGCATACGTGGAATTTGCATAATATCATCCGCAAAGATGCATAAATTTATGCAAATTCACGCACAATTCTAAGCATGACGGTTCACAAGTTTAAAATTATGCATCACCACGTACAAAATTGTACATAAACATTTAGTGTGGAGAGCGATCCATTGGTGGGGTTCGGTTCGAGTCCCTTTCCGTGACTCTGGAGATCAAAACACGTCCGGGATTAACCTCTGCACGGAAAAAAGGAATTCGTTGACCCAACGAAAAAGTACGTTGATTCCGGGACAACCGAAAAAATTTGTTACAGCATCGAAAACTTTGTTTGAGTAACGAAATTTTGGTTGGTAAAACTAACAATCTGTTAGCGCAACAAAAAGATCCGTCAAAGGAACAAATTCATGATTTTGTCTCTCCTACTAACTTTTCGCTCCGCCAACGAATTGTTCGTCGTAGTAACAAATTATTCGTTTCGCAAACAAACTTTTCGTTACTGAAACAATTTTTTTTTCGGTTATCACGGAACTGACGTACTTTTTCGTTGGGTCAACGAATTTCTTCTTTCCGTGTGGCCCTCTGTGCGGGGAAGACCTGGCGCCTTAGGGCAGTCCACGTCTGCTGGAAGGGTGGTCTACTCGGGTGGGGCTCCACGGGCGTGGATCAAGAGGGAGGGGACTTTTGCGACTTCCCCCCTTCCTGTCTTCTTCGGATAGACACGGCTGGTCAGTGACTCATACTCTTGGTGGTCAGACACGAGACTGACATCGAGACAGTCTGCACCAGTCAGCACGCAGTACGAGGCAGTACCTTTTTTGTGGATTTTGAAACACCGTGACATCTGAGTGGTCATCGGACAGAACAACCTATTTTCAATGGGTTTCCCATGTGACTTACGTCCTTATGCCCAACGGCCGCTGATCTCTGAATCCGAATAGCTCAAAAACAGTCCTACACTCTTAAAAGCCTGCGAAGAAAATGAAGGCGTTGTAGAATTCCTTCGTATTACGAAGGATTTTGCTTCATAATACGAAGCATTTCTTCGTAGATTTTACAATGCCTACGAAGGCATTGTAGGCATACGAAGCGATTCTTCGTAGTCTTTTTACTGTGCAACCTAAAATCTATCCTGAGAGTCCAAACGCTTTGAGTAGCGTGAGCACGTGTGGTGCAATGTCTCAGTGCATTGCACCACACGTGCTAATGTTCGTAGCATTCGGAATCTCTGTGTACACTGAAAATCCAAACGCTATGAATAAAGCGTCAATTGGTGCAATGCTTTTGCATGCATAAGCATAGGGCATTTTCGGGAAGCATTGCACGTAAGGTGCAGTATGGCTGTGGTATTGTACGTGTGGTGCGATATCTCGGTGCATTGCAACTCATAGCGTTTGGAATCTCAGTGTATTGGCTGTAGGCTGTAGTGAGAGGACGACAGAGGTAACACGACAGCGACACTCAAGGAAGAGGAAGTGATCAATCACTGAGAATCCAAACGCTATGAGTGCAGCGTCAACTGGTACAATGAGTTTGAAGGCGTTTCCATTGCACCAATTGGTGCAATATTTTTGCACCGCACGTGAAGTGCGATGCCTTCATATGCGTTGGAGACGCACATTTTGGAGACGCACGAAAGGTGGATGGCATTGCACGTAAGTTGTGAAGTCTCAGTGCATTGTGCATTGCACCATATGACATGTGCTAGCGTTTAGTTTCTCAGTGCATGACAATGACAATCACAAAAGACGGAAATGACATGACGGTGAAAGTGACACAGCTGACACAAGGAGGAAGTGGCATAACAGTGACACTCACGCACGAAGAAATGACATGACAGTGACGCTCACGCCAAGAAGTGACACGATAGTGACACTCACGCAAGAGGAAGTGACACGACAGTGTCAGCCACGCCAGAGGAAGTGACAGCGACACACTCACGCGAAAGGTACCGACACGACGGTGACACCGGCACGCGTCGAACGGGGCACAACAACATCAACGCACGTGGCGGCACGGTGCGATGCCTCGCTGGCGTGTGTTGCGCGGACGCCGCTCTGCAGGGCGCGGCGGGGCGCCGGGACGCTGCGCTCGGCCTTGTGGGTCAGACGGAAGACAGCTGACTGAAGGATTTCGGCACGCGGGGCCGGCGCGCCGGGCGCCCTAGCCTAGTGCGCGAATAGCTTGGCCACGCGCATGCGCCGGCCAACGCACTGGCGGGGACGCACCCAGCCGCGCCACCCAAGGACACGAGGCCGCTTACCCTTGCCGAACGTATTTTAGGACCGAACAGGAGGGCGAGCGCCGAGAAAGGCGGCACGGCATGTTCCTCACTGCGCCTTGTTTCTGGACAAGGAGTTGGTCCAGTGGTTGAACTAGAGGCTACCGGGCGGGGGGGGGGGGGGGGGTCATATGGAAGATAGGTCGGCGCAACCGAGATGCATGCTGGTAACCGGGCAAGCCGGCAGGCAGCTTGAGCAGGCAGGCTGGCAGAGGTAGGCGGTCCTCCGCTGCACCCGACGACGGAATCGAGAGGGATTAGTCGCCTGGTCTCCCAGCATGCATCTCGGTTGCGCCGACCTATCTTCCATATGACCTTAGGGGGGGGGGGCGAGAGTAGCCCTTTTTGCCTACTTGCAGTGGCACTGTTTGGCTTTCTGCCTCGGCGGTGTCAAGGTGGCATGGGCGGAGGAGGGCAAAAGGCCTGCCCCCTTCCCTCCCGCCCTTTTCAGATCCGCGCTTGACTGGTGCATTCAGAGCACTTAACATACGACCAAGTGTGGAGCAAAACTGCTCGTACTAGCTTTAACCATAAACAAATCTGTTCTTCTTCTCTTGGCCATTATTGTCCCTCGCCCTCTTCCCACTACTCTTTTCAATCTGCCGGTTAGGGGCGATGACTTTCAGTTTCAGTTGGGCATCGTCGGGGGATGGTGCCACTTGGCTGGCCTACTGTCTAGGCGTTTTGGAGCGGCGTCGAATGGGTGGCCTACCTATCAGGCGTCCTGCGTCCACTTACCCAGTAAGCACGATTTGGGGTATGCAGCAAGAAGGCCACTTTTGAACTCTTTGCACTGGTGTTAAAGCCTCACTCTCTCATCTTCCAATGGACCTTTTATCAACATTCATTGACATTTGTGCACATTAATAGAATTCCAAAATGCCTCGCAAAATGCTCAATAAGATTTGTCAGACAAAATTGATCATTCTAAAACATAAAAATGTGAATATGCTGTCTTATGTGCACAAACGACAATACGTTGTTAAACAAAGGCTCAGTACAAGTCTGAGAGTGTAGAAAATATATACAATGCCCCAGAATTAATGGATGAAAATAATGTTATTTGTTTTCAGTGTCTTTTGAACGATAGCCCTTTTTCTGAGATCAAGGCTGATTCTGCATTTGGGTGCATAAAGTGCAGAGATTCTACTGCTAAGCTTTGTGCAAGGACACTCTTCCTCCAAAATAACAACTTGCAACTATGAGAGCATTTTTAATGGTACAGTACAAAAACGCAACACAAATCTTTGTACTCAAACGTAACACTTTGAATGACTAGAATGTTTTACACTGATGAGGTGAAGCAAGGAGAAAGACCTGCAACAAACGAGAAACAACAAATGTTAAAAATTCAGACACAATATTGAATTATTAAAAAAAGAAAGAAAAATGAACAGAGACGCTTTGATTAGTTTCAGGAAACCAATTATTTGCTAATGTATTAATGTAAATCCATGAAAAATAAATGATCCAGAAAGCAGAATGGGGAAAACTTTATGTATCTACAAATTGAGTTTTTGTCGTATTATTGTGCCTCAGAATAGTGAACATCATCATACCTCATTCTTTGACTCAATTCCTACTAGTTTTGGAGTAAATCCACATGTCAAGTCAACTAAACACCAGTTACGGTCTTAATCTCATCGGAAAATTGAAAAAACTCGACCATAGTCCACATCACTTTGTCGAAAAAATTGGTAGAAGGAGATAACTCGTCTCATATTTTTATGAATCTGATGTAAAAAGAGTCCATTCAACTTACTCCTCAATTTCTTAAGGACACTAGTGGGAAAAAAGAGGTGAGTTGAAAAATGTAACACAGCAATATAGACTCTTCGCAGACCTCTCAGCCCCAACTCTCAATTCCACCTCGTTTCAGAGAAGTAAGTGAGCATGATTCCATAGTCCATTCTAATGTTACGGTTTATATCACAGAAATCATCTACAGAATGATTCTACACTACACTTTTGAAAATTATGACAGTTATTATGTACACTTTAATTTTACAAATACCCATCTGCATAATTTATTTGTTTAGTTTAAGTTTT
Source organism: Thrips palmi (assembly GCF_012932325.1). NCBI lineage: Eukaryota > Metazoa > Arthropoda > Insecta > Thysanoptera > Thripidae > Thrips > Thrips palmi. Next base: position 5,612,715 of record NW_023144625.1, on the reverse strand, counting down.
CTCTGTATTTTTTTGTTTCTCCTGAAAAGTAATTAAAATTGAGCTATCCCCTTCTTCTGCTTCATGGATCCAATTCCTTATGACATTCATTTTCAGTGCTTCAAAAAAGTTCAATCAATACTTTTTCAGTGTGTGATTGGACCAAACGTACCGTAGAGTGAAGTCGAGAGCGACGCCGCTCACAGCACCAGGAACTGGCCGCAGCCCACGTAGGGCGACCCGTAGGGCGACTCGTACTGGGAGCCGTGGGCCGAGCCGTAGGCCGACATGGCCTGCAGGGCCTGCGCGGGGAAGGCCTGCTGCACGGGCTGCGTCGGCTGGACGGGGCCTTGCTGTCGTGGAGGCTGGCTGAAGTTGAACTCCAAGTTGCCCTCCAGCATGAGCTCCTGCTGAACCACGGCGTCGACGTCGCAGTCCAGGACGCCGTCGAGGGGGAACTGGAGGCTCGCGTCGTCGTACTGGGTGTGCTGGGGCTCGAACGGAGTCTGCTGGCCGCGGTGTGGCGGCTGGTACGGCGCGGGGCGCGACGGCGCGGGGAGGGGCTGGCTGGGGTTGCCGCGGCGCGGCGAGGGCCGACCGGCCGCCGAGGACGCCGTCGACGTCGCGTGGCCGCTCAGGAGGCCGGACGGCGACGGCTCGGGCAACGGCGCCAGCACCGTGGGCAGCACCTCGAAGGCCTGCGAGGCGTGCGAGGGGTCCGGCGACGGCCGCAGGATGGTGGGCAGCTGCTGGAACTGCGGCGGCGAGGAGCCGTACGAGGACGCGTAGGAGGAGGCGTACGAGGAGGCGTACGAGGAGGCGTACGACGAGGCGTACGAGAGCGGCTGGCACGAGGACGGCCGCTGGTAGTTGGCGTGCTCCGACAGGGCGGCGTCGCCGCAGCGCGGCGTGGCGGCGCGGAGCTGCGGCTGGCCCTGCCGGCCCTGCAGGGGACTCTGGCGGCGGCGGCGGCGGCTGGGGTGCGCGGCCTCCGCCCCTCCCAGCGCCATGTGGGCGCCCAGGGTGCTCGCCAGCTGGTCCGCGGGGCACGCCGCGGCCTCGGACTCCACGGCGGGCTCCTGCTTGGCGCGCCGCAGCGCCTCCACCTTCTTGAGCACGCGGCCGCGGCGCTCCGACATCTTGGCCGTGTCCATGGAGGCGGCGCGGCGCCGGGAGCGCGAGCCGCGCCCGGGCTTGGCGTCCGGGTCCACGGTCCACCACGACGACTGGCCCCTGTCCTCGTTGGGCACGCGCACGAAGCGGTCCAGCAGCGACAGGTTGTGGCGCACCGAGTTCTTCCAGCCCGCCGCCGCCGACGTGGTCCCCGACGTGGTCCCCGAGGCCGTGGCCGCGCTGGACCGGAAGTACGGCACGTTCTGCTCCAGCCAGCGGTAGATCTGCGACAGCGTGAGCCGCTTCTCCGGCGACGACGTGATGGCCTGCGCGATCAGGTCCGCGTACGACGCGTTGCCCCACGCGTTCCGCGGCCGCGAGCACGGCGCCTGGGGGCGGGGCTGCTGGGGGGGCGGCGGCCGTGCCGAGAGGTCCGCGCCGACGGGCACGTCCAAGGACACGTCCAAGGACGTCACGGAGGGCGCCTCCACGATCACGTCCATGCCGCGCGGCGCGGCGGGGGCGGCCACCTCCCCGACGAACAGGTCATGTTCCGCGAAGACGACCTCGGGCTCGGGGGTGGCGGCTGGGTTGGGTTCGCCGCGCGGCAGCAGCGGCCAGGTGTTGGAGCGGCCGCGGGCCCGCGGACCGAAGTCATCGTCGTCCTCCGGGAAGACCGGCAAGTCCATGGCAGGCTGCGCAGAAAGGCAAGTATTTTACAGTGGCAATGCATTTGTCTTTATTTTCCTTGATGATGCTTGTGCAGTACAGCATGTCTCAAGGTCATCTATTAGAGAACAATCGTTTCCAAAACTAATGGACATTGCGAGTCACAGAAACAAATGTAGTTATTTTTGTCAAGTTTTTGTTCAGTGTCGATAAAACTAAAAAGTTTAACTTATGATCAAAATGCCACAATCAATATAGAGAGCACTCGAAGATAAACCCCGATTCCAAACGTGCAGGTAGCAACAACAACAACATAATAAACTAAATTCTTACCCGTTGATTCCAAACAAAAACACAAGCAGACGATGGAGGGCTGTCGACCTGCTGGCCGCTGGCAGGACCCAATCCTTCGTAGGGGGCGAACGTACGGGAGCGACCGAAACAATACACTGCACTATCACCGTAAGCAAAGCTTCGCAATCAAAACAAGGCTGAACTTGGAGAGGACTCTCTCGACGAAGCGACCGGACCGATGCACAACGTTCGTGACGTGACACTGACCGCTCCGGTGTCGGCGAGGCGAACTTCGCCGGCACCGGCACCCGAACCGTCCTTCGGCTCCGCCTGCTCCAGCCGAACCTGATCCCGAAAGAGAGTCGTTTCCGTTCCACGTCACTGTCTCTCTCGCACTCATGGTACGTTCCCAATAGGTGCGAGAGAGACAGAGCGACGAAAACGACTCTCGGAATCAGTGTGCTGCAGGTTAGCGCCCGCAGGTAGCGACAGCCCGAGGGAGACACTGTGGAGCCCCTGCTCCCGCAATTCCTGGAAAATAGCCGACTCTATGTGGAAATGCCCCGATCCGAGTCCAGAGCCCTGGAGCACTGTGGGGACATCCTTCCCCGGGGCGGGGCGTGGAGAGCGTAGAGGGAGCGTCGCTAAAGCATGAGTCAAATGCCAAGAGTCAACCTGGACTATTTTGGTTTCTATCGACTATATCTATGTGTTTTCTTCATGTTGTTGAATAGAGGCGAGGCAGCTGAAATAGAGTAACTCCACCCCAAGGTGGACCGAGATCTGGGATTGGGTCACGGATTCAGTTCAAACTTTGTGGGTTCAACTGGTACCACTTGGACCTATCAACCCTTAAAGGAAAGTTGGCTAGCTCAATTAGAACCTGAGATATTTGCATTTTTCTAAATTTGACTAATTTAGCGTAAAAATGTCGCTTTCTGATTTTTTAATGGTAAAAGTTGTTCGCTTAGTTCTGGCTTATGTTTCTTCTTTCTAGTCATAAAAAAAAGAAGAAAAATGGTGGTAGGCCAAGTTTTGTACGTTGCCTGGTTTGGCCTACTCGAGCAATTTTGTCGAATTCATCGAAACTTTCATACCCAAAATACTCCACCTTGGATTTGACCCTGGTACATCTCATTTCACTGCTTTTCCTCTAATAAACAATTTCTATATAGTCCCTAGCACCAACAATTCCATTTAAGCCAGAAAAATCAGGAACACAATTTTTCAATTTTCTACTTTGACCTATTTTGGGCGCTTTTGTCAAGATTAGGGCTTCTACATGATCTTGGGTGACAGGAAAGATCCTCCCTGCTCTCAATTTAGATAGTATCAACACAAACAAAGAGATCCAAACTCAAGGTGCACTAAAAATTTATAAGGAAATTGTTTCGAGCAAATTTTGCAAGTTTACGAGGGGTGTGAGGAATTTAAATTGGATGAAAATGTAATGCTTCAGCCAAAAGTGGATTTGTGGTTTATTAGTTAGCTTTCTCTAGTAGGTTTGGTGCTCTTTTAACCATACACTCAATAGATATTTTGTGAGAAAAATAAGCCACAGTGTACTCTGCAGACATACAGAGTTTGAAAAGCAAACAATCTCGCTCATTGCAATGCTGAAGCACCATTTTTGCTTTTATTTTCCAAATATCCCGATGTTAGCACTCTATGGAGAAACTCTAAACATTTGAAACAAAAGTTGTCCCCCCAAGTCATTACTGTTGACTTTTCAAATCATCTCCTATGTCCCGCGCCAACTCCCAGTATGAAAAACTTATTTTGCAGCGTCACAAATGTTTCATACCTACTTGCGAGCAGTAACAAAAAGTAAACTGTTGACAGCAGCGGCGTGACAGCAGTTGTCATTAAATTCAAATTCAGCCGTCCACTTCCTTGAGTCGTTCTAACGTTCAATGAAAATAGATCGTTTTGATTAGTGAACATCGTGCCCTGTGACCCCTCTCGCGGTCCTACAACTCTCTGGTACGTAGTAAAATTTTGTGGTTGGCCGGCCGCTGATAAGGTTATAGTTTTTATGTTTGGATTTTGTTATTCGTTGTGGTGTGGCACATGTCAGGGAGTTACTGATGATGAAGGAGTTGAAAAACCAATGTGCTAAATTTTAATGTAAGTTAAATGGACAAAGGGGAAAACTCATTGCGGAAAGGTTACTTTGATGTGGGTGCAGGACTGTGTAAACATATTTATACTTGTTGACCAAAGTTAACGCTGGAAAATCTGAATCTCAAACTGCATTGTCTCATTTGAGATGACGTTTGGTGATCATCCCCAAGGTCAAAGGTGCTTTCAAGATACAACATAAACAAACTCGTTCCTGCTGGGAAAGTTGCGATATCAGTTTTTGACTGGAAATGTAAAAATGTTAGATAAATCATGGGCTAGATTTGAAATCCTAGGGGCTTATTTGACTAAGTGTTAGTGAGCACTGAGCCAAGAGTCTTGAAAATTGATAGAACAGCTATTTTTGCGAAACAGTCATTATTTCTCAAATCAGAGAACTGATAACACTTTGATATTTCTGATGTGGCTAAATCTTAGTAGAAGTGAAACGATTAGGGTAGAGAGTCCATCAAAATATTTCAGACCACCTAAGGGCTGCTGTAACACCTGACTATTTTGAGGAAAGCTGCAAGACAAAACACTTAATTGTTCACTTGTGAGTCAGTTTGAAATCTGATGCATGTGGCTGTTCCATATTCTTAAAGACCATTAGAAACTGATCTTATACAGCTAGTTTGATCCTTAAAATGTCAAGAAACATGAGAGTCCAAAAATAGTTTTACGTGGCAAATGAATTGGGATAAGTGGATGGGCTCGGCCTCAGTTGTTATATGGATGTGCCATACTTTGAGCAAACAATCAAAGTTTTTCTGAGGTAAGATTTTTCCAAACCCTAGAATAAATTAATATGCTTTACATTGAATTCCACTATGGGCTGAATCTGTCATTGTATTTTTACACCTCGTCAGCTATTGAGTGCAAAGGTTGGTAGAGAGAGGTTTGAGGTCAACTGCCGAACAGCACTGTAGGAACCTCTTATATATTCCATTACTTTTATTTCTTTTCAGCAATTAGTTGCACTTAAAACAACTACATACTTAAGAAAAAAAAAAACCATGACCTGTAGAGTTTATGATTGTTTGATAAAAGATCATCTGTCTGGTAAACTTATTCTCATATCCCTTGTCATATAAAAGATCATCCGTCCGGTTAAATTATTCTCATGTCCCTTGTCATTTTGAGGTTCAAACTTGGTCAATTTTTCGTACTCTTTCAGAATATGGCACGGATTCCAATTTAACTTTCATTTCAACAATTCAAGTGCTTTTTCTCACAGTTTTTCCTCAAATTAGTCATGTCCTCCAGCACCCCTTAGGTAATAGCTGGAGGTGTGAAGAACTTTGAGGAACTCTCTACCCGTGGAGGGAGATCCTTAAAGGCTGATTTGAGAAACAGCAAATCTAGTTCCATTTGTCTAAAATTTTCATTAATTTCTTTTTGTTTTATTTGAAGTTAGTGAACTTTGTTTTGAAATTCCTGCATTCTTATGGATAAAGTTAAATCTGAATAGGGTGCTGAAAATCCTATCAGAATATATGTAAAAAAAACAAAAACAAAAAAAAACAAAACAATTTACAATCTGAAGTCTCAATCCTGTACATGTATTCTAGCATATCACATCCAAATTCTAGCTTCATACCAAGCTGACCTATTTTTAATTCCAAAAATCATTTGGGGGGGGGGGACTGAGCCTCAGTTCTGCCTGAAAGTACTCTAGTGCCTGGTGAACGTGAAGCAAATTGGACGGATACTGGAAACGATTGTACTCTGATGCCGCTTTGCACCTCGATAGTTGGGGCCAAAAGAAAGGTTTTGACCCGCAGAGGCATTTGATTTGTACTTTAGGAAAAAAGCTATAAGGGTTAGAAATTAACATGGCGCCTTACGGGGATCCCGGGTAGGCAACTCGCTGCGCACGTCGGGAGTTTTCGCGCAGTCCCGGTTTAATTTCAATCAGAAATGGCATTCAGAATTCGAATCTTCGAAGCAAACTCCTAGCCTAGCTTGGGGAGGGTCCATAGAGCACGACCACGTTGAGAAACCGTCGTTCTTGGCAAGCCCTGAAAGTCAAACTCTAAATCTGACCTATGTTATTCGTACGTTACAGAGACTTCTGCGCAAGCATAATACGAAGCAATATTCCTTGGTAATACGAATCATTGTAGCTTTTTCATTGTAAGACACAAAGAAAACCCTTCGTAATACGGAGAAAAACCACCTTCGTATTATGCTTGCGCCATTTCCTTCGTATTATGGGAAATTTCTTCGTAAGACATTTAGAGTGGCAAAACCGTTAAAGTCAAAATGCAGGCACCCTGAGCCTTGTCCCTTGTTAAGTGGAGTATCAGGAACAACCTCCTGGTGGCCGATTTTCGCTAGGACCCCTAGATTTCGGTTTCCGGTTTTGCGGTCAAGGGAGCACAGCAGCACAGCCCGCAGCAGCGCGGGCTGGACCGGCCGCCGCTGCAACAACGCGATGCGCGGTTTTGCAGACTATTTGCGAGGAGCAGGAGTGTCGGGCGACACTTGCATGCACTGGGCCTTGAACTGGCTCACGCTTACCACCTATTGTCGCATTTGAGGCCCCGCGGGGCGCGGGGACCGTCCCTTAATGAAGGCCCGAAAAGGGTGGATTGGAGAGACAGCCGGCAGTGCAATGCGAAGTTTTCGCTGACTAATTGCGTGGAGCAGGAGTGTCAGTCGACTCTTGCACGCACCGGGAGGTGAACTATGTCCCACCTTCTACCAGTTATTAAATTTGGGGCCCCGTGGGGGACGGGGACCGTCCCTAAATGACGGCGTGAAAAGGTAGGATCGTACCGATAATGGCGCGCAGACCGATGCAGTGTGATCCACGGTTTTCGCTGACTAATTGTGTGAAGCAGGAGTGCATTTGTACACTGGTAGAGCTAAAGCGTCGTTGTACGCTTCATTCAAGCGTAGAACTACGCTTCAAGATTTTACGCCCTTTTTGAAGCGCACAACTTTAGGGTAATTTCCCTCACGCTTTGGAGGAAACGAGCGCATGAGCTCTGTTACGCTTCAAGAAGGGCGCACAGAATGTGAGCTTCACACAAGGCGTAATACTACGCCTTAGATTTACCAGTGTACAAAAAACTCGCGTGCGCAAAATTGTGAGATCACGGACAAATATTGAACTCAGGAATTTAGTCACTCGGACGCTGAAGTTCTAGCTCTAACTGATCTGATATGCTACCGACCATTAAGTAACTTAAAAATATGGCAAGTCAAAAAGTCGAACCAAGTTTGGTCCGCTGTACAAGTCTCGCCAAAGTTTGATCAGACAAATGTGTCTCGCCACAAAATGGTGACTGTTGTCTGTTCCGTGGTCAGGCAATAGCCACGGTATACACTCTAAATGTCTTACGAAGAAATTTCCCATATTACGAAGGAAATGGCGCAAGCACAATACGAAGGTGGTTTTTCTTCGTATTACGAAGGTTTTTCTTTGTATCTTACAATGAAAAAGGTAAAACGATTCGTATTACGAAGGAATATTGCTTCGTATTATGCTTGCGCCGAATTCATTGTAACATACGAATAACATAGGTCAAATTTCATTGTAAGACATTTAGAGTGTAGGCCACAAGGACCGTAGGATTGACTGGGTTCAAAATGCTGACCTCACTGTGGTCAGACATAAAAGTCGACATTATTCTCCGACCAAATTTTGGCGATACTTTCTGGTCTTTCCAAAACTTGGCTAGACCATTTGCCTCGTCTCTGAAGTGGCGGGAAGTCACAATTTAAACGCCACCGAGCCTTTTTGACCACGAGCTCAAAAATGATGCCCTAAATTTGTTTTTGAAAAAGTGTACCAGGATTTATTTTTTTATCTCACGGCGTTCTGAAATTTCTGGCATGTTTCAGAGTTCAACTTATCAAGGTCGAGTCGGTACAGCTTCGTCGCTCGGTGAGGTCCTCATAGGCACTGCACACGTCATCATAACGCTGCTAGGCCTCTTGCACACGCCTGCACTATTGGAGGTAAAGTACCTGACGGATGTTGCGTCGGAACATCCTACAGATTGGTTCGCAGAACCGAAGTTTAAGGTGGGACACTTGCCTTTAACACCAAAATTTTAACACAATTCAGGCAAAACTCTTTTGAATAAATTTGAAGGTTAGTGGGGTTTTCCAAGTGTGACTCTTGGCCCTAAAACCATGAATCTTTTAACTTTCTGCTAAACCACTAAAGTACGCCACTAATTCACTGCGCACACGATTTTTAGAGAATTCAGCATCATATCTTAAATATCTTTGTTCCTCCCTCAGGACTTCTGGCACTCTAGATAGAACTAGGATAATTGAAATAGCTGGTTCCTAAGTGCCTCAAAGTTACATTTTTAAGTGAACAATTTTTTTAAATTTAAATTGAGACATTTGAGTATTGGTTTTCAGCCACTTCCGCTTGTCCGATTGAAGATATCTGTTCAGAGTGACGGCTTTATAGAGGTGAAGCACTGATAAGGTCATGAAGTCGAAACAATCAACGTGCAAGACCCAAAGTATTGCAATTGAGTAAAATGTGGCTTCAAAGTTCGAACTATCTAGCCTATCCCTGTTTTTTCTTTTTTACGGAGAATGACGAGTTTCCCCCTTAAAGCCGGGATTGCCCTTGACAATAACGTAACGATTTTCCGTAACGTAAGGTTTCCGTCGCGTGACGGGAGCATTGCCCGTCTGCTTATTTTACGGAAGACTTCTTACGTTACGGAAGAGGCCTCTTACGTCATTCCTGGCCGTGTCGGAAGATCCGACAGGATCGGAAATAAGCAAAGAATACCGTACAACGGGGTAATATGAGACATGAAGGAAAATCGAGACAAAGCGCACTTTTCTCGGTTTTTGTCGTGGCGCTCTTTAGCGGTTGTTCAGAAGACCACCGTGAATTTTTTTCGTGATCTAGGAGGCCGTAGCAGCTCACAGGAAACGCACGAAGGATATCAGAGACTCGTCAGGATTATTTAGAACCAAAGGAAAAACCTCTTAATTTTAACAAGTTTTATAAAGTTGTAAAAACCTCCCCAGAAACCTCGGTTAGAACTTGGGTTCTCGTCCAAACGAGGTTTAAATCTGTAGGCAATTATGTCAACATAATCAGGACAAAATTTGGTTCCGTTATGTCTACTCTCGGGCTGCCTGTTCCAGATAGAACACAATTTTGTTACCTTGCAGGGAAAATAGAGACACCTGTTTTCGCTTCGCTTGAAACATGAGGCCAAACATACTCCACTGTTAATAATTTCAAGTAATAATGATTTTAACGCGAATTTGTTTTACTATCTGACCGGCATCTATGCTCTTCGTTTAGTATTTTCATGTGACAGACACAACTCATGACTTCTTATACATTTTTCAGCTCTCTTTAGTGACACCCATTTTTCTCCCCTCCAGATTTTATATCGTCTCCATTATAGTTTCCAATCATCTTTAAAATGAATGAAAAGAACTTAAAAAGCTCCAAACGCGCCTAAATGATTTAATTACCCATACTTCTTTTTCATTTCTTTCTTTTGTCTCATATTACCCCACATTGCAGGGAAATATGGGACGGCATTTCGAGGGTTATTGAAAGGTCCCTACTGCACCTAAAAATCTGAAATTTGGTGGGAGTGTAGCCAAAGGGTCAATGAACAAGTGATGAACACCTCAGTACCTCAAATTGAAATTGAAAAGGGGAAATTCACAAAAAACCTCGAAATTTGTCTCATATTACCTCGTTCTACGGTAACGTACGAATCGAAAATAACGTAAGGAATTCCACGCGCGCATTAAATTTTCGACCAATTGGGGAAAAGGTGTCGAGAAACGAAAGTTGGGGCGCGAAAACACTGAAAAACCAAACGCGGTCTAGACCACATCACTGGTGTGGTCAAATGGGTGCCATTTTGACTGCATCAGTTGGTGTGGTCTAGACCACGTTTGGCCACGTTTGGTGTGGTCTAGACCACGTTTGGCCACGTTTGGTGTGGTCTTTCGCACCAAACGTGGTCTAGACCACACCAACAGATGTGGTCAAAATGGCACCTATTTGACCACACCAGTTGGTGTAGTCTAGACCACGTTTGGTTTTTCAGTGAAGGAGAAAAACAAAGAGGAGAAACCGTCGTCGTCTGAGTTTGTTTAAATATAATCGTGCCAGGTTATGCCCTGCACACTTCCGTGAAATAGACTTCAAGGGTGAAAGCTCTATTTCAATAACCTTATTTTACGAGAAAAAAAAACAGCCTTACGGATGATTGTTACGTTATTGTCGAGCAAAAACGGGGGTAATCCCCTTAAGCTATGTCCAATAAGGCTATGCATTTCTTTGTCTTAGGTCTCCAAAATGGCTAATCGGTGCACCATGTGCGACAAGAAGTTCACCTTGTTGTCATCGATGAGAAGGCACATTCGCTCTCACACCGAGGAGAAGCCTTTGGAATGCTCTGTCTGCAACAAGAAGTTCATTCAAGGTGCAGACCTCAGAAGTCACATCCGCACCCACACCGGTGAGAGGCCTTACGAATGTTCCGTTTGCAACAAGAAGTTTTCTCAACCTGGGCACTTCCGTAAGCACCTCCTTGCACACACCGGCGTTGAGCCTTTGAAATGTTCGGTTTGCAACAGGAAGTTTGTTAAGGTTGAAAACCTTATAAGGCACATCCGCCGCACTCATACCGGGGAAAAAACTTTGGAACGTTCGGTCTGCAGCAAGAAATATAGAACGGCTGGGCAGTTAGGGAGCCACGTCCTTACCCACTCCGGCGAGAAGACTTTCGAATGTTCAGTCTGCAGCAAGAATTATGGTACGGCTGGACAGTTAAGAAGTCACCTCCGTGCCCATACAAGCGAGAGGCGTTTCGAATGTATGGTCTGCAACAAGAAGTTTTTTCAAGGTGTACATCTTAAGGTGCACCTTCGCAGTCACACCGGAGAGAAGCCTTACGAATGTGCGGTCTGCGATAAGAAGTTTACTCACGTTGGACACCTAAATATGCACCATCGTACACACACCGGCGACAAGCGTTACGCATGTTCGATGTGTAGCAAGAAATTCCAGGATGGGGGACATCTTAAAAAGCATATTCGCACCCACACCGGCGAGAAATCTTTTGAATGTTCGATCTGCAATGGGAAATTTCGGGAAGCTGATCACCTTAAAAGGCACCTTCGCACCCACACCGGTGAGAAACCTTACGAATGTTCGGTCTGCAACAAGAAGTTTAGTGAGGGTGGTACTCTAAAATCCCACATCCGTACCCACACCGGTGAGAAAAGTTTCGAATGCTCGGTCTGCAACAAGAAGTTTAGAGAGGATCGTACTCTAAAAACCCACATCCGTACCCACACCGGCGAGAAGCGTTTCGAATGCTCGGTTTGCAACATGAAGTTTGGTGAGTCTGGTACCTTGACAAGGCACGTTCGTATCCATACCGGCGAGCAGCCTTACGAATGTTCGATCTGCAACAAGAAGATGCGTCTAGCTGGACAACTAAAAAATCACCTTTTGCGTTACCACACCGACGAGAAGCCATTCGAATGTTCGGTCTGCAACCGGAAGTTCATTGAAGCTACAGTCCTTAGGAAGCACCTTCTTATCCACACCAGTGAAAAGCCTTTCGAATGCTCCTTCTGCAACAAGAAGTGGAGAAAACCCGACGACCTCAAAATTCACCTACGCATACACACTGGGGAGAAGCCTTTCGAATGTATCCTCTGCAACAAGAAGTTCAGTGATGTCTCACCCCTTAAAAGACACATCCGCACCCACACCGGTGAGAGACCTTACAAATGTTTAGTTTGCAACAAGAAGTTTACTCAAGCTGGGCACCTTAGTAAGCACCAACGGACACACACCAGAGAGAAGCCTTTCGAATGTTCGGTCTGCAATCAGAAGTTCAATGAAGCCGAAAAGCTCGAAAGTCACGTCCGCTCGCACATGGAGGGGATACCTTCCGACAGTAGGGAAACAATCCAAGACGACACCCTGGTATCAACCGCACAGGTGTAGCGTGTTCAATTTAAAGAACATAATTGGTTCCAATTAGCTTTTCGGAATGGTTCTCTTACCGCAGCCCGGCATTTATTTGGACCAATTTTACTGTTTGTTTTGTAATATCACTGCAAATTTGTAAGTTTATTTATAAATAAAAGAAAATATATTGTATTTCAATATCAGAGTGATAAAGGAACACTTATATTCGTCAGAGCTAACAAGCACCATTATTGCAGGTCAAACAAAAACCAAAGGACATAGCACAGAAAATGTGATGAATTACAAAGTTGGAGAGTTGTGGGGTTCTACTTAAATTAGATATTCTTTCAGCCTCTTTAATTCTGAACATTTTCGGACTATTCTTTAGTTCTTTTAGCTATTTTGTCAACCCATTTAACAGTAGCGTTCCAGTGTGTGAACGATTGAGCTTTGCGAAACTGCCTTTAAAAGCCACATGGTAGTAGTTGTCTTTAATACGAGTATTTATGTTTATGGGTAGTGGTTTTCTGTTTTTTTCAACTACATATAAGATTGTTTGCATAATATACAGACCAGGTAGAGTTAGAAGGCTTTTTTTCTGGATTGTTCTAGAATAGTCTGCATATGGCTCTTTTAGAGCAATTCTTAAGGCTGCTTTCTGGAGTCTAAACAATCTCATTTTGGAGCCTAATTTCCTTCAAACAAAATTTGAATTTATGTAGTCCTCTGTACCAAAGAATCAACATTAAAACTATCATGTAAAAAAATCATGTAACATCACTGGTGAAACAAAGGCATAAATCGTTAATGCCTTTGGGAAGGGCATTAATATTTTGCTTGAAATTCCCGTACCATTTACGCCCTTCCCAAGGGCATAAAACGATTTATGCCCTTGCAAGGGCGTAAAAGAGCATTTATGCCCTAAAGGGCGTAATTTTTATGCCTTTGTTTTACCAGTGATAAGTTTAATAAAAACAAGAAGGAAAGACATCAAAGAATTGATATCACATGGGAGGGACTCGTTCTTTACAAAGCTAGATTGATGTGTCAGTCGCTGATCGTTACATGAATTGTCCTCAGACGATTTGTAATTTTGCATTTCAACGAACGCTTCCGGTTGGTTCTCCTCTCAGGCAGGGAACATCGATGCATCGCGATATCTCGAGATATCGATTCTCGTGCATAATCGAATTTACACTAGAGTCCGTGAGTCCGCGCCAAAAACCTGCTTTTTCCATGACCAAAACCCTCAGAAGGACACATTTCTTAAAAAAAGAAGTCAAATGAAACTCATTATTTCGTCTCTCATCTCCAACATAAGACATGCAACACCTGCCAAGAAATTTTCATTAGGAAGAAACCGCTAGCAGTTCTGAGACATATATCACGATTAGCGTGAAACGATGTTTCTTTATGACCAAATTTCTCAAAATTATCCATTGTCACTTGGAAAATACCCTCCTAGTTTTTTGTTGGCCAAAGATCTCTGGTCGTTGTCGTTGTTGTTTGCGTTCCAGTGGCGTTCTATATCAAAAGATGCAAACACTTGAAAAGAGGTTAGTTTCACATAATGCACTAAAACCGTCTCTCTTTCATGTTCATTTTCTCAGTATTTCTCATTGCAAGCAAAAAAAAAGTTCATTCACGATCTAGCGACTGACACTCCATCTTTCATTTGATACCACTCTCATTTTCCCACATGCTGTCAGATCTGAGATGAAAGATGTCCCCCCAAAACTCATTTTTGAACACAATACTCGTTCTCTTCACATAGAGTTTTGTATGTTAGTGAGTGGTGTGTAAAGAACGAGTAAAAAATCTTAATTTTGTAATTTTGGTTCTTAACGGCCTGATGTTCACTCCCTACTACATTCCCCACCGCCATGTATTTAAGCTTCTGACATCTCACACAAGCATTTGGCTTTCTGATGTAGAGCGCTTCCAAGGGAAATGTCTTTCTCCAGATTTGTGGTTCACCATAGATACTGAAAAAATATGCTCATGGACTGTCTCGCCGATTTGTGAGAATTTGAGACACGGGAATCCCAGATTTTAATGACCGGCTTTTCCGATAAAATTTTGCAGATGGCTCTTGAATGGTCCCATGTTTCAAATGGCTTAAATGTGGAAAGTTACATTTTACAGTTACATTTACGTCGACGTTTGTTACACGCGCGTTGACGTTGGATGCGAGGGGTTTGGGTGGAATTTAAAAATGGACAAAACTGACATCTATTTATAGAAATCGATTCGTCTGATCAAGATGTCGCGGCGAAGGAGCTCGCACCTCAGCACTGAAAATCAAATAGTGATACATCTCACTCTCTGAGCGGTGAGACATAACTGTCTCACCGAAAAAAGGGTGATACGAAAATGTATCACCGAAAAAATGGTCGTACACGCCTGTATCACCGAAAAAAAGGTCGTACACGAATGTATCACCGGAAAAAAGGTCGTACACAAATGTATCACCGGAAAAAGGGTGATACTTCCCCAGGAAAACAAGGGCCAATCTCACTGATGTCTCACCGTTTTTTCGGTGATACATTTGTGTACGACCTTTTTTTCGGTGATACATGCGTGTACGACCATTTTTTCGGTGAATCATTCGTGTACGACCTTTTTTTCGGTGATACATTTTGTATCACCGAAAATTGGTGAGATGTCTCACCCTTTGAATTACAGTGAGCGGACCAGCGAAACGTCCCGATCGGTCTCAAGCGTTTCGCGATGGCAGGACGCAGCTCACAAACGCTAGTATTCCCCGCCGGCCCGAATGCGAAAGACTGATACGAATGTTTTTGGCCCGTCCCGTGTATCTTTTTGAAAAAAAAAAAAAATGACGGAGGGACGGGCATAGAGTATGATGCATGCTGTGCCCGTCCGTCCCAGGACTTCCCGTGGCCCGATCTTGACCAAATTTGGTATGCAGCCTCCTTGGGTGATCCTAAGAACCGCCCAGTGGCAGCAAATCCGATCCGGCCCCGGGGGCGCTGCTGCAGGTGCATCATGGTCTACATGGGGTCGAGGAGGATTTCGGCAACGGATACAGCTAGCAGGGCATGAGGGGTATTTTTGAAATCAGGGCGACAAGACAAAACCAACGGTGCCAGTTTCAAGCGAATCGGAGAAATTTGGACCCGGGTTGAAATCACATTGGGGTATATTTTGAACATTCTTTTTATTCAAGTTTTGCATTGTTTCTGATGTTTTTGAAGGTGCTGATGACGAAAATAACATCTATTTTGACCCTAGACTCAGGTTCAAAGCCCGTCTGGGTTAAATTCGCGAAATTCGCACATTTCTTAATGTACGGGACGGGCCAAAAGTTGGCGATGTATATCGCTACTTTTCCTGTATTTGTTTTTTGTTGTTGAGCGCTGTCCGTCGCATCGCCAGGCGAAGTCATGCGGCCTGCCGGCTCAAGTGCACATGAGTTTGCCTGGCGATACGACGGACGGCACCCAACAACAACAACAACAACAAAACATGTGGGTCTTTCGCGGTAGAGCCGGCGCACAGTGGGGCAGAACTGAGATAAGTCGCACAAAATTATTTACTTCACCAAATTTCACCTAAGAGATTTGAACGTGAAAGGCACCCTTGCAGGCGGATCCAGGTGCGTTAAGGGGGGTAAAACGAACCGCATTGCTCAATTTCATAGTGAGGAAAGCAGCAGTGCCCTAGGCTGTTCACCGCCATCATGCAGTGCAGCGACACATTGGTGAAACAAAGACATTATGCCCTTACACACTGCGAGAAAAAAGTACAGAAAAAGAACGGAACGTGTCTGATCATTCATTTGCCCGGACCGTCCGTACCTGTCCTACTGCGGAACATTTGTTTGTACCAGTTCTCCGTACCCGATTGCATGAGTTCTCATAGGACAGGTTCGCACGTCCGTTCTATATTCGTCTGTACATTTTCTGTACGAAAGTACGTTTTTTATTGTGCAGGCAGGGATAATGATACACAAAAGTAATCAAAACCAGGTCGTAACGTGGCCGTTATTCCGACAATCGTTTGCCCTAAAACTGAAAAGCTATGCAGCATCGCAGCTCGAACCAAGGAAACAGCTTTTCTCTGATCTGCGAAATATACCGGATTTTATTTTCAATGTGGTCCGAATCCAACCGCTTCCTTTCATTTGTGTTTTAGGTCCCAAAAATAACAAAACTCAGGGAAGCGGAATTTCGACTTGGTCCGTATGGGAGCACAACTCCGGCTTTGCAGTCCAAGGTAAAGCTATTCCCATTGTTCTAGCTGCCATAGTTTTTGAAGTTATGAATGCGATCTGCTGGCATAACAGCCTGGTTTTGTTTCGATTTGTGTATCATCCCTGCATTCAGGGCGTGAACGATTTACACCCCTAGAATCGTTTCATGTTTGGGAATAAATTGGCATTGGGCATCCAGGCAATATTTTAATGCCTTTCCAAAGGCTTTTAAGTTGTTACGACCATGAGGACGTAGACACTCTAAATGTCTTAGGAAGAAATTTTGCGTAGTACGAAAGAAATGGCGCAAGCAATACGAAGCTAGTTGTTCGCATTCAGAACGTATTTCGTCATATCTCACCAGGAAAATACATATCTTACCAGGAAAATACAAAACAGATTCGCACAATGAAGAAATATTACTCCGCATTAATTATAGTGTTGTCGGGCGTTCCCTCGCTAGACACTCCCATCGCACCGCGGCCAAGAGGCACCGGTGGGACCGAAAGCGTGGCCAAAAGGCACGCGATCATGAGGGAGTTAACTCCAAATTTCGGCCACGGGCTTTGCTTGGGCCGGTGCTGCCTGGGTCAGCCTGGGCTGTATCCTGGTTCTGTAGGGCCTGTGCTTGCTTGCAAGCCAAAGCGACAGCAGCCGCCATTAGCAATGACACGGTAAAAACAGTTTTTACTGTGAATCCCCGGAAGCGCCCAGAGTGCAGGCCGTCCCGTCGAGCGCGCTTGTCCGTTGGGATGCCTACCCTGCCGCCCGCAGGCGCTAGCAGCTGTGAAAAGAGGAGCAGCCGGTCCTCTGCAATAGACCCTACACTCGTAAAACTCAAGCGTAGTATTACCCTCTGTTTTCAAAGCGTTATCAATTTACGCTTGAAACCAAGCGTAACAGGCTCATACGCCTAGATTCCCCCAACCTAAATGGATGGGGGAATTTCTAGAGTATGCTTCATTTCGAGTGTAACGTCTTCAAGCGTAACTGTATGCTTGACTCAAGCACAGAGTTTCGCTTTAGTTTTACCAGCGCAGCCTATGAAAACAGAAATGAAGACACAGTTACAATAACAGGTGGATGCACACTTAATTCCTTAAGAAGAAAGGCTGTGCAAGCATAGGCGGTGCAAAAATCGATTGTAATAGAGAAAATACGTCAATTTCTTCGTAGTTCTCAAAGAATTTGACTTCATAGGTTACGGAGTGAGCGCAGTACCACAATATGAAGGTTTTGCACCATGATCCGAAGATTTGTCACCACAAAGACTCGCACCACAAAGACATTGGGCGTGTGCCCCTAGTAACTAAGGGGGTAGGGGAAGGGGATCTCGAACGCCCAAACCCGCAACAGCGTGCTTTGCTTCGCTCAGCCTAAGTTAGTTACACGGCCAATTCAAGTGTGAGACAGTCTCACACTTGTTGTAAGTGTGGGGCATTCTGTCTCACGCTTACAATTGTGAGCCACGTTTGTCTCACGCTTGCAAGTGTTGGACAACGAAGTCTCACACTTTGCACATGTGAGACACGGTTTGCCCCACACTTGCTGCCTATGCTAGCTTTGTGGTTCAATGCCACGCGTCCCACGCCTGCAAGTGCAGGACAAACCGTGTCTCACACTTGCAAGCATGAGACAAACGTGGCTCACACATGTAAGCGTCAGACAAATTGTCCCACATCTATAAGTGTGAGACTGTCTCACACTTGGATTGGCAGTGTACGTATTCATAGTGCCTGACTATACCCTACACTTCAAACCCACGCGTGGGATAGTTTCGGACTATTTAGCGTGAACCAAAATGTCTCAGACAGTACGAGCTACGTAGAGAGACATGGAGATCTCACGATGGCAGCAACTGTGAGACACGATTTGCTCCACGCTTTGCAAGTGAGCTTCTCTTCCACGTACACTCTTATTTGCAGCATACTTGCTAGGCACACGCTAAAATAGAGTGTACATTGCAGGTACACGCTAAATAAGAGTGTGCCTGGCAAGTACACTAAAACTGGCCCATGCTTTTAGATTGGACTAATCGAGTGTATTTTAGCGTGTACCTGCCAGGCACACTCGATTTTAGCGTGTCCCTAGCAAGTATGCTGTAAATAAGACTGTACTTGGATGCATGCTCTAATAAGAGTGTACTATGTACACACTTCAGTTTGCAGAGTTGCCAGGACTGGGGGACTTATGCGCAGCGAATGAACGCTTCTGTCTTCCGTTTTCGTGCTCCGAACGCTGCTGATGCAAACCAATGTCTTACCCACTTCCCGTTGTTTCTTTTCAGATCAGAGGGTACATCGCCTCGATCGGCCGGCAGAATAACAGTCTGCGTCTTCTTTCTGCGAGAGCCGCCACCACACCACGCAAGGTATGTATCACTGTGAAAAAATATCGTGAATTCATTGAGAATCCAAACGCTATAAGTAAAGCGTCAATTGGTGCACGGTAAAAACGGTACCTGAATTTCGCAGGAAGCCTATGGTAGAAACATAGGTGATTTCCAGGGAGTTCCTGGGAAAACCAGGAACCGTTTTTACTGTGTGCAATGCAAAAGCATTTTCGGGGCGCATTGCACGTAAAAGGTACAATTTGACTGAGGCATTGCACGTATGGTGCGAAATCTCAGTGCATTGCACCATACGTGCTATATTCATAGCGTTTGGAATCACAGTGTATACCAAATATTATTTGTACGCGATTTGTGTAATGAAAAAACGTTTTGTTGTGTCACTTTACAATTCATCGTAATCCTACAAAATCTTTACAAAATGTATCGTAACCCTTCAAAATCACTTAGTGAAGAATGAGAAATCTTCTGAAATTGGCGTAACACACAAATCACTACGAAATTTTTTGTTTGGTGAGGCTTTTAAAAGACTCAAAGAACAACGGAAAAAGTTTGGGTAGTTTTCTTTTCCGAAGGTGTGTTTTTCTTTTATGAAAGCATTTCGTAAACTTTTTGAACTTACAATTGTGTACAGATTTTTAAAAGATTTTTTAAACCGTGTGGCTGACATTGCACGAAAATGTAATATGACTAGCATTTTGCAGAATGTCCCGTTTAATCTCAGTTGCATTTGTACGGGATTTTTTAGTGACTAATATGCATAGCGTTTGGACCACAGTGTCTTACGCAATAATCCCATTTCGTACGCGATTTAGTGCTAATTCGAAAAAACGCTATGTTCGTGTAGTTTACAATTCATCGATAATCTGACAAAACTTGCAAGCACATGTCCGTATCGCCAACATACAAGTTTCTTAGTTGCAAAGTATGCGGGTACCCCTCAAAAACTGCAAGTGGAACTTCTTCCTGAATTGGCAGTAACTAAATCACACGGACTTTTTCCTGTTTCACTGAGGCTTTTAAAATGACTTTCAAGTTAAAAGGAAAAATTGGACTTGCATTTGGAACGGATGAGTCAAAAATTTTGATAAAGCCATGCGTATAGATTTTTGCAAATTCCCAACAATTGTAAGATTACGAATTCACATTTACAAAGATTTTTAAAGGGCCAGTTGTAATGCATCTCTAATCCTGATAAGCGTTTCAGGCACAGAAAGCCCTAGTAAATTTACAAGTGTCTCAATCTCAATGAAAGCTCCACGGTTTGAGTCCCTTGAAAATCACTTTTCGAAAGAAGTTCGGTCGCATGCCGAAAGCACACATTCACCCCCAATGAAGAAGCCTTTGGCAATGTGAGTTTACAAAAGGCTTTGTGAACTATCTCTACGCCTAAGGATGGGAAGTTCAGTGTATAGTGTAGCGGCTAACTGGTACGGTTCAAATTCACTGGAACCATACTGGCGACAAGCCTTTCAGTTGCGCAACTTGCAGCCAGAAATTTAGGCGTGAAGGTCATCTGAAACGTCATCTCCTGACCCATACAGGTGAGAAGCCTTTCGAGTGCACAGTTTGCAATAAGAGGTTCGCCATATCTAGTGATCTTCATGTACACAGTCGATGCCATACTGGGGAGAAGCCTTTTCAGTGCACGTTGTGTGGAAAGGAGTTCAGGCAGAGTCAACATCTCATGAGACATCTTTACTCCCATTTAGGGACAAAGCGTTTTCAGTGCACCCTCTGCCATAAGAAGTTTGCTGAAGCAGGTAGTCTTAAGAAGCATCTTCGAACGACACACTTGGGTGAGTTGCATTACGAGTGCACAGTTTGCAAGAAGACGTTTTATGCGCCAAGTATCCTCCAGGCACATTTCCGAACCCACACTGGCGAGAAGCCGTTCCAGTGCATAGTGTGCAGTAGAAAGTTTAGTCGTCGCCAAAGTCTGCAATATCACTTTCGAGCCCATCATACCGAGCAGTTGTCATTATAAAGTGCATCATCGAACGAGAGAAAGAGAGCGGGGATGGAGAGAGAGACCGGTGAGCGCATACAGACGAGATGAGAAAGAGACTTTGTGATGCACTTACCAGCTGAGATTAATAGTGGAGTTGGTCGTAAGCCCATCTTGTACCTGTTGAAATTAGTTATGCACAGGTGCACCGAGAAATTTAAATGCTGTCTTGGTGTAGGCGATCGCGGTTCATCAGAAGAATTTTACTTATGTAAATGTTTTGTGTCAGTGAGAATGTGGCTGTGAAGCATATGGCAGTCTTCTGAACCACACGAAAACTGGGAATGGATTAAGAAGCAGTGAAATTGTTGTTTGTTAATTGAGTCTTTGCCGCTTCGCATTTGATAATACAACTTGATTTGAATATTAAAAATTATAATTAAATCATTTGTTTGAAGTTTATTTCCATCGATCTTTGCCCCCCCCCATGATGCGTACGGTTGAAGTTAAGCGTAGCGAAGAAATTCGCCCTTGCATGGAAAGGTGGGAGAAGGGTGGAACGGAAAACTGCACTTAGCCGAGCGTAACATGTCAATTGTTTCCCCAAGTCACCGGAGACCCCGAAATCGATGGCTCAGATTCGCACGAAAGTTTGTGGGTACCTTCCTGGTAATAGTAGGGTACTACCGAAATCGTAATTTTTAACCTAGACATTCCAAACTTCGTATTTCGGCATAGTTTTGGGTCCTCTTTCGAATGAGGTGTGGAAAAAGGCGATCCGCGAACATTTAAAAATACCCGAAGTGTACGGCAAAATACGGCTCCGAACAGAGGTTATGTGGCACTGTAAACAACCTTACCAGAACAAGAACAGCTTGTCATTCAATAGAAGGGAAACTCTTTGTTGCTGGTAAGTGTAGAATCCCTCCAGTTGATCCGTCCCCCAATAAATCACCCTTCTATTTGTTTGCATCCCACTGTTGTGCCCGACCCCCTACCTCCGTCGCGCACCGTATTTTGCCATACATTTTGGGTGTTTTTAAAAGTTTGTGGATCGCCTTTTTCCACACCGCATTCGGGACTCAAAACTATGCCGAAATACGAAGTTTGGGATGTCCAGGTTAAAAATTACGATTTCGGTAATACCCTACTATCACCGTGTTCCTTACGTAGCAGAAGGCTTCAGAAAAAATATTTAACTGTTTTGGTTGGCCGAAGCTTAAAACACGTATCATGTAAAACTATTGAAACTTTCACTAAAAATTCGTTTGTCTTAGGCCGACCTATCCGGTAGATTTCCTTTCTTTTGCATCGTGCTGAAAACAGCCCGAGGGGTTAGCCACTCGGTACTAGGGCGTACACACGATTCCGGATTCCCGCGATTCCTGAACAAATCTTGCATAAAAGGAGAGGTTTTTGAAGATTTTTCTTAGCTTTTGAGTGTTTAGTGTCTCTTACATATCCCTCTCCATTGAAACTTTTAAGATTTTCGATAAAATTTTGAGCAAGTTACGAACGATTCCCGGACTGAGTGTACACACGATTCCCGGAGTGGGTAACCCCTCGAAACAGCCTCCAAGAGCCACTTCACAAGTAACCTGTTTCGAGATATATGGACAAAAATATTCGTATTTTGCGGACACTCAAAAACAGCATCCAGATTTTCCGATAATGGAATGTCTAATCCGAGGTTTTGAGTTCGGACCTTGGAAAACTGATTGAAAAGGTGTTTTTCAGTACACTCTTAGCACGGTTCTGACTTTTTGCTTGTTAACCATAATACATACTTTATCTTTTATCAAGAACTTCGTACGAAAAGCACGTAAGCTCAAAATTGTGAGACACCAGGTATAAATATTGTACGAAGGAATTTACTCCGACAAGGTGAGGACTGGACGTAACAACACCATGGTTGCAACGAAAGTCACAAGTATCCCCAAACTGGCCGACCGTTGACTCGGCAGGAGTGCGAAGCACGTTGCATGTCGCTCAATGGTTGCCGGCGGCTGGAACATCAGCGGAAGTCGGAAAACGCTCCTTTCGCTTCGACTGTGCTTAGCTTTACCATTCCGTACTTCCTTCTTAAGGATTGTTGCTTCTGCTCCTGGTTCCCTGGAGCGCCGAAGTGTCTCACGTAACAAATCAAGCACCTTTGGCTTGTATCAGGTACGTGCAGTTCTAACCAATATTTGTTGGGACTTCTAGTTTGAAGCGGAGACACGGATGTGAGAATGTGTCAGAGATCAGTTGTCGGAAATGATCTCCCGCTGACGCCAATCGTTGCGTCCGGAGGTTGGAAAAACTGATAACGTTTCGCCTCTAAGCCCTTCCTTTCGTAAATCGTACAAGGTGTGTCTGTGTGTTCAACGTTAGATCAAGCCCAAGGCTATTGTGAAATCGCCTCACAAATAACAATCTGCAAACCCTTCTCCTCCTCGTGATGTTAAACGTCATTCCTTACATAATTTAGCAGTCAGTTCCAACCACTGATTTCTGGTCTCGCTCTATTTGCTTCCATTCTGCAGCCCAAGCCATTAATGGACTGTCTCAAGTGCGTCGAGCTACTCTCTCTCTCTCTCTCGCCAAATCACTCAAAGTATTTTCCACTGCAACATTGAAACTGCAGTGCAAAGGTTGAGGTTTTTCGTGGCAACTTCCTGTTAAAACCCACTCAAAGGTCAGTACGGTGAAGTGATTATTCGTCGTGGCTGCATGAGTGGCCCGTTCCACACCAAATTATATGTACAATTTTGTACGAAACATCACAGTTTATTGTGCACACGAAGTTTTCGTACAATTTTTGTACGAAAAACTGCACAAATTTCCCCCTTTCTGTGCAAAATTTCGTACCAATTAGTACGGAAAGTTCGTGTGCGCTAAAAACTGTGATGTCTCGTACAAAATTTGTACCAAAACGTTTAGTGTGCTTTACCATTACGAACTCGGTGGAGGGGGTTCTGAGTTTGTGCGGCGCGGGTGGGGAGTCGGAGCCTGCGTAACGGTACGCTAACAGAAAAGTTGAGTGAAAATCGCCTTCAGGAATTTGGCTGTGAAATTACACTACGGGATTCTGAGCCAGCGCACTGACGCCACGTCCCTCTTCAGGAAGGTGAATGCAAGACTGCGCTTCGCCATTAGAGGACGTCCCCCCCGCGGACGCGAATCCCCCCCACCCCCCTCTGCATTGAGACAGTGTGCATCCGGGCTCTGTCTAGAACGTCTAGTCTCACGAATAAGTGTAAATTGTTGTGAAGTTTTAGTGGTGCGTACCCTTTTTTACTCAAGCATTTGCCTATAACGAACGAGTTATGACGTGGACGCACATTCGTACTTAGTTACGCACGAATTCATTTCTTAATCGTATACTATATGCTCAACTTTGTGCAAAGCTTATTGGAACCTAACACTACGCGGTAGGAACCAAGTTTGAGCGCTGCTTGAAAGGTCGCTTTTCTTTTTTAGGTAACATGGCATCACTTCGGCAGGACCTCATCACCGGCTATTGCTCACCGGTAAGTGCCCACTTCCTTTTTTTTCTCATTTTTCAATACACAAGACAGGACTATGGGTTGGGATGGGAGTCCCGCAGCAACCATCCGCTCAACATGGGATTCCGCACGGCAACAAAGGTCCCTGGTTTTCGCAGGAAATTCCCCGGAAATGATTCACTACACTGCAAATCCTAATGCGATGCTTCAGAATCTTGTCTTGTGATACAATCGAGTATCCAACAAGCGGCCTCACTGGAAAATCTTGCCTTCAAAACGGCGATGCATGAAAGTATCGCCAAAATGTAGCTATACTTCCGAGGAGGCCACCACTCTCATTTCAGGCGTACACAAGATTACGGGATTACGGGATATTTACCAGGGATTACGCGTGAAATTTTCGAAAATTAGTTCGAAAACGTTGAAAAATAGCTTGAAAACGTTGGAAAACGACTCAAAAACGTTGAAAAATGACAGAATTTTGTCTAGGTTTACGTGATTACGCCATGGATTACCAGAGATTACCAGCAAACTTGTACACAGGATTACGGGGGTGGTGGCCCCCTCGTATACTTCCGAGAACCCCCAGAATCTGGCAATAATCCAGGAACTACTCTGCAAACTGTACAGAGTGCTCAGTACACTCTATTTGGAGTGTACTCATAAGCACACTCCTGTGAGAGTGTGCTCAGCTGAGTACACCCTAACGAGAGTGTGCTTAAGTCTGCACAATTCATGCAGCTGAGTACACGTTCGTGGGAGTGTACTCGTGAGTACACGCTGAAGAGAGTGTACTCTACAAATCAAAGAGTGTACATGGTACGCTCTAACTGGAGCATGCCTGCAAGCACGCTCTTACTAGCGCATGCCTGCCAGGCATGCACTAACTAGTGCATACATGCCATGTACACGCTAACTGAAGCATACATTTACTGCATAAGGGATAGGGAGTTTTCTGCATCAGGAAGTGTGTACATGGCATGTATGCTCTAGTAAGTGCATGCTTGGCAGGCTTGCGCTAGCTAGAGCGTGCTTGCAGGCATGCTCCAGTTAGAGCATACTATGTACACTCTTTGATTTGTAGAGTACTCATGAGTACACGCTAAAGATAGTGTACTCATGAGTACACTCTAAAGAGAGTGTACTCATGAGTACACTCTAAAGAGAGTGTACTGAGTACACTGTTGAGTTTGCAGAGTATTCCCCTCAATAATTTGTTCAAAGTTTCTAGCCAAATCTTAGCAATACTCCAAAGTATAGTCAAATTTTAGCGATACTTTTGTGTGTTGCCGTTCTGAAAGGAAAATTTTTTTGCCAAGACCGTTCGTTTTGTTTTGGCGATACTCAATTGTATCGCCTAAAAACATACAGTGTCACCTTTGGATTTAGTGTGTGTGTGGACTACCTGGGAAAAACATGAACTTGTTGTTCTTTTTTTGTGCGATGACCGCGATGACAGCACTTTCTTGACATCTGATATAATTTTTCACAGAAACCGTTTCTTGCCGCGCGATGTTGAGGGTCCAAGGATTTTAGAGTTACCTTCCCTTCTGCACTCAAAATGTTACGAAGAAATTTCCGAGAATACGAAGTAAATGGCTCAAGCCGAATACGGAGTTATTTCTTCGTATTACCAAAGTTTATCTTTTCATGTTGTAGCGAAAATATCTTAAAGGACTCGGATCCTTGCGTAGTTTTCCTTCGCATTGTGCCTGCGCCGAATTCTTTGCAATGTAGCTCAAATTTCATTGAAAGACATTTCGACCTTGGCTAACGAACTTCTTGTGCTGCAGGTGGGGTTCGCCACGCTGCCCGACGAGGTGCTGCTCAAGGTGCTGGCCTTCCTGTCCCCGCGGCAGCTGCTCCTGGTGCGAAGGGTCTGCCGACAGTGGAGGGACCTGGCCCTCGACCCCTGGGTCTGGGAGTGCCAGGACGTCTGCGCGAGCGAGTAAGCCAGCTGTCAAAGCACAGTCGCCGGCTGATGCACAGTAAAAACTCTACGAAGAGTCGCTTCGTAATACGAAGAAAATGAAGGCATTGTAAAATCTGCGAAGAAATGCTTCGTATTATGAAGCAAAATCCTTCGAAATTCGAAGCATTTCTTCTTAATACGAAGCACATCTACAATGCCTTCATTTTCTTTGTATTTATGAAGCAAATGCTTCGTAGGCTTTAAAGAGTGTGAAGGGGGCCTCGTCTGTAACATCCAAATTTTACCAAATTTCTTTCCACTTAATTTGAAGATTAGAGTGTTGTTTTTTTTAAGAAACAACAAAAAACTCTTCTTAAAGATTTATTTTGAAAAAGAAAGTTTGACTGTGGGCCCTATAACTTAGGATTTGTGATCTTTTGGCTAAACCACTTACGCGCATGATCTTTAGAGAATGCGGCGTCATATCATGAATGTCATTGTTCCTCCCTGCAGAGGACTCCTGCTACCCTGGATTGAACTAGGATAATTGATCCACGAAGCGGAAGAAGGGGTTAAGTCGAGTTGATTCAGTGACCTCTTATCAGTCTATCAAGTAAACATGAGCGAAAATTCGGTCCAAAAGTAAGTGTGGTGAGACAAGTCCCATCCTCTTGCATCTATTTTTAGATGACATTCCCCACCTGTTCTCCCACCTGCAAGGTTTAGGCCTTGCAAAAGTGCACGGATTCAACTCGACTTACCCCCTTCTTCCGCTTCCTGGATCAATTGAAATAGCTGATTCCAATGTGCTTCAACTTGCTATTTTTAAGTTTACCATACAAAGTATCAAAACCTAGACATTTGAATGATTGGTTTCGGCCACATCCGCTTGCCTGATTGAAGACATCCTAGTTCAGAGTGGCGGCTTTATGAAGGCGAAACATTAAATAAAATTGTCAAGTCAAAAGAACCAACGCTCTGAATTTGCGCGCAAGACCCAAAATGTTGCAATCGAGTACAATGGCTTAAAGTTTGATCGGTCGCTCATCCTGTGGAAAATAAATTACAATCCTCTGGCCAAAGGGTTTTGAATTTCGAAACCAGCCAGCCACCCAATGCAAGGGTTTGACACAAAGAATTCTGAAAACCCTCAAAGCAAAACTGTAGACGCGTTTTGAGCTCCAGGATCGCTAAACAGGACTCGAAGCGAGCCGAGCATGTGGACATCGTGCCCGCCATCGTGCCAGCGGGTTCCTCGTTCGGAGCGCAACCTTTTCATTGTTGGGGTCACACGTTCGGTTCGAGGCCCTTTTGGAGACTGTGGAGCTCAAATCGCATCCGGGATTTTGACCGCCCCGTTTCAGTTTGCAGCTTGCCGCGTCCGTGCTGCGTCTGGCCCCCTGCCTCCGCCGGCTGTCCGTGGGGGAAGAGGAGTGGAATAAGTTCAGCAGTGTCTGCGGGGTTTTACTGGCCACTTCAAGCTGTGCCGTCAGGAAACTCGACATGACGTTTCTCGTGTTTGATGCAACGATTGCCGCGCTGCTGGTAGCCAAGTACGCACAGAGCAATCCCATTGAAGTGCAGACATCTCTTATTCAAGTGTGGACTAGGTCCACCGTTGGAGGCGGATCACCTTTCGAACGTGGTCACCTCTTTAGCAACGCCTCGAAGCGTGGACCTGGTCCACACTTGCACGGTAAAAACGGTTCCTGGTTTTCCCAGGTACTCCCTGCACTGAGATTCCAAACGCTATGAGTTTAGCACGTATGGCGCAATGCGCTGTGATGTTGCACCATACGTGCAATGCCACAGCCATATTGCACCTTTGGTGCAATGTTTCCCGAAAAGGCCCTATGCTTATGCATGGGAAATGGGAGGCATTGCACTTCATGTGCAAAGCTTTTGCATTGCACCAATTGACGCTATACTCATAGCGTTTGGACTCTCAGTGTGGAAATCGCCTATGTCTCTACCATAGGCTTCCTGGGAAAACCAGGTACCGTTTTTACCGTGTGGATTAGCAGTGCTCTTGCCACGACCACTCTCGGACTGAAACTCAATGATCCATGTGTACGACAAGTCGACACTCGTAGGCGTAGACCACTTGGTCCTACACTTGCAAGTGTCGACCAGTTGTGCCGACGAAGTTTCGACCACACACTGTCCAACACCTGCATGTGTAGGACACTGTGGCCCTACTTCAGCGTCGGACATGCTGTGGTCGACACTTGCAGGCGTCGGACACTGTGTGGTTGCAAGAGTAGGACAAACTGGTCTACGCCCAAAAGTATTGACCTGTCCTGCACTTCGATTTGCAGTACTGAAATGTGTTTCATTGGCAGGCAGGGGTCACTTGGACGGCTCGAGGAGGTTAAAGTTGAAGTTCAAGTTTTTACCCAGGAGGAATATACAGTGTATAACAGCAGACTCCACGACCTCTCTCAACAGCTTCTTTATACCAAAGGTGGGTGAGTGAGATCGAGGCTCACTGTGAATTCAAGTGTGGAGAACTCTACACTTGAAATGTGGAGGCTTTGAATCTCCGCAATCTCCGCAATTGAAAATATAAGTAAAGCTTGCAGTCTCGATACTTCAGGAACCATGCCGAGATAGAGGTGAAACTATCGTTAATATGCTTGAGTCAGACATAAAGTTACGCTTGGACACGTTACGCTTGAAACGAAGCATAGCTTAGAAATTTCCCCTTGCATTTAAATGGGGCGAATGTTGGTGAATGAGCGAAAAGGAGAGGGTAATACTACGCTTTAGTTTGACCAGTGGAGATACGGGAGATTAGGGCTCCTCACGTCCAGGTGTGTAGAATTACGCGGCACCAGTAAGTGAGGTCCTCCCCACTTAGTTTGACGGTATGGTGCCGGTTCACTTTAGAGATTTAAGGCGTGTGCATGACTTCAGGAGGGTCAATTCATAAAGCTCATAACGTTTATATTAATATTCTGTCCGCAGCCTATGTGAAAGTAACTTTCCCGAAATATGAAAAAAAAAAACAATTTTTGTCCCTTGCTTTTTGACCCTTTTTCTAAGCTGGAGGGCCAAAAACGAAAATTTCGATACTTTTCTCCGAATAGATTCTGTAGCCAATACTTGGACGGAGAATTTGCCGCGTCGCCTGTGACACTAAAATCAGTTTTGGTGCTTGCCCTAAAGCATTTACAGAGAAACACGGAAAAAGGTAAATTATAAACTGCGTCACATGTCCAGACCCCAAACTGTTTATGTGGTATTCCCCAGGAAGTTTTCAGTAGGTTGTGCCTATATCACGCAAAATGATAAAAATAAATATTTTTGGCATAGAAGTGACCGATACGTATCGTCAAAGTCGCGATTCTAAACTCCGCAACATCTTAACTCCGCAACACTTGGTCGATTTTCTGAAAATTCCCATATCAAATACATGAGAATTTTGCATTTTCCTTAAGTCACAATTGAGCGTTGGTGGCTTATGTATATCTTTTCTAGGCGGACTTAAACAAAAATTTGCCAGATCAATGTAGTTTGGACCAACTTCATTTTCACGGAATTCGGGGCCCGAAAATGCACGTTTCGATGCAAACCACCCAGTACTCTAGTGATCTTCTCTACTTCTTGCTTATTTTAGGGCCTCTTTGTTCAATGTGAATCCTCAAAGATTGAACCGACTCTGCAGAATCGGTTTTTCTTGGATATAGGTTCATTATTGGATGGAGTTAACCGGGTCAGAAGTTCAGCTGGGTCAGAAGTTTAAACTAAATATCTGTGGTCTATGTTTCTGAGCCACTCACTCCACAAAAAATGTCCTGTCAACGCCGTTAAGGGGGGACATCACTCCAAAAACAGTGCCTTTGTAAAAACGTCATAAAAACCAAACGGAAAGAGAAAAATTGTTCATATTTTAACAGATAAAGTATAAAACAACACAAAGTCAATCCGCCAGGGCAGTACAGCGCTTTCGCTGAAAACACATTTTTGAGCGTTAGGTTAGACCATTTCGCACTGTTGCAGCGCTGGACGCCAAACGGTTTGACCTAGAACATTGAAATTTGGTGACAGCCTTCCTGAGATGTCTGGCTATGGTAGGTACCTCAATCACATTTAAAAAATCATTTTAAGTTGTGTTTGTTATTGACCAAAAAATATTGTTAATTTTTTTTGGACAAAATTGTTCAATTTTAAACGTTAAAAAAATAATAAAAATTGACCAATGCAAATTATTTTGCTACCCACCATAGCGGCATATTGTAGGAGCTTCCATGCTAAATCTCCCCGTTGTAGCTCAAAAACTGCGCCCTAGAGGCCTGCAACCGTTTGCAATTTCATGTTCCGAGAAAAACGCGATCAAAGTTGGGGAAACTGGGCTTTTCCCCTATGCATGTTTGCGGCGCACAACCTACTAAAACTGCAATTTTTTGAATTCCGGGATGCGGTTTTTACCATTTGACGCAGAAAGGAATGGTCTATAATATAAACTATTTAAAAAAAGTTGCAATTTTTGATCATTTTGGAGTGATGTCCCCCCTTAATTTATTACCAATGTTTGCTGCTATGCAATTCACGGCGTTTGCTGTGAACTAGTTCACGGCGTTCACTGTGATCTCGGTTACAGTGTTCACTGTGATCTGGCCACAGTAAACGCTGTGAATTGGAGCCTGATTTGCAGCTTTTCGGTGCTCAGCGGCGTCAAAGTCACAGTGTTTACTGTGGACCTGATCACAGTGAACATCGTGAACAAGATCACAGTGAATCGCGTGAGCAGATCACAGTAAACGCTGTGAATTGACCTACAGTGAAAACTGGTAATAAATTAACGGCATTGACAGGACATTTTTGGTAGAGTGGCTGGCAACATTCCTGTGGCCAACCAAATCTGTCGACAAAATTGTAACCAGCTAGTGACGACAGTTTCTAGCTGGTTACAATTTTGTCACTAGATTTGGTAGGCCACAGAAATGTTTCTAATTGGTAACAGTGGGACATGAAGTGTGTTTAATTCGAGGATTCCATGAGTAATGTTTGTGTACTACAGGCTTCCCGGTTTTTCTTTGATTAGGATTGAAGAAGGTTGAACTGATGACTACTCTTGGAGCAGACAAAAGCTACCTCGCGGTGGAAGCGGCGCCTCTTCTGAACGCCGCCCAGCGTCTTGAAGCCCCGCCACCAGCATCCCTGCGAGGGTTAACCATCCAGTTGGTCTATCTACTACCCTTGTTCTTTGAGTGGCATGCCACCACGCTGGAGGTGAGTGCAACCCATAGCCGACTACATGTTTACATGACTTAGTTGTTTTTTGGCGTGGCGAGCATGCTTTAATAGCCTGCTATGGGAAGTAAATTTTAAAGAAGTTCCTGCAATCTTAAGGATGTTCGTATCTGAAATTAGTTTAAATAAAACTTTTTTAAAATACTTGTTTTAGATGTATGAATTTACGGGCAAAAGTTCCTATCTATTCCAGTAACTCTTATCCTAAGAGACGGTCCCCACCTCTTTTTAGTTTCAGAGTTATGAAAGTTTGCGGAAACTTTTAGTCGGTTTTCTCAAATTTTCCTCATGTCAAAGGACGCCTTCAAATGACAAGAAATTTATTTCTTTTGTCACAGGATAACGATAGCGTCACCCTTTCTTTCAATATCTCGCTTTGTTTCCTCGTAAAACAAAAAATAAGACCCAAATGTGAAAAACTCTTAAATTAAAAAAAAATTAAAGAGTCCAGGAAAACAGCTCTTATAGCCTACTGAGCTCATATTTCCACCGCCAACACTATCTTTTTATTAAGTCTTTGATGATTCTAATGCTAGAATAATGATAAGAATCTTAGGTAACTATTGCTTTGTTGTGAGGTTTGCATATCATATCTAATAAACTAGCGGAGCGAGGTAGTAGGGCCTCAGAGTTCGGGATTGAATTCATCTAGCAATAGTTGAATTTTACCACACTATACAAACTTAGTGTCACAAGTATTTCTGGGCCATCGAAATATTACTTGACAGTATTCTTGAAAGTAATTCTTTGCGATGAACTCACGTGTTAGTAGAACTGGAGTGTCCGAATCAGAGTTTGATTTAATTGAGTGAGCGTCCCATAGCAGACCGACATTTGAACTACACTGCAAATCCAAGTGTAGGACAGGTCGACACTTTAAAGCGTAGACCAGTTTGTCCTACGCTTGCAAGTGTCGACCAGTTGTGTCCGACGCTTTGTAGTGTCGACCACTCTGTCCGACGCCTGCATGTGTAGGACACTGTTTGTCCTACGGCAAATTACACTGAGTTTCCTATGGTGACCCCACACTTCAGCCGTCGGACATTCTGTGGTCGACACTTGCAGGCGTCGGACAGTGTGTGGTCGACACTTCAAAGCGTAGGACAAACTGGTCTACGCTTTAAGGGGGGACATCACTCCAAAAACAGTGCCTTTGTAAAAACGTCATAAAAACCAAACGGAAAGAGAAAAATTGTTCATATTTTAACAGATAAAGCATAAAACAACACAAAGTCAATCCGCCAGGGCAGTACAGCGCTTTCGCTGAAAACACATTTTTGAGCGTTAGGTTAGACCATTTCGCACTGTTGCAGCGCTGGACGCCAAACGGTTTGACCTAGAACATTGAAATTTGGTGACAGCCCTCCTGAGATGTCTGGCTATGGTGGGTACCTCAATCACATTTAAAAAATCATTTTAAGTTGTGTATGTTATTGACCAAAAATTATTGTTAATTTTTTTTGGACAAAATTGTTTAATTTTAAACGTTAAAAAAATAATAAAAATTGACCAATGCAAATTATTTTGCTACCCACCATAGCGGCATATTGTAGGAGCTTCCATGCTAAATCTCCCCGTTGTAGCTCAAAAACTGCGCCCTAGAGGCCTGCAACCGTTTGCAATTTCATGTTCCGAGAAAAACGCGATCAAAGTTGGGGAAACTGGGCTTTTCCCCTATGCATGTTTGCGGCGCACAACCTACTAAAACTGCAATTTTTTGAATTCCGGGATGCGGTTTTTACCATTTGACGCAGAAAGGAATGGTCTATAATATAAACTATTTAAAAAAAGTTGCAATTTTTGATCATTTTGGAGTGATGTCCCCCCTTAAAGTGTCGACCTGTCCTACACTTGGATTTGCAGTGTAAGCGCCCTGGCATTCATTTTGCGATACTTTATCTACAAGTTATTGCGATGAAACCGAGTTTGCGATTCCCACTATTTATCGCACCCTGGAGCGCAATAATTCAGTTACCGTATTATTTGGCAGTAATCACCCCTTGGTTGGGTCTTTTTTTTTTATATAAGAGCCTTTTGTAGTCTTTTATCTCAAATGTTTTGCCATAACTTTTTATTTCAATTTTTTTCTTAGCATTATTGCAAAATTAAGCAATAATTTTTATTGCTGATTTTCATTATTCAACAATGCGCAACATTGTGATAAACTTTTTTTACTCGTTCTTTACACACCACTCACTAACATACAAAACTCTATGTGAAGAGAACGAGTATTGTGTTCAAAAATGAGTTTTGGGGGGACATCTTTCATCTCAGATCTGACAGCATGTGGGAAAATGAGAGTGGTATCAAATGAAAGATGGAGTGTCAGTCGCTAGATCGTGAATGAACTTTTTTTTTGCTTGCAATGAGAAATACTGAGAAAATAAACATGAAAGAGAGACGGTTTTAGTGCATTATGTGAAACTAACCTCTTTTCAAGTGTTTGCATCTTTTGATATAGAACGCCACTGGAACGCAAACAACAACGACAACGACCAGAGATCTTTGGCCAACAAAAAACTAGGAGGGTATTTTCCAAGTGACAATGGATAATTTTGAGAAATTTGGTCATAAAGAAACATCGTTTCACGCTAATCGTGATATATGTCTCAGAACTGCTAGCGGTTTCTTCCTAATGAAAATTTCTTGGCAGGTGTTGCATGTCTTATGTTGGAGATGAGAGACGAAATAATGAGTTTCATTTGACTTCTTTTTTTAAGAAATGTGTCCTTCTGAGGGTTTTGGTCATGGAAAAAGCAGGTTTTTGGCACGGACTCACGGACTCTAGTGTAAATTCGATTATGCACGAGAATCGATATCTCGAGATATCGCGATGCATCGATGTTCCCTGCCTGAGAGGAGAACCAACCGGAAGCGTTCGTTGAAATGCAAAATTACAAATCGTCTGAGGACAATTCATGTAACGATCAGCGACTGACACATCAATCTAGCTTTGTAAAGAACGAGTCCCTCCCATGTGATATCAATTCTTTGATGTCTTTCCTTCTTGTTTTTATTGCAAACTAGAGATGACAGTAGTTATTCTTTCTGTCCGCCAGGTTGTGCAGCTCTGCGACGCGTTCCCCGGAGCGGCGTCCCTGCTCGCCACGCTGCCCCGACTGCGTGACCTGACGTGCCCGGTCATGCCCGACCTGCTCGCCCTGCTGCGGTGTCCGGCCCTCAAGTCGCTGGAACTCATAATCCGCGTGCGGGAAGACACGCGGCCTCACCTCGCGGAGACCAGGGCGCTCCTTCTGGCCGCGGCCCCGCGCCTGGAGGAAGTGACCCTCGTGTTCGTGGACGATGACGCCGAGGAGGCCGCGGACTTGGTGTCGTGCGTGGCGGGTGTGGAGTCCACGATCGCGGCGCTGAAGTCCCTCACCGTGGATGGGCCGGCCGGGGTTCTGCGTCCTCTGGCCTCCACGCTGCACCGCCTGCCCAACCTCGTCAAGCTCCAGATCGGCGAGCCGACGAGGCTTCAAGGCACGGACGCCTTCCTGGAGGCACTGGACCGCCAGGCCGTGCCCAAGCTGAAGGAGCTGCGGGCTCTGCCTTCCGAGGGCTGCATGCACGAGTGGGCGCATAGCGAGCAAGTGCGGTCGCTGCTCAAGCGGTGCCCGGGGTTGCGCTTGGCCATGCATGAGCACTGGGAGGAACCGAAGGACGAATGTGCCTATTGCGCGGAGCACGTCTGTCACTCGTGCCTGCGTCTCTGTACTGTCGTCGTGTCCAGCCACTCGGCAGATGTTGACTGTGACGTAGGGCCTGTTACATCGAAAGGTTGTATCTATATTTGCGTGGAGTAGCTGCGACTTCGCTGCGACTGCTTCCTCGACTGATGTTTTAAAATGGTGAACGCTTTGTTAATGATATTGTTCGGCTTTGCTCGTTTTTACGTAATGTTTTTAAGAAGAATATAATTTGTTGTTTAAAATGCTGATCTGTGATAAGTCAGTAATTACAATGTTACCTCTTTGAAATCTTTGACAGTTTTATTTAGCGGCATGACCCACATTGACTCGTTGAATGTTACCTGTGCTCAAAACTCCCTTGAGAAGAGAACAGACAGGTGAGAATCGGTCATCTGTAGAGCAACACACAAATAGTTGATCATTTATTCAGGATATTCAACAAATAGCGCAAATATCCAATCCGTAATTTGACCATTGACCGAATGAAATCGGAAGTATCCACCTCCTTTACAGTCCCGTTAAAAATTCACTCCGTTTGTAGCTTGGCCTGAAGCTTGAGGAACAAAGCAACAAAAACGATACGGAAAAATATTTTTATTCAAATACTACACTAACTATAAAGTCAAACAGCCCCTAAATTACATGATAGAGCGACGCCTAAGAAATGATAAATAAAAGCTCTGACAACAACTCATTAACTTCAAACGAAAAACTCCACTTTTAACTTAAAATAAATGATTACAAACAACTAACTGACAAATTAGATAGAACAAGCGCACGGAAGAGCATGCCAAAAACAATAGGGGTTTACCCGAATTCATTATCGTAACTGAAAGCACAGGAGCACCTGAGAAACACTCCGTAACAAATTGACGTGCGCTTCGGGAAAGAACAGCACAGTCGTCTTTGGGGAACGTAATGAGCATAACAAGTACGAGGCAACAGGTACGACAATCCACTGATGACAACAACTTCTCGAGTGTTTCTTCAGGAAAACAAACACACCGCCTAGTCGCATGAGGGAACGTGCATTGCTGTTTGAGTTAGTGACACCCTGGTCAGCGCCAAAAAATGCAAAATGCAAGTCAGCACCTGCTGCCCCTGCCGAGGCTCAGCTTGGCCACCGCGGCGTTGAGCTTGCCGGCCTTGTCGGGCTGCGGGGGCGCCCTGAGCTTGCGCTCCACGGCCTCCACCGAGTCGGCGTACACGTCCACGCGGCCCTCGCGGTGCAGCAGGTCGAAGTCGGCCCACTTGCGCTCGGCCAGGCGCACCGCCTCGCGCTGCTTGGCGAGCCGCTCGCCGAGGCGCCGGCACTCGGCCTCGCCCACCGCCACCAGCTCCTGCACGTCGGCGCGGTCGCTGCCCGTCACCCACTCGCCGTCCAGCTGCTCGCGCGCCGCGTCCACCTCGCCGCTCACGGCCGCCATCTTGTCCGTCGTGAGGCGCAGCTCCCGCATCGCGGCCGCGAACACCGAGTGCGCCTGGCAGACGGCGCAGCCCACGCCCGCACGCTGCACGTCCGCGCGGCACCTGCGGACCGAGGGGTGCACACTGTTCAAGAACACTGACACAAGGGCACTGGAAGCTTAAGTGTGTACTGAGTACGAAAACACACAAAGCACTTAAGAGTGTACTGAGCACACACATGGATCACTTTGGTGCGCACTTAGTGTGTACCGAGTACACACACAGAGCACTTTAGAGCGTACTGAATACACAGATAGAGCACTTAAGTGTATACTCAGTACAGACACAGAACACTTAAGTGTGCACTCAGTACACACATAGAGCGCTTTAGTGTGTACACACAAAGCATCTAAGTGCGTACTGAGTTCACATGTAAGTTGTCAGTGTATGGAGAACTTCTCATTTGGAATGCGGAGGTCTATGCGGAGGACCTATGCGATCCACATAGGTCTATGCGGAGGACCTATGCGATCCACATAGGTGTGGATCGCACTTGCAAATGGATTCATCTTTGACGAAAGGAACGACAAAGGAAAGGATTTAGACTCGAAATAAAAAATTTATGGTCCGTCAAAGGTTTCGAAAACGCCAACAGGAAAGGCCACTCGCAGAAAAAAAGTGAGATGCATCGCTTCATAATTCGTAGAAAAAGAAGAAATTGTAAAATCTACGAAGAAATGCTTCGCATCATGGAGCAAAATTCTTTATAATATGAAGCATAACTTCATAATACTAGGCACTTCACAA
The DNA here is from genome assembly GCF_012932325.1 of Thrips palmi. Taxonomy (NCBI): domain Eukaryota; kingdom Metazoa; phylum Arthropoda; class Insecta; order Thysanoptera; family Thripidae; genus Thrips; species Thrips palmi. Next base: position 5,575,521 of record NW_023144625.1, on the reverse strand, counting down.
CACAAAGCATATCTACATAATACGAAGTAATTCAGCAATGCCTTCATTTCCTTCGTACACTCTCAGTCTCATATTGATTTTTTTATCTCTTGCCAAAAAGTTTTTTGTAAAAACGTAGTCTGTACTTTTTTCTCTTTAGCTATGAACTATTTTGTTCATTGTATAATGAATTCAGTCTATTAAACCTGACTTTTTGTCGGGCAATTTTTTTTTCTGTTTTTGTTTTCAATTTCTACATGATCTAATGACAGTCTCATCTTTAAAACGATCAAAATTGTGCATAGTTTATGAGAAAATAGTACATTTTACGTAAGCTCAAAAAACGCTGTAAGCAAGAGAGGTCCATATAGTTCTGAAAGTGTTGTGACGAAACAAATGCTACGCAAAATTTTGAGAGCTGCCGGGGTTTCTGTTCGGCGAGACAGACGCATGCAAGAGAGCTCACCTGGCGGCCACCTTCTTGCCGTGGGGACACACCAGCGGCAGCACGTCCCCGACGCGGCCCGCCTCGCTCAGCACGCTGCGCACGTGCCTCCACACCGGCGCCCCGGACCCGGCCAGGCAGTCCAGGTTGCCCAGGAGGAAGAAGCCTGCGGGGGGAACAAAGCTATCAACTCATAGTCGCAGCCTCCACGGTTTTTACAAAATACTAGCCTCACTCTGAAAATCTCACTGGTAACACAGGCATAAGACCGAGGCCCTGTACGGCGCTAAGTTTCATATGTCCTTAGGAAGGGCGTAAATGATTCTGTAGGCCTTTCAGGCGAGATTTTAATGCCCTTTCAAAAGCATTAACGATTCACGGCGTTCTAGGGGCGTAAATCGTTTACGCCCCAGGGCATAGTTTTAGTGGTTTTGTTTCACCAGTGCTTACAAACTATTTAAGGGGAGGTTCTGGTGAAAATCTTGCCATTTTCCAAATGGATCCTACAGTCATAATTTGTTCGGAATATAAAATTTTTCATTGAGGAGACTAAAATTTGACTTTTGAAGGCACATGCCAGGCTGTTAACCCAGTCGAAGAGTCTTTTTGAGCCTATTTTGGCTGTATCTTAAAAAATCTCCTTGCACATACTATTTTGTCGTAAAAGGTTGACCTTGAAATTTTTCACTTCTTCGATTCATTTTCAAAAGATTCCGGCATGCAGAGCTCAAAACTTCTATTATATTATTAGTTATTAGCTTTTTAAGCTGAAAAGTCCCTAAAATTTGTCTATTTTGTACATTTTTGATCAATTATAGTGAAATGCTTGGTTAGAAAGCTTGCGAATTAAAATGCAATTGACATTTTGATATGTGCATGCCGGCATTTTTAAAAAATGAATGGAAGAAGTGAAAAATGTCGAAGCCAACCTTTTACGACAAAATAGTATGCGCAAGAAGATTTTTAAAGTCATAGCCTAAATGGGAGAATAAGGCTCTGCGACTGGGTTCAGGGCATAGAATGTGCCTCCCCAATGAAAATTTTTAATAGTTACTTGATAAGACATCAAATTTTTAACAAATTTTCACAGTGGGACCTATTTAGAAGAAAATAGCATTTTCACCAGAACCTCCCCTTAAGGCCTCACACTGCTAATCCACAATTTGTTCAAACAATTGTTTTTTTTTTTTTTTGTTTTTTTTTTAACTGTTGCAGATTAAAAACCCATTCTAGTCAATTCTATGGTACTACTAGGGATGAGTCTCCCTGATTTTTCCCCACAGATCTGAGCAAGTATGTAAACTAAATCTTACAAGAACCAAAATTTTATACGTTTCTATTTGATTTCCAAAAAGTGTCCAAAGTCACTTTACTTTATGCCAAAACGAGGCTTACTCAATTATCTTAAGAGGTTTAAATACAGAAATCATAAAATCTTGATCCTTAAAGGCGGGTTTATGCTGAGTTTTCCTTACGCTAATACGAGTTTCCTTACGCTATTACAAGATTCTTACGCTAAAACGAAAATTCCATCGCGTGTGTTTATATGGGGGCATTTACAGTGCTCTTACGCTATGACAAGCCCTTACGCTACGCAGAACGGCTACGACGGACTGTTGGTTTTATGCCTTAATCCATCAGGATGTATTTTTCGGCGTAACAGGCCCTTACGCTATGACAAGTTCGCGTGTCCGACCAATGGGGAGCCGCGTACGGCCGCGTAAGGGCCGCGTAAGGCCGCGTAGCGGAAGCAAACTCGTATTAGCGTGAGGACCAGCATAAATGGTCACGAATGTTGCCGTAGCGTAAGACTATTCGCGTAGCGTAAGGAAACTCGTATTAGCGTAAGGAAAACTCAGCATAAACCCGCCTTAACATCAAAAAATGTTTGAACAAAGTGCTTTTAACTTGTATGAGGTCCCTTAAGAAGAGCTTAGCGTATTTCTGAAGACCAAGTATTCAAAGAGTATTACCATCCCTGGCGCGGCTCAGCGCAACGCAAGCTCGGTTCTCCAGCTTCAAGAAGCCAATGCCACTTCCGTTGTTGCTCCGCACCAGAGACAAGATGATGATGTCGTTCTCTTCGCCCTGGAAGTTGTCCACCGTCGTCACTCGGATGCTCCGGGCATCGCCTCCGATTTGACGAACCTAACGAGTACAGAAATTGGGACATTGAGGACGAACAAAAACGATTTACAAACATATAATAAAAAAAAAATTTTTAAAGAGCAACGAGATTAATTTGAGCTAGGGCAGCACAAACTCATTGATTTTGATTTAAAATTAAATATATGACTCAAAGTTTGAGATGATATGATCCAGGAAGCGGAAGAAGGGGATAACTCAATTTTGGCCATTTTCCAGGAGAAACCAAAAACTGTTAGGAGGGAAAACTAAAACAAAACAAATGAATGTTGCACATGTTAATAATTTCAAACAGCATTAGTAAAATTTTGGAAAAAAAATAAAAAGTGTAAGGTCACTCCGTAGAGGATTTCTGCAACTTATCGCTTTCCGTTGAAATGGAAAACAGAGTCAGCTCACCTTATATTTCCTAAACAAAGAGGAATTTGGAGACAAGTCAAGTGGAACAATAGTCTGCATAAAGTGTATGTTACTCTGGTGTATTTTTTGGACTTAGCTCTTTTTTCCAAATTGAAATTTAAAATTAAGGGGGGGGGGCTAAGTTGAGTTGAATCTTTTTACACAAGATTCATAAAAATACAAGTTGAGTTATATCCTTTTGCCAATTTGTCAAACGGACTCATGTGGACTTCCGTTGAGTTATCTCCATTTTCCAATGAAATTTAGACCGTAAAAGGGGTTAAGTTGAGTTATACCCTTTTTCCATGTGGATTTTCTCCTAAACCGCTTGGAATTCAGTCAAATAATTTGGTGTAATGATGGAAACCATTCTAAGGCACAATATTAAAATACAAACTCAATTTGGGGATAAGTCAAGTTATTCCCTTCTTCCGCTTCCTGGATCAATATATTAAGCCCTTGGCAAGTACAGCGTTGACAGCGCACAAGATGATAAAAAGGGAGCATTCTCACTGAAATCAGTCTCATTCCGCGAACGTGACATCACGTTGAAACGAATGTGACAAAATGTCACGGTACTTTGAACATTGTGACTCCTTCGTTTGAATGTAAAGCAGCCAATTGGCTTGTTGACATTCACTCGAATGTGGCAGAATGCTCAGAGGAGCGTGACATTTTGTCACATCCGTTCCAACGTGATGTCACGTTCTCACAGAGGAGTGCGCAAAGCGGAAAGGGGGTCCTGACCCCCCCCCCCCCCCCCCCCGGCCACCAGACAGCCGCGTGAAAGGTAGGCAAATTGTGTCACTTTCCCCCAGTAAGAAGGCAAATGCATGGCCTGCCCGCCTATCAAAATTTCTGCGCACGCCACTGCGTTCTCAGAATGAGAGTGAACACAGAAGCACTAAAGGGACTCACGTGTCTGAGAATGTGGCTCATCTGCTTCCTGTAGGTGGTCAGGATGGTGACGCTGGTGGGGGGATAGCCCATGATGAGGAAGTAGTTGGCGAGTTCAGCTGCCAGTTCCGCCTCAGTGCTGTTGAAATAGCCCTTGCCGTCCTGGAAAAACAGTCACAGCCACACCTTGAAATTTCTTACGGGTTCATGATTTGAAACACTGGAACTTTGAGAGTGCAACTCGGTACTGAGAATACACTTAAGTATTCACTGAAGGGGAGGAGGTTCTGGTGAAAATGCTATTTTCTCCTGAATAGGTCCCACTGTGAAAATAAGTTAAAAATTTGATGTCTTACCAAGTAATTAATAAAATTTTTCATTGGGGAGGCACATTCTATGCCCTGAACCCAGTCGCAGTGCCTTTTTCTCTTATTTAGGCTTTAACTTTAAAAATCTTCTTGCGCATACTATTTTATCGTAAAAGGTTGGCCTTGACATTTTTCACTTCTTCGATTTATTTTTAAAAGATGCCGGCATGCACGACTCAAAATGTAAACCACATTTTTGTTCGCAAGCTTTCTAACCAAGCATTTCACTATAATTGATCTTAAAAAGCTTACAATTAATAATGAAATTGAAATTTTGAGCTATGCATGCCGGTATCTTTTGAAAATGAATCGAAGAAGTGAAAAATGTCAAGATTAACCTTTTACGACAAAATAGTATGCGCAAGGAGATTTTTCCAGATACAGCCAAAATAGGCTCAAAAAGACTCTACGACTGGGTTCAGAGCCTGGCATGTGCCTTCGAAAGTCAAATTTTAGTCTCCTCAAAGAAAGATTTTATATTCTGAACGAATTGTGACAGTGGGATCCATTTGGAAAATGGCAAGATTTTCACCAGAACCTCGCCTGAAGTTCCGGAATATTTCATGTAACGTTACAGGCTATGAAACCCCAGACAAACAAACCACTTCAGCAACTGCACAGTCTTAGTATGTACGTACTGCCTGCAGGCAGGCACTTACACACACAAAGAAAATGAACAAAATTAAACGCAAATCGCTCAAAGGTGATATCACTATATGAAAATTTCTAATGCCCATAGGAAAAGCAAATGATCAATTTCGAACGGACATGCCCACACCAACATAGGGCGTCGAAAATAAACTCAAAGGGGTAGGTACCGACGTGCGTCAGAAAGAAAATCATAAGCGTCAGAGAAATGAGTTTCCCTGGAGGCCAATGGTGAAGGCATAGGCGATTTCCAGGGGGTTCCTGGGAAAACCAGGAACAGCTTTCACCGTGTTCTATGCAGCGCAGGAACTTCCACCGACGATGACCGACCTGGGTCTCGAGCACGCTCCTGCTCAAGAAGAAGACGGGCACGGCGAGGTCCACGCCGATGATGGCCGGCCTGTCCAGGGTGGTGGCGTGGTCGGTGAGGCTGGGGTAGATGCAGCGCACCAGGTCGGCGATCTGCGGCCGCATGCGTCGCTGCTCGTTGAGCATGGGGCAGTCCGCGCCGTTGTTGACCAGCCTCTCGAACAGCGACACGTCCAGGTGGTGCGACGCGGACAGCAGCTGGTGCGCGCAGTTCGGCCGCAGCTGCTTGTGGTCTCCTGCAGCAGAAGCAATTGCCGTTTTGGACGCACTCTTTTCCAGGAACGTGACACTAAATTACTATGTAGGTTTTTCTGTGCGATAATGCACAAAATTAAACATGCACTTCGTAACGCATGAATTCATGCGCGAAAATGCAGGATTTTCTGCCTACTTGCGCACGAAATCGTGCATTGTCGCGCACAAATTTGTGCGTTCCGAGGTGCATGTTTAATTTCGTGCATTAGCGCGCAGAGAAACCTACATAGTAATTTAGTGTACGTGACACCACGTTGATACGAACGCAGTAAAAACTACACTCTAAATGTAGGGTGCTCAGATACTGGGCGCCTTTGTCGCCTGCCCCACTTTTTAGGGTGCCAAATGTCGCCCAGTTTCTGGGCACCTTTGTCACCCAGTCTCGGGGTGGACAAACCATTAAGGAACCTGCCTTCACCCACGGCTCAGCAGCGACTAAAATGCCAAAGGTGCCCAGAATCTAGGCACCTTCGTCGCCCAGGAACTGGACACCTGTGCGTGCTCTACAATGGGAGAGGGCCGGTTACTGCACTCTAAAAAAAGTTATGAAATTTCATATCCAAATAGGTCTGACATTTCATAATCACGTTCCAAACCTCAATTTTCATAACATTCTTATAAAATTTAAGATCCTGTAATGAATTTTAAGATTTGGGTTATAGATTTCAAGAATAACTGGTTATAAATTTTCAGAACCGGGAATCTTATAACTCCGGTTCTTAATATCTAGATTTTCACTTTGAAAATTTATAACGCTTGCTGATTTTAGAACAGAGGATCTGAAATTTTTAATCATTTGCGTTCTGCTGCCAAGTCCCGTTTGTGTTCAGTTTATGGACACTGTGAAGTGAAAATAGCATGAAACAGAACCATTTGTCACAGGAAGTTCTTTTTGTGGTCAAAATCCAACCTCTGTAAGATGAATTTACTCTCAAAGTTGGGGGCTGCAACTCTCATTAGATTCTGAGTTATGGAGGTTTACATAAACTTTGAGCCGTTTCCCTCAAGATTTCTCACGACAAAGGAAAAAGTATGCAAACCTCAGATTCTGGCATTCAAGATATAAGAAAAAGAAAGCGTTGGCACATTTGAATATATCAGTCCAGAAGAGGCTGTAAAAGGTATTTTACTTGGCCCATTTTCATTTTTAAATTTGAGAGATTTTGCCTCATTTTTGTTGTTTTTAGTTTTACAGTAAAACTAAGAGAGATATTAAGAAAAGGCCAACACCATCTATTTTCAATGCGAAAATAAATATAATTGCCAGAATCTGAAGGATGGGTAGCTTTTACTTTGTCGTGAGGAGAATTTGAGAGCAACGACTAAAAGTTAACGTAAACATCCATAACTCAGAAACTATTAAGAGGTGGGGGCCTATTCTCAGTGTATGAGTTTATGCAATAGTAAGGAACTTTTACCCCAAAATTGAGACATCTGACACAAGTATTTTTAAAATGTACCATAGTTTTTTTTTCAGTGTACAATTACCCTAAATCAGTTGGTAAAGTTCTCTTTCTTCGGCAAGCAGTTACATTTTCCTATCCGATTAGATAGGAATCTTGATGGGCACAGCTAGAAATCGAAAAGCTTACATTGTATGCACAAATTGAAGCATGCCCGCCAAGCATGAAGCATGCACTTACTAGTGCATACATACCGTATCCGCTTACTACATCTAGTGCGTAAGAGGCAGGGAGTTGTCTGCTTCAGTTAGCTCGTACATGTCATGTATACTGTGATAAGTGCATGCTTGGCGGGTATGCGCTAACCAGAACCAGAGCGTGCTTGCAGGCATGCTTCAGTTAGTTCAAACAGTGTATACGCCGGGCCGTGTCGGGCCGGGCCGAGCCGAGCCGCCCCGTCGGTGGCCAGCCGAGCCGGGCAGGGTGAGCCGAGCCGGCGCCCGGGCGCTGCTTTCCCGGAAAATCACCGCTCGCCGGCCGGCCGGCCGAGGCTACCTGCACCGACCGAAGGGTCGCGAAATCCCTCGGCCACTCCGGATTACTGAGGGACTGCGTCATTTTTAGTGTGTCTGTGTCTCCAGAGCTGTGCACATCGCGTCCGGGTCCGAGAGCAAGTCGGTCGCGCCATCAATTTAGTTTCGCTGGACCGTTTAGTGTTATTTCGGCGCAGTGCGTGTAGTGCAGTTGAAGTGTTGCTCGTGGTGCCCAACAGCCAGCACTCGTGTTTCAAGAGTTTGAAGCTAGATTGGCGATCTCCGGGAAAATGACTGTTTTCGTTACAAGCGGCGCAGCTGAATGCTGTAACTCCATCTTTTTAACTGCAGGGACGGGCGATGAACGTGTGGGTGGCGTATTATTTCAATTCGCTTCTCCTCTTTCATCTTTGTTCCCAAAGTATTTTCTTCTTGTCGATCGAGTTTCCCTAAAGTTTTCATCTGGATCTGAAACGCTGCTGCGCTGTTTACCACGTCGACTGAGGTTTGGCTCTCACGTTAAACTGTGATGTTCCTTGTGCGTAGCTCTCGGAGAAAAATGAAACTCCGCTTTAGTAGCCCGAATTGGTGCGCTACGATGCATAAGTGCTGCAAGATATTGAGTGTGAAAAGAAATGAAACCTGTCTGAGAATTCAGTATTTGTAACATAAAAGTTTAGAACGGGATATAAGATTTCACGATACATTCGTTGTAAAAAGTAATAAAACTGTTATGATGTTTCATAGCATTGGTTGTAGAGATTAAGAACCGGATATAAGTTTTCATAACACATTGCTTCTGAAAATTAATAATAGAGTTCTTACATTTCATAAACCACTTATGACATTTAAGAACAGCTAGTTATGAAACTTAAGAACTATTTGGATATGAAATCTAAGAGCAATAGTTCTACAAATAGGTCCAAAACCAGGTTATGAAATTTCAGAAGCATTTTTTTTAGAGTGTGCATGATTAGTCCACCCCGAGACTGGGCGACAAAGGTGCCCAGAAACTGGGCGACATTTGGCACCCTAAAAAGTGGGGCGGGCGACAAAGGCACCCAGTTGCTGGGCACCCCATATTTAGAGTGTATACGAAGAATCGCTTCGTAATACGAAGAAAATGAAGGACTTTACTTCGCAACCTGGTAGGTTCCATGCCGTACCTATCTGAATGAGGTGCTCAGCTTTGTCGGGGATGCAGGCCAGGATGTAGCCCTCCGGGGCCTCGCACGCCTCCTCCACGATCACTGCAAACAGGCAACGACACGTCAACGCTCGTCTCCAATTTACTGACAAAAACCGGGAGCAATATAGATTTATTTTCACAAACACCTCACAAATGCCAAGTTTCAGAGTCAGGCCAAATTTCGGCATGTCTCCCCTGACACGCCAATCACGCATGCATGACTGATCCCGTTAAACGCATTGCGGGCACCGATACACAAGGTAAATTCACGTCAGGAAACGGCGTGACTCACACGTCAGGCCATTTTCTGGCGTGGCTTTCAAGCTAGGCCGATTTGAGACGCGAATTTCAGTGGTCCTGTGTCTGATCATTCCACAGTGGACCAGAAGACCGTTGCAGGCTGTCAACAAATGGCACTTGATCCAAACGTTTGACCCTACCAATGGATTCCTCGTTCGGGAAGCAATCTATTGGTGGGGTCACACGTTCGGTTCGAGCCCCGTTTAGCGACTCTGGAGCTCAAAACGCGTCCGTGATTTCGACCGCCTCCACCAAGGGGATATCACGGTGAATGTCGGTGTACAAAACCAACTAATTTCAGCAGAATTTCGATGAATTTCACTCAAGGTTCGATAAATTTTAGCGAATTTCAGTCAAAATTCGATGCATTTTAACGAATTTCAGTGAATTTTACGTGTTTGATGAATTTTGGTGTACAAATTTGGCTGGAGTTATTTTCCCTTGGCCGCTCCACCGGTCTACTGGCCCACTGTGCATTTTCATGTACAGAGGGCACAATCAGTGTGGACAGACACACAGCCTCACCAATCTTGACGGAGAGCTTGTCCAGGGCCGAGCGCATGTAGGCGGCGCGCGTGGTGGTCATGGCCAGGATGTCGGCGGTCTTCATCATGGACACTCGTCCGGAGAGCGACTGGCAGCGGTCGTAGCGCTCCTGCAGGGGGCCGTACGACGTCTGCTCGTGCTTGTCGGAGTAGCCGTGGATGATCTGCAGAGAATTAAGAGACAGTGAGTCAGTCCGCACAAAAACAACCCGACACGTCCTATAACAGGCGAGAACTGCGAACGAAGCCCTGGTAAAACCAAAGCTGAGGGGCTATGCATAGTAATAGTAGGGTCACTCCATGCGCGACAGCACGCGTAATAGTGCACGCTGAAAACTGTAAGTATTAGAATCATATGAGGCACGTACTACGTTTTTGGTTACTGATACAAAGAGGCTGATTTCCGGTAATTTTGACGCGTATTAGAGCGTAAAAAACCTAATGGTCAGGTCACTGGTTTGAAGAGTGCAAAGTCCTTCCGCTAAAGCGTAACTCTAAGCTTGAGTCAAACGTAAAGTTGCGCTTGAAGACGTTCCGCTTGAAATAAAGAATACACTGGTCCCCCAAGCACTGCGTGCGTCTAGTGACATAATCAGATATTCGATGGAAAGAGCGTGAACCTTCTCGGTGAACGAGATGCAGCGCGTGAGGAACTCGTGCACGGCGTGGTTCGTCGTCGTCACCACCAGGATGGGGCCGGGGAACACGTAGGGCCGGTCCTTCTTCAGCTCCACGAAGTACTGCGCTATCTGCACACAGAACACGGAGGTTAAGGCAATTGTTAGGACATCTGCAAGCACACTGGGAATCCGGGAAGGATAACGTACGTCCGACGTTCTATTACTGAAAATTTTCAGTGAACGCCATCTCGAAACGAACTTAACAATAGGGTCAGTTGCGGTAATTATGGGACAAGGGGTAAAAATGGGACAGCTGTTTCTTGGTCAACTCTGCAAACTCAACAGTGTACTCAGTACACTCTAGTTAGAGTGTGCTCATGAGTTAACTCTAACTAGCGTGTACTCGGATGGGTACACTCTGACTAGCGTGTACTCAGATGAGTACACACCTACGCACGCCTGGCAATTTATGCAGCTGAAAGTGTGTACTCATCTGAGTACACGCTAGAGAGTGTACTCATCCGAGTACACGCTAGTTAGAGTGTACTCATGAGCATACTCCAACTAGAGTGTACTGAGTACACTGTTGAGTTTGCAGAGAAGATTTGACATTCTAGAACTCATGCAATACCAAATATGCTTTTCACAATAAAAGCATCACATTTGGAATGACATGAGTTCTAAAAAATCAAATCTTGACCAAGAAACAGCTGTCCCATTTTTAACCCGTGTCCCATAATTACCCCAAATAACCCTTCCAGTTTTTCTTCCAGATTTTCTTTGACCCAATGAAGTTTTGGCAATTTAGCATGAAACTTCGGATATATCCAGATTCTTTGTTCGCAAATTGAACGAGACGTTCATCTTGCACAAGAGCGAGTAAATTCCAAGAGCATTGATCGATCGGCGCCTTTCCAGGGGCGTCAATCAATCAAACCCTGCTGCTGCATTATTTTAATGCATTTGTTTTACTAGTGTACATACTTTCAAGGCTCATAAGCTCACCTTGCAGCCCAGGTAGGTCTTCCCCGTGCCGGGCGGCCCCTGCACGAGCGCCACCCTCTGGCACAGCACCTTCTCCAGCGCCGCCATCTGCGACTCGTTGAGCTCGTCCTTGAACTGCTCCAGCAAGGCGTCGGCGTTGTCCGTGGCGGGGGCGTTGGAGGCGCCCAGGACACCCTGCAGCACCATGGCAAGGGTCAAAGACGTGGTTCTGAACAGGGTGAATGAAAGAAGAAAACAACCACCAGCTTCGTTTTCAGGGCTCGTTTCTTTCTGAACATACCCTTACTTGCAGTACGAAATAAAAAATATTTCCAACGACATTCAAGTCATTCCAAAAACACATGCTTAAAACCTTAGCATACATAGCACAAACTACATTATTTACTTTGACATACGAAGAAATAGTTCGTAAATTACGAAGTGTTTTCTTTGTAAGCTTATATACGCTCAAAATACTTTGTCATATCAAACTGCTTTTCTTTGTAAGGTTTGAAAGGTTTTCACAGTTCAAGGAATTTCGTTGGAATGAATCACATGTTCTTATGCAAGAAAATCTCCCTCGATTTCTTGAAGTAGTGGGAGTTGAGCAAACTGATGGAGTTGAATCCACATTCAATTCCCAAACAAGACAGGGTCGCAGGAGGTCTGGTGGCCCGGCTACCACTGCTTGCACACAGTCATGCCCAGCCTGAACTCACAAACAGTTAGCAATAATCTGATCCCTAAAAACGCCTTAAAGTAGGCAATTGACTACACTCACACTCAATCGTGCAATATTTTGGTCAGGCAAAAACATAAAATTTTCTCCTATTGTGACTTAAAGCTATGCAAATCCAAAACTTTCGCAATTATACCCTTCTGACTGGTGAAAAGCAACATAGGATTGGCTTCAAACTAATGCATTTCTAAAGGGCATTAAAACTAATGCCACAGGTTTTAGGCCCCACGAGACGCACATTTTACGCCTTTGAGCTATGTTACAGTTAATTCGACGATGGACAGATCAATATTCCATCGTAGAACGCATCTTTTCTATATCTTAAGATACAAAGAAAAACCTTCGCAATACGAATCAAAACTGCCTTCGTATTTCGATGCGTCCAAAACTCACCGCCTGCGCCTTCATGTAGGAGTGGTACTTGGGCGGCCGCGAGGGCAGCTTGCAGCGCACGATCTCGGCCTCGAAGTCGGCCAGCGTGCGCATGGGGTTGCTCAGGTCCTGCCGCAGCGCGTTGGTCACGTGCAGGTAGGGGAAGTAGAAGTGGGCCGACTCGAACAGCGTGAACGTCTCGCCCACGAAGGAGGCCTGGACCCAACAAGGACGGACGACACACTGTGAGACCAAGTGCTGAGGATTCCACCCTTGAAATGTGGAGGTGTGGAATTTTCAGATTCTCTGACATGACAGACTAATTTACAGACACTGGTAAAATTGAAGCATAGTTTACACTGTTAAAAAAAATTGATTACATTTTCATTACATGGTAGTGAAGCTATAATCATTACAATGTAATTAAGAATTTCATTACACATATGTTATTAAAATTTTCATTACAGTGTAATGAACGAATGTAATTAAAAATTTAATGACAAAAACATAATGGAATTGATCAAAGTTGACGCAAATTACGCAACTTTTTGTCACGATTTGACTTAGAGTGAATTCTCAACGACTCTGACAGCAGAGAAGAGGTAAAAATTGAGTGACCCAGGACAACTCAGGTCTGAGGCAGTTTAGTTGCCTGAGTGAGAGAGATCGGGTGCTGACCCTACCAAACGGCAGCCCGTAGCCGCCTTCGAGCAACATCAGACAAACCTATTTGGTCACTTCAAATATCGCTCTATTCCTCCAAACTCTTCGCCATTAGTTTAACAATCCAGCACTTCGCATGAATCACGGATACATTTCAGGATATCTCCTCACGTTTTAATATTTTAATACGAAATACAGAGTTGAGAGTGATCCCCGTGTACCATGCGACACCTAGCGGCAGACTTGCGAATGACAGGTTTGGCATATGACGCCGTAATGGACGCGACTGTAGGAGAAAAATTGATGTTGGCGGCCAATAGAAGGCTAAATTAGTTTGAGTAAGCTGAACTTAAATCCTAGACAAATCCGAAAAAAATCAGTCATGCTTAAATATTTTTGAAAAATTTAATGACATGTAATGAAAATTTCATGACAAGCTTCATAGTGTAATGAAACTTTCATTACATGGCTAATGTCATTAAACTTCATGACCGAGGTAATGAAATTTTCATTACAATGTAATGAATGTGGAGATGTAATTAAAAATAATGACGTTTAATGAAAAATAATGTCACAAATGTCATTAAATTTCATTCATTTTTAACAGTGTAACGCTTCATTTCGAGGGGGTGAACACTCAAAGAAATCGTGAACAGAGCGCTCGGTATTACGCTGTATAACGGGGATAGTACACTGTGTAACGGCATTAAAATGCCAGAATATGGCACATTTGGCTCAAAAATAGTATTACAATTACGTGTAATACGCGGTTTTGGTGTACAGGGTTTTACACTAGTGTTTATACCCCCTCGCTTCATTTGAGTGTGGATCTACGCTTGAAGACATCGTCCTTCATGTCAAGGAAGTCCCATGTTTTCGCTGGCGACCGATTTCCAAGGGATTCCCTAGGAACTTCCAAAGAGGAACTTCCAAAGATTCCAAGAGACTCGCTTGGACCATGCAAAAATTTCACGGGACTCCCTTGGTTATGCTTAATTCCCCTTGGGCTTACAGGGGACGATTTTACCGTGCACACTGCAAATCCAAGTCCAAGTGTGAGACAGTCTCACAATACTTGGCGTGAACCCAAATGTCTCACACTCACGTGGGTCTCGGTCTCACGCTTGCCAGTGTGAGGCGGTTTGTCTCACACCGCGAGCGTCCGACCCATGACACTCACCCACAGGGAACCATGGAAACCATGGGTAGCAAGTGTGGGACAAACCGTGCCTCACACTTTTGAAAGTGTGGGACGAACGTTGCCCATGGACACTTGCACACTCGTCCGTGCACACTAGCACGCGTGAGACAGAGACATACCGGTTCACACGTGCAAGTGTGAGACTCTCTCGTCTCACACTATGATCCGCAGGGGGCTCTGGGCCCCTCAGAGCGGTCACCTGGTTGAGCAGCAGGAAGTCCCCCTTGCCGGTCACGCCGCGCACCAGCTTGAGCACGACGCGGCCGTCGCGCAGCAGCGCGGGCCTGCTCTCGTGCACCACGCCCACCACGAAGTCGTTGAGGGCCTTCTTGTCCTGGGTCAGCAGCACGATGTTGCCCGTCAGGAAGCGCTGGTCCTCCTCCCAGCGGACGTGCTGGTAGCGCGTCGGGTCGAACCGCATCTCCACGCCCGCCTGCAGCAGAAACCATTCGGTCAAACCAAGTGTGGACAACTCCACACTAGCTGGTGCGGAGAAATTCTCCACACTAGAGGGGCAAACAACTTAGTCAAAATTTGTACGCCGTTATTTCCAATTCACGGTATTTCACAGTTATTTCAACGTTAACTAGAGGGTATTTCGACGTTATTTCACGTTATTTCGCCTTATTGCGCGTAACTACACCGTTATTTCAACGTTATTTCACGTTATTGCAAGGAAAATCTACACCCAAATTCAAGTTATTTGCCCCTCGTCCACCCTTGAAAGCACAGAGTTTGCAGTCACCCCACTTCAAGTGTGGAGGAGCTCCCAGAGCCATAGCTGCACGTAGTTGTACCACTTACTTCTACCCCACCCCCCCAAAAAAAGTAGCAGCCACAGCCATTTCGTTTTTTCCATGCACTCTCTCTTGGAGTGTGGAGAGTGCAAAACTCAGCGCATCCAAGAGACAAGATAGAAAATTCCACACCACCGCATTTGAAATGTGGAGTTCTCCACACTGGGTGCAGTCTGACATGCTCGATTTGATCTGCACTCCTAGAACCCCACTAACTATTCTTCCGCCTTGCAAGGAAAAGTAGCTTGTCACAACATAGTATGCAAAGTATGCATTAAAATAAAAAAAATAGAATAAAATAAAAACAGTGCTACAAAAACTAGTTTGAACTGCCAAGACTCCCCTCATGTTTCCAAAAGGGGCTACGCTATCTTTTTCCTTTGTCCTTTGAGGTCCAATTGACGGGATCCTTTGCCTTTGTTGTGACCAGAGTTAGGGATGAACGACTAAATTGTAACATTAACATTCATGGCTCTATAACGTATAAGGATGGTCTCCCTCTAGAGGAATGAATTCAAGAAATAGAAAGGAACTTATAAACAAAGAATTCTGAAACAGTTATTACATAATAATTAGTTTACCTCTCTGCTATTTCACTTCACACTGACCAAAATGAAGAATATTCTGAGACAACACTACATTTTTAAAATGGAAAAACCCTTTACTTGACATTTCAAGAAATACATAAATCCCTCCACAGATAAAAGTAAAACGTAACTATAGGCTTGAGTGCAGTATTATGTAACGCCAGAAGAAGTCACCCTTGAAAGTAAGAATTATAGACAAGAAACTCAACCATGCGTTCTACATTGCTGGAATGTGGACTCATGACCCTGTTACGCTTGATTTTAAGCTTAAAAGGATAAACCTTGAAAACAGCCGGTTATACTTTGCTTTACTTTTACTGGTGTTGGGTCAGTTGGAGTAATTAAAGGACCCAGGGTAAAAATGGGACAGCTGGTTCTTAGTCAGGATTTGACATTTTTGAACAAATAACATACCAAATGTTATGTTTTTACTGTGAAAATAAGACTTGCTACGGCACAAGTTTTAAAATCTCGATTCTTGACTAAGAATCAGCTGTCCCATTTTTACCCTGTGTCCTATAATTAAACTGACCCTAGA
The DNA here is from genome assembly GCF_012932325.1 of Thrips palmi. Lineage (NCBI taxonomy): Eukaryota > Metazoa > Arthropoda > Insecta > Thysanoptera > Thripidae > Thrips > Thrips palmi. The sequence continues at coordinate 5,559,545 of NW_023144625.1, read as the reverse complement.
CTCATAAAATGAATATTTAAAAAACCACCTCCTGATCGAAGCGGCTGCGCTCCTTGCTGATGACGCGCGCGGCCTTGACGGTGTAGCAGGCCGTGCTGTCCAGGATGCGCGGGTTGGCGCGGATGTCGTCCAGCTGCTCCCTGAGGGAGCGCAGGAAGTCCTCCGAGAGGAGGTCGATGTGCGTCTGCAGCAGGTCATCGTGGTCCAGGAACGGCCCCTTCTTGTGGATCTTCGGCAGCTGCACTCCGCTTCGGTCCGAGTTCAGGTCCTCTGGCGTGGGGAACAGCGGGTCCTCTGCAACCCCAGCAAAGTTCCCATGACTCACCCGAAAACGGGAAAAACGATGCCGCAAGCACACCCTTAAAACCTTATGAAGTATTTTGAGCATACATGCGTACAAACTAATTAACTTTATTATACAAAGAAATAGTTTTAAATTGCGAAGTATTTTCTTTGTATGCTCAAAATACTTTGTTCTTACAAACTGCTTTGCTTTGTAAGGGCCTGACTAGTTTGTAAGGTTTTCTCAGTGCAGTCAGAGTACTCACTGTAAATCGCCATTAATCAGTCAAAGATGGAATCTGAGAACAAACGGAAGTACAATTAGAACAATCTCCTCTAGGAAACAAGGGAGCCACCCATAATTTTGAGGTGGACACTGAGTCCAGCCGTCACAAACATTCCCAATCCCAATCCCCAAATATCGAACTCCTATTTTATAAGAAACACACAAAAATCGAGAGTTTCTACAGAAAGAATCATAATAAGTCTGAAAGTCTCAAATACAGGCCAGTTTAAAGTTCAACACCAGACAATGAGGCTTTTCTTGGTTGCTACTATGCTAGAACTTTCAAACAACTATTCCGCTCAAAATATCAACGCAAACAGTTGAAGATGACATCTCACACTTCTATGCGTAATTTGAAGAAGATGGCATTGAAACCATTTCAAAACAACCACTTCATATTCAAATACCAGGCGCTCCATTTTAAGTACCTGTTCATTTTTACAAAAAATTATATGATGAAGTAGGAATTTTTGTCATTTAAATTGTTGAGCTACTTTCCATCCTTCTTTTCAAACCGTACCCTAAAAAATATATTTATATTGGAAGCACCTATACGTGTCCACAATAGAAAAGAAGCCCGTTGAAAGTAGCTGTAAGAGCTTGTCCCTTTAAGAGAATAGGACAATACACACAAAATAGTTCCAATATGACCGCAACACAACCAAGATTGATTACGTAATCTCCCTTGGTCAATGGGTACGGGTTAATACAGACCGATAATTTGCGTGACCAAACATAGAAAAAGAAACACAAAAAGGACACAACTTAAATTGACATGAAATTCTGTCTTGGAGTGGAGTACCACCATATGCCTTACAAGCACTGCTTTCAGCGGTGACACAGAGCCATTAATTGTAGGATGTAGATTACCATGGGATTCCACTTGTCGCAGGGCTAGGGACATAAACGCAAGGAAAGCACACTCACCCAGTGAGCTTTCAGATGGAAAGAGAGGGATGAAGAAGGGACGCACTGAATGCAAGACAGATCGCCTTCAATCGCTTCAATCTATGCAAAGTTACTTCAAATAAGTTATAGACTTAAACTCAACCTGTATGGCTACAGCCACCTACCTCTTTGAGTTCATGACATACACACAAAAAACCGGACCAAACCAATGACTAGAGTACACTTTCACTGAACTATCACAGGTGTACTAGTACTGTACTTTGCCCATAAACACTAGGTTTCCACACGATTATGCAAGGAAAAAATAGGCGAAACGACAAATGGATTGTCAGGACAGTCTCAGCAAACTAAGCTCACCGAAACTCGCAACACGCGACGCCTGTCACTGAGTTCGTTCTTCAGCGTGGGCTACTACGTCATTCAGCATTCAATCTTCCCCACGTCCGGATACCTCTAAATAAACTGAGAAATCAAACGTTAGAAACTGGAGGGTCTAGGCTGCCGGTGGGGTTATGTTTACAACAGCAGCACTGTGAACTGCGAATACCAGCAGTGCGAATAGCGTGCTCTTCCTGTTCCGCGGCTCGCCTCGTCCCCCCCCCTCCCCCTTTCCCTCCGCCTCCCTTACGCGCAGCAGACGACGACCACGACACCACGACACCTCAGCTGCGAGCAGCGTCAGCAGAAAGCGCAGCGCTGCTCGACAACTGCTCCACTCGTACGGCACAACCGGAGAACAACTTTTACAAGGCCACTTTGGGATGCCGAGTAAACAACATTCCCAGTGCGCCAGGAAACACTTCATTCCAAGAGTGACAACACGCTGGAACGAACGTGACAAAACGTCGCGCTCTTTCGAGCATATCTCAATTGCTCAGAGGTGTGTGACTTTTTGACTCGCTCGTTTCGAGCTGATGTCACGCTCCTGCAACGATAGTGGAGTATTTGGTTGACGTTTCGTTTCCGGAACACGCTCGTTCAATGAATCCAGCTCACCTCAGGCTCACCTCCTGGCGTAGCGTAGTGGTGGCGCAACCGCGTACAGCCACAGCCACGGCCGCAGCACAGACAGGCGCTCAACCCGGATTTCACTCTTGTCGCGGACGGTACCTAGTAACAACACACAGCAAAATTAGCACGTAGACTTCCGTTTTCATCCCTCGGGCGCAAGTCATCACTCAGCCACTGAAACGAAATTACAAACTACAAGAAGTGGTGTATGAAGAACGACGCGGCTGCGGTATGACGACACTGCTGGATGATTTTACTTTCGAGTGTACTGATTTCATCCAATGTGACGTATTCGGCCTTCATCGATTGGCACTGTTATTCAAAGACTCTGACGTCACATTCGTTGCAATGAGGTATTTTGCGATAGTGAAGAAGAGAAGGAAGAAGATGCGGCGGTGGGGGTAGAACATAACAAACCCTCATTTGTTTAGGCAGTTCGTCTGCTTGCGGGGCGAGGCGGGGGCGGGTGGGGGGCATCATGGCCGGCAAACAAATGAGGGTTTGTGATGTTCTACCCCCACCGCCGCATCTTCTTCTTTCTCTTCTTCACTATCGCAAAATACCTCATTGGTTTGAATTCAGTGTCGCATACGTTAGAACGTGACGTGGCCGCTAAATGAGGATGTCCAATAGACCTTTCCGGGCTAAGCTTCTTGTGCAATAACCCAATCTTTGCGCCGCCACACTGTAAGACCCAACCTATTTGCAGCGAAATGGCACTAAACTCGTTGTTGTTGATACTCCAGTAGACACAGAGTTCAATCCCGTTTCGCCACAAAAGAGCTGGATCTTAAAGTGTGGCGGCGCAAAGATCCGAGTATACTGAACAAGTTGCTTAGCCCGGAAAGGTCTATTCCTTTGAACGTGGATTTACGTTCCAACGAATTAGACACATTATGCAAACAAACGTTACAAAATTCCCATTCAAACGAAACGAATATACTGTCACATACGTTGACTACCAGAACAGAGAGACGCGCAACACCGGAAACGGAGTGAGTTTGAAAAGGGTACCAGGCTCTTCAAAGGGATAAATTTTCGAACATAAATGTTTTCCTAAACCAAACTAGTCTTGAAACAGGCTTAACTGCTCTGGATAGAATGACGCTCACTGGCACTTCGACTCAACTATTTTAAGTTAGGTTGCCAGCGACATTTCCGGTTTAAGGGATCCTCTTGTTTTTCACGAATAGTATGGTCTAATGGCGCTGCTTCGAGGAAATAGGCACTGTTCATCAATGAAACAATGTCAACATGTTCTATGCTTGCCCAATGTGACTTGAAGTCGAAGCTCCAACTTCCGGTGCAGTAAGCGGTGAAAAGCTTAGGAAGTATCATGAGCCTATGATAGTCACAAACTATTTTATTTATTTGTTGTACGAAGAAATAGTTTGTTAATTTCGAATTATTTTCTTTGTGAGCTTATGTAAGCTCAAAATACTTTGTTCTGACAAGCTTCTTTCCTTTAGGTGCTACCACAATGGTCTCATACTTAAGTCATGTCATAGTTAGCATCTCATTGTTAGTGAGATAAGGGCCTGTGGCACAGGTTTGAGTGTTCTGAGCCATCCTCAGATTAAAGTTAATGAGGAAATTTTCGGCTTAAAACACTCAAACCTGTGCTACAGGCCCATATGTCACTAACTATGAGATGCTAACTATGATATGGCTTAAGTATGAGACCATTGTGGTAGCACCTTTTGCTATGCCGAAAATAGTTTGTAGGTTTTAAGAGTGAACCCTTCAGAGCAGAATGCCTCCAGTGCGATAATTTTACAATTAGTAGTGTTACGCCAGGGCGTGCCGAAGCCCAGCCACAATGTAGAACGCCGTAAATAGAGCATTTTATAAATCTAAGTCATCTGCGATCGGAGAACAAGAAGAATTACACAACCGGGAAACGGTGCGGGCAACTTCATAATAACTAGACGCACTTACTAAGTATAGACCTTTCCGGGCTAAGCAACTTGTTCAGTACACTCGGATCTTTGCGCCGCCACACTTTAAGATCCAGCTCATTTGTGGCGAAACGGAATTGAACTCTGTGTCTACTGGAGTATCAACAACAACGAGTTTAATGCCATTTCGCTGCAAATAGGTTGGGTCTTACAATGTGGCGGCGCAAAGATTGGGTTATTGTACAAGAAGCTTAGCCCGGAAAGGTCTATTATGAACGTAGCTATTCACGGTAAAAACGGAGCCTGGTTTTCCCAGGAACTCCCTGGAAATCGCCTATGTCTCTTCCATAGGCTTCCTGGGAAAACCAGGTTCCGTTTTTACCGTGTTTGCAGGGACTGTTTCCGGGTTTTGTTATTATTCTTCTACTTCTTTATTCGGCGCTCTGGTGGAAAAGTCTGTTCAGGTCAAGCAAAACGATGCGTGCACTTAGTCTGGCGTAACACTAACACTAAATTACTCTGTAGATTTTTCTGCGCACCAATGTACGAAATTAAACGTGCATTTCGTAACGCAGGAATTTGAGCGCGACAACGCACGATTTCGTGCGCAAGTGTGCAGAAAATCGTGCATTGTTGCGCACAAATTTGATCCAGGAAGCGGAAGAAGGGGATAACTCAATTTTGGCCATTTTTCAGGAGAAACAAAAAACTGTTAGCAGGGAAAACTAAAACAAAACAAATGAATGTTGCACATGTTAATAATTTCAAAAAGCATTAGTAAAATTTTGGGAAAAAAATCAAAAGTGTAAGGTCACTCCGTAGAGGATTTCTGCGACTTATCACTTTCCGTTGAAATGGAAAACAGAGTCAGCTCACCTTATATTTCCTAAACAAAGAGGAATTTGGAGACAAGTCAAGTGGGACAATAGTCTGCATAAAGTGTAAGTAACTCTGGTGTATTTTTTGGACTTAGCTCTTTTTTCCAAATTGAAATTTAAAATTTAGGGGGGTTAAGTTGAGTTGATTCTTTTTACACTAGATTCATAAAAAACACAAGTTGAGTTATATCCTTTTGCCAATTTGTCAAACGGACTCATGTAGACTAAGGTTGAGTTATCTCCATTTTCCAATGAAATTTAGACTGTAAAAGGGGTTAAGTTGAGTTAAACCCTTTTTCCAAGTGGATTTTCTCCTAAACTGCTTGGAATTCAGTCAAATAATTTGGTGTAATGATGTAAACCATTCTAAGGCACAATAATAAAATAAAAACTCAATTTGGGGATAAGTCAAGTTATTCCCTTCTTCCGCTTCCTGGATCATTTATGTGTTTCGAAGTGCATGTTTAATTTCGTGCATTGGCGCGCAGAAAAACCTACATATTAATTTAGTGTGCTGGCTTGCATTGAGGGACACGCTGAAAACCGTATAAACTATTGTAGGTCTTCCTAAGAATAGCTTGTTACAACAAAGTAATATGAGCATACAAAAGCTGCTACAAGCTTTTACAAGGTCCTTTGCTCAAAGAATCTTATTTGGAATGCGTGTGAATTTCTGTGAGTTCGGTTTAACCAGTACATCTCTCTTCGACTATTCCAGGTTTCAGTGGTCTTTCTTTGTTCTTCCCTCTGCTATTTAATGCAGGTTAAATTATGACTTCTGTTTTTCGGTACCTTTCCCCATCATCAAATTTCACAGCTTCCCGTGCTATCAAGCTAGGAGCCTTCGGCGGTGGCCGGGAAACGGTAGGATTAGAACGTTTGAAAGGGACCTGCGTTCCTGCCAGAGCCGATGACCGACCGCCTTTAGTAGCCACCGACGTTGATGCTTTTGTTCAGTACACCGCCACTTGGCCGTTTCATTGTCTGCAGTTGTGTCTTTCTTGACTCTAACGATCTATAACTTTTTGTTTACAGGGCTATCCACCTATGCCGGAAGTCAAGCCTAACACTGCGCATTCTTGAGCCTTGAGCTCTCAATGAAAAATAGTTTCATGACTAACTTTTGGGCACGAGAACCCACGTTACCGCCCGCGACCGTGGTCCCCTGCTCGAGGGTAGAAGTTGGTGAAAATGTTTCTTTTCTTTCATAAGATATGCCTACAATTTTCTAACATTAGGTCGCAATAAATTTGTTCAGTTGAAATTACTTTCTTAACCTTTTACTAGGTTAAGAAGGTAATTTCAACTGAACAAATTTATTGCGACCTCTTAAGAGACGTTTTTTTAGCCTCTCTTGAATGTAGGCTATTGAAATCGGTCCAAACAAACATGAGCCTGTAAACTATTTCACCTTTCACAGAGAAGCCCTTATTTTTAACGAATTCACTGTGGGACCGATTTTTTGGCGCGTCCCGTGTATTAATTCACAAAAGAAACTTTTTCACCGGAAGTCCCCAGTGCCAGAAATTTTGCCATGAAGTCGTGTAGTGCGGTGAAATCGCTTTGCGTGTGGGGCTTATGCAATGCATGCTTAGGAAGGCATTGGTGGCGGAAGGGGCAGAGGTTTTTCTGTGCACGTGGATGCGTTAGAGGCAGCTTGTTGGGTCCAGAACAGCTGTATTAGATTTGGGGCGTTTGGCAAGACCGCTTTAAAGCCAACGATTATGGACCACTTACTTGGCCTTTCTCTTTTGCAGGTCTCGGGGAGACGGAGGCGTCTTCGGGTTTGAAGTCTGAGGACTCCCCATCGTTCCAATGTGTCCTCTGCATTGTGAAAGGTAAGAACCCTGCCTAATGTGGCATCTTTTGCGTCTAATGTTCTTTGCTTGGTCCCGTCCCGGATCGGACTCTGGGTGGTCAAATTGCATTTTAGTCCGTAGATAAAATAAAAGTCCCGAAATAACGCGTAAAGTCGACGTTGCGAACGAACTTTCTGCGCCTTTTTTAGAACTCCTCCGTAGAGCCTCCATAGAAATAGAGCAACTTTTACACCGTCCTTCACTGAGATGTTTAAAATTCACACTCTTGAAAGCTTATAAAGAAAAGTGCTTTGCAGTACGAAGTATTTTCCGGCTTTGTATTACGAACTCCCTTGCGAACTCTTTTCTTCGCATTGCAAAGACAAAGTTTGTAAGTTGCGAAGCATTTTCTTTGTTGCAAAGTAACACTTCGCAATGCAAAGAAAAAGTTTGTAAGAGCCACACTAAATTACTATGTAGGTTTTTCTGCGCGCCAATGCACGAAATTAAACATGCACTTCATAACGCACAAATTTGTGCGCGACAATGCACGATTTTCTGCATACACACTAAACTTCTTACGGATACATCCTATCTGTATTACGGACATTTTTGTGCAATTGCAATTACGGATAGATTTTGCTTGTAATACGGATGAAATCATCCGTATTACAAAGAGTTTTACGTCCGTAACATACAGACGAAAATATCCGTATGGTACGGACGTAAAACTCTTTGTAATACGGATGATTTCATCCGTATTACAAGCAAAATCTATCCGTAATTGCAATTGCACAAAAATGTCCGTAATACAGATAGGATGTATCCGTAAGAAGTTTAGTGTGTACTTCCGCACGAAATCGTGCATTGTTGCGCACAAATTCGTGCGTTTTGAAGTGCATGTTTGATTTCGTGCACTGGCGCGCAGAAAAACCTACATAGTAATTTAGTGTGAGAGTTTGCAATGCAATGCCGGATACTTTGCAAGGTTTTTTTTTAGTTTATCAGATGAACGCAGTTCTGAGCTAAACTGTTCACATTGTATCGCCAGTTTTATCTCGCTTACTGTTCTGATGGACTTCTGTTCAGGTCCCGAGCATGCCATGAAAGGCGAGCCATGTATGCTGGTCGACATGGCAGAGATGTCGAGTGAAGCAAATGGATGTGAAATGGTTAGTTCGAGGGACTTACACGTCGAGGACGAGGCCGAGTCAAAATCAACGTTGAAAACTCATCAGTTTATTACCGGAAGTGATCTTGACACCCATACCGGAGAGAAATCCTACGAGTGTACAGTTTGCAAGAAGAAGTTTGCTCTTAGAGTTTATCTTCAATCTCATCTGCGAACTCATTCGGGTGAAAAGCCTTACGAATGCTCCGTTTGCGGCCATAAGTTTTCAAGGCAGTTTTCATTAAGGATTCACTTGCGTAAGCACACCGGTGAGAAGCCATTTGAGTGCACAGTTTGCAGCAAGAAGTTTAGTGACGGAAGCTTTTTGAGGAGCCATCTGCAACGAATGCATGTTCAGGAGAAACCATTCGAGTGCACAGTTTGCAATAAGAAGTTCAGCGACGGAGGTCTTTTGAGAATACATCTCCGACGAATCCATATTCCGGGAAAGCCCCACAAGTGCACTGTTTGTGATCAGAAATTTCATCGGTCGGAGCAGCTGAGAAGACACCTCCGAAAGCATACCGGAGAGAAACGTTTCAGATGCACAATTTGCAACGAAACGTTCGCGACCGGATCTTGTCTGATAACTCACCTAAAGTGCCATATTGGGGTGTAGGCTGTTGAATGGTTGGTTTTAAATCAACTGAGTGATCTTGCCCCAAATCCCTCTTTTTTTTCGCTATCCCAGGGGCAGGGCAGACTGGTCAATTCTGCTGGCACTTCGAAAGGTCGCTGTAGCACGCCAGTGGCTTTTGCTGACTGCTTCGAAATTCTTGTCTTGCTGCCTATCGTTATTGCTATTGCATTGTTATTGTATTAATCTATCTCACTGTGGTTATAATGTTAAGTGTCTTCATTAATTCCTCTTTTGTTAGCATCGTATCGTCTTTTTTTGTTATTACTTCTTCACGTCAGAATCGTCCTTATTTTGTGCCACCTGAGATCCCGAGTTTTTCCTGCTGTGCCAGGATGATCCTGATTATATGTGTTTATTATTATTGTTATTTGCGACCCTAAAATGTATTTGAAGTTTTCTTTTGTACTTGATTCTGTCGTTCCTGAAGAAACTAAATAAATTCAAAATGTGCTATAGCCTTGGTGACCTTCCTTTCGTTCGAAAAAAGAGGTTGCATTGGTCGCAGTGAAAATGAATCTCGTCACCGCGTTTGAAGAGTGATTCAAGGTACCCGCTGTGTCAAAACTAATCTTGCCATTTTCTTTCTCCTTTAGTGATGTCATGATGGCCTAACCCAATCAGGAAGGAAGAACCAAGAAAGATTTCAAGAAGAAGCTCTTTCGAAACGCAGATTTCTTCGCCTGGTGTTCTTTTGTACACTGATCGACACTGGCTGTGCATCCTGCGCTCGCTGTCAACGCTGGAGGATTGAAGCCAGGTGATTATGCATCTCTATGTTAACAGTAAGGGAAGGTCTCGTTACACTCCCGATTTTCCTACAGAGAAATGCCGTGGAGTCATAATACTAAAGCTTTTTGTTCGTTTAACGAAGAAAAAGCTCAGCATTATCTTGGGAGTGTACGCAGGGTTCTCCACTCGCATCTTTTTCGTGTTTGTTTTGTTTCAATTATTCAAAACTGAAGATGGCCGTTGCTGTTTTAATGGTTTTTCTTATCCAATATTGAAACACAAGGGTCTTTTGTGGACAATTTTACGCATTTTCAGATGCATTGGAGCAAAAGATCAAAACTTTGGCTGAAATCGTGCACACATTAATGCGTCATTTTGCAGACCTTTTTTTTTCGAGTGATATGGTTACCCTAAAATAGTTATTTGACGCTGAAAAGTAGAAGTTTTGTTCCAATAGTTGTTAAAATTTCGCACTTGAACACATTGCCTGCCGTTTGTCTTAAGCATTCCCACTAGTATATTTTTATTGAGGTCTGAACAGGTTCGGAAATCATCACAGTAGTACGTTCAATCGGCGATACTGCCTCCCTTAATACAGTGTTAGTGTCTGCGTTACACGCTTAACCGAAGTTGACAGGCTGTGGACCTGTCGACAGGCTCCAAAGTCTTTGACCCCTACACTCACTTTCTTTTTCTCGTTCGCAGGTCGCTGGAAGAATCGAGCTACTGTTGATTTTCAGTCCTACGACTCGCCTCCATTTCCATGTGTGCTCTGCGTTGTGAGAGGTAAGACTTTGGCAACACGCTACGAACTGAACTATCTGCTTTGTCCACACTTACAAATGCATGGTTGCAAGAACGCACTACTTTCAAACGTGTTCTTGCACTGCATGAAAAAACCACAGCAAAAGTACACAAATTTCTGTCAAATGTTTAATTAGGAATTTATTGCACTTTCAAAGTACAACAATTGTTGTACAAAGTACAATGGAACCGGCATGACGAGTGCTGTGCGGTCCAGGCCTCGTTGTGGTTTGTACAATTCTCGTTGTACTCTCTACAATCCCTGTTGTACTTCTATTGTACAGTTTTTGTTATACTTTTGTTGTATTAGTCACACTTTGCCTTGCAGTGTGGCCAAGTACGCACTTCCAAATGTACCCTGGCAGGTACATACTCAACACATTGAAATGTCTGCGAAGCATGGCTTCGGTGTACGAAGAAAACGGAGGCATTGTAAATTCTACGAAGAAACGTTTTGGGTTACGAAGCAAAATCCTTCACGATATACACCGTTTCTTCACGATACGAAGCAATTGTACAATGCCTTCGTTTTCTTGGTATTGCGAAGCTAAGTCTTTCTAGACTTTTCTGAGGAGTGAAGCATATGCGCAGCGTAGTTATTTACGCTTCACAAAAGGCCTCATGTTTAGTTTTACCTTACACCTGCACTGGTAGCCAACGAATGTGACGTCATATTCGTTGGAGTGTGAATTTTGTCACGTTCGTTTGAATATGATGTCACATTCGTTTGAACGTGACTCGTCCGTTCAGGTAGGGTGTCACATTCGTTTGAACGTGGATCAACATTCAAACGAACGTGACAAAATTCACATTCGAACGAATATGACGTCACATTCGTTGGCTACCAGTGTGTGCACTGTATCAATTTGTTGTCATATTATGACAAAATCGTGGATGACATTTTCATCACTTGCAAATGATGACGATGCCGTCTCAAAGTGACGACATTTTCATCAAAGCCAAGATCGATTGATCTTTGAGCTTTAACTCTTTTTCATTTTGCATGGGCGTGACAACTATGTCTTAATGATTTGACGACATCCTTGTAAGGAAAATTAGCCTTGATATTGTCGTGAAGTGATACCAATATTTACAGAGTGTGTTTCACTGCTGGAGTGCTCTGCAATAACCTGAATGTTGTCGATTGGAAGCTATTGAAGTTCCACTGCGCTTTGACGGTAACTTGCCCACTCTACAATCCAAGATTTGTACCATGGTACGCCAAAATTTGGAGACAAAAAAGCTCGCAAGCACGCTCATAACAAAGCCCCAATGCGAGACATGTCGACACGGCCTTAGGCCGTACGTCCGGCCATTACCTGCTAGATGTCAGCACTAATTCTCGCATTGGGGTAGACTTTTCTGTATGCAGTTCGGGCGGACATGGACCATTATGGCACTGTTAGGCTGCCATCTTGGCAGGCTTTATGCTTGCCCGGAGGCTAGAAGCTGCCTTCGGATTTGTCCAGTTAGAAGCTATTGACATTCCACTCCTTTGAGGTAACTTGCCCACTGTAAAAAAATTCCGAACTTTTGTACGGCAATGGTAGAGAAAAATATAGGACGGAGGTATGGAGAAAAGTACGGAACGTTCCGTACTTGCTCCATAATAACCCATGTAAATGGGTACGGAAAAAAAGTACGGAACGTTCCGTAGTTGGCAAGCACGGACGTTCCAGGCCAATTATTGACCAGACATGTTCCGTACTTTTTCCTCACAGTGCCCTTTTTCTTCTGCAGGTCGGCGCGAAAACGGGCACCATCATCGGGCCTGCCGTTGGAGGACTCGCCGCCATTTCAATGTGTGCTCTGCGTTGTGAGAGGTAAGAAGCTCGCCCTTTCTTGTGTTCTGTCCAAGTAACAAGAAGGGAGCACCTTCTTTTTAATTTTGGTTCATTCCGAGATCAAATGTGTGGAGGGCACGGTGCCCAGTGATGGCCACTTTTAGCGCACTTCTTTACGAAGTTTCCCTACATTGTACCGGTATTAAAATCTTCAGGAACATACAAGAGTATAGAAAAGATTCTCTTTGTAAACCAGCAAAATAAAATTTACCCTTTGAGGAATAATTAACCAAGTATCAGTGTACAGTTTGCCCCGTGACGGCCACCTTTTCACCAGTGATAGCCAGTGTCTCGGCCCAGTAATGGCCGCACTGGGGTTCGATTATTTTGTTTTCGTTTTTGACATTCATTGAACCCAATTTGGACTGGTTTGCACCGTGCTCGAAGCATCAGGGGTAGCTGTATCTCAGGACGGTGTTCTCAGTAGTTAGAAACACACATCTAGGGTAAAGTTCCGAACACATTAAATGTTAGGGTAGAATTTTGTACGTGCAACTTGCACGATTTTCTGCACACGTGGATTTTTCATATTATTATAAGTTATATGAATAAATCCTTGCAATTTCAAGCACAATTTTATGCACGACGGTACACAGGTTTAACATTATGCACCACCACGTACAAAATTGTACAACATTCAGTGTGAACTTGGATCAGGGCAGCAATTTTGGATCATTTTTGGTAGTGACCCCGTACCGCCAAACCAATCGACCAATTTAATTTTTCCAACGTTTTTGAACAAACATTTTTTTTTGCTTGCCCCTAGTTGTTTATGTTTCTACAATTGGTGTTTGAATTGCTTGTGCAGGTCCCGAGCACGTCATGGATGGTGCACCATGTATCCTGATCAAGAGTTTCCAGTTTTGTGACGACGAAGCATCAAGTGACGGCGAAATGACGAGTCCGACGGACATGGACAATGAAGAGGAGCCGACGAGCCGAGCTATTCCGAGCAATCATGTCCAAGCCAGCAGCTCTAGGGAGAGCCGTTTTGAGTGCACAGCTTGCAATAAAAAATTTAATCGGCTTAGCTTTCTAAGAGACCACCTTCGGACCCATACTGGAGAGAAACCATTCGAGTGCACAGTTTGCAACAAAAAGTTCAACACGGAAAGAGGGCTTAAAGGTCATCTCCGAATACATTCAGGAGAGAAACCCCATGAGTGTATGGTTTGTAGTAAGAAGTTTACTTTTCGACGTGATCTCGAAACTCATGCCCGAACCCATACTGGGGAAAAGCCTTTCGAGTGCACAGTTTGTCACAAGAAGTACACCACGGCAAGTGATCTGCGACGACATGTCCGAACCCACACTGGGGAGAGGCCTTTCGAGTGCACAGTCTGCAATGATAAGTTTTATAGGTCCTCTGATCTCATACGTCATCTTCGAGTCCATACGGGAGAGAAACCATTCAAGTGCACAGTTCGTAACAAAAAATTCAACACTGGGGGTGGACTTACAGCCCATCTTCGCACTCATCGAGGAGCGAAGCCTTTCGAATGCACCCTTTGCAGGAAGAAGTTGTCGAGCGAATCATATCTAAGGACTCATCTACTTACCCATACCGGGGAGAAGCCTTATGAGTGCTCAGTTTGTAATATGAGATTTACAGACGAATGTGTTCTTAGACGTCATGTTCGAACCCATACCGGGGTGAAGCCTTTCGAGTGCAAAGTGTGTGATCAGAAATTCTATCGGTCAGAACATTTGGGACGTCACGTTCTAACCCATACCGGGGTGAAGCCTGTCGAGTGCTCTGTTCGTAATAAGAAGTTTTATCGGTCACATCATTTGAGACGGCACATGTTTTACAAGCGTTTCAGATGCACAGTTTGTAACAAGAGGCTTTCGTCACAGGCTTATATGATTACTCATCTCAAGTGTCATATTAGGGACTTACTTGTCGAAAGGCCATTGTCACGTGAGAATTCCAATTGTACCTAAACGGAACAAACCAGTGTTATATAAGACATTGTCGTTTGCTGTCTCCTTGGATTAATGCCAAGTCTAAGACTTTTGCCATATTTGTCGTGTCAAAATATTGCAAAAACATTTTCTATGTCTACATGATATATCGTATCCTGTATATTTTAAATCGTGTGGTAAAGTGTCTGATTTTAACTACGCTTCGTTTGAACGTACTTTTTAATATGTTGATGTTTTTTTTTCATGTGTTGGATTGTTGATTCTAAATGAAAGATTTTTTCTTTCTTTTTCTAGTGACGTAACGTTTAATTATTCGTCTTATTAAAGAAATCAGAATGTTGTGTTCAACTTTATTTCTGTAGTGCTTGTGAGAGATTTCTCTGGAAGTGCCGAAATATATCTTGTCATTTTTCCATTTTCTTCCAGGTTGGCGTGACCACACGGTCTGTTCCAATGATCAGGAATTCTTGATTTATTTTATTTGTGCATGCGATAGATGGACGTGTTTACTAGTTCTAGCAGAGTTTGCTTCGGGTTGCTTACGTCTGTGACTTTCTTTGCATGTTAACTATGCTGCAGGACTTATTGCGGCACGAACACAGCTAACGATGCTCGATGCTTTCCCTAGGGTCTTGATCTCTTGCCCGTGTGTGCAATGCTACTGGAAGTGTAATAATGAACTCATTTCAGAAGCAACACTGTTTTTATTGCAATATTACTAATATTGTACTAATATTACTAATATATTAGTGCCATAAAAAGTTAGTAGGGTAGGGGTCAGGGCGAGCTTTTTAGGATGCATGAACCGTGTGGTCCTTTCGCTTGCACGCTTTGTAGTTTCGGTATTGCATCGCTCTGTTAGATCGGTAGATCCTCGTAGTGTTGACGAAGCCTTGATAAGGTTCTCGAAACGGATCGATGTGAGTGGGGTTGAAATCCCCTGTGGTTTTAAATACGCTGTACTGTACGTCATTGAAATCAATTCGACGTCGGATTGATTTCGTGTCAGTACCAAAATTAGAGTTGATATTACTCAAAAATGACGTATTTTAAACCCTCAAGGTGATATCGATTCTACGGGCATCGATTAGTTCCCAGATTCTTTCTATGACTGGCCAGGAGTTGTGGTTCACGTGCACTGCTTCGTTTTCAGGTCCACAGGAAAGTCCGCAGCCAATCATCCAGCATGCCGAGTCGTCCGTGTGTGTGCTGTGCATCGTTAGAGGTGAGAGAGTCGGTTGCTTAAAACCATATTCACTTCGCTGCAATCGCCTCGTCACAATTTTTGATGCTTCATTGCACTGCAACACCTCTCATTCCAGGAACGTGACATCACGTTCAAACGAATGTGACGAAATGTCACGTTCTTTTCAGCACTCTGCCACATTCGTTTGAACGTGAATCGGCCTTAAGGGGAGGTTCTGGTGAAAATGCTATTTCCTCCTAAATGGGTCCCACTGTGAAAATTAGTTAAAAATTTGATGTCTTACCAAGCAATTATAAAAAATTTTCATTGGGGATGCACATTCTATGCCCTGTACCCAGTCGCAGTGCCTTTTTCTCCTATTTATGCTTGAACTTTAAAAATCTTCTTGCGCATACTATTTTGTCGTAAAAGGTTGGCCTTGACATTTTTCACTTCTTCAATTCATTTTTAAAAGATGCCGGCATGCACAACTCAAAATGTAAATTACATTTTTATTTGCAAGCTTTCTAACCAAGCATTTCACTATAATTGATCAAAAATGTACAAAATAGTAAAATTTTAGGGACTTTTCAGCTTGAAAAGCTTACAATTATTAATGGAATGGAAATTTTGAGCTATGCATGCTGGAATCTTTTGAAAACGAATTGAAGAAGTGAAAAATGTCAAGATCAACCTTTTACGACAAAGTAGTATGCGCAAGGAGATTTTTTAAGATACAGCCAAAATAGGCTCAAAAAGACTCTTCGACTGGGTTCAGAGCCTGGGATGTGCTTACGAAAGTCCAATTTTAGTCTCCTCGGAGAAAGATTTTATATTCCGAACAAATTATGACAGTGGGATCCATTTGGAAAATGGCAAGATTTTCACCAGAACCTCCCCTTACAGTAGCTTATTCTCATCCAAGCGAGTGTGACTCAATGCTCAAAGGTACGTGGCATATTTTGTCTTAGTGCTATTGAAGTGCCAGTTCATTTTCTCAACAATGTTCCTGCCTTGGAACAATTATTATTGAGCTCATTCATTTCACGCCTTGACCTCCGCTAGGGTTTCCACTATCTTCGTTATTATTAAGAAAGATGCCCACGTAGGTAGGAGGTTGTTAAAGCTGCTGATAAAACTAAAGTAGCGGAGAAAAAAATATATGTTTTAGAATTTTGTTTCTTTAGAAAGACAATTTAGCGACTTTCTTCTTCATGGGTAGGAGGCCACGTTCCGTATTCTGCCAGTTCTCTCTGCGAAGTTCGTTTTTGCCCAGGTCCCGGCCACGTCCAGGATGGAGTTCCGTGTTTGCTGGTCAGCAGCTCACTGATTTCTGGATGTGTCGCGGAAGGAGTGACATCAGGAACGCCAAGAGAGACTCGCCGCGCTACAAGTGAGTAGTGATAACAAATTATTTTTAGTAGAGTAGGAGCTACCGTTACCTCAATGAGACCCACTTGAGGAGCATAGTTCTAGAAGCTGAAACAGCCACACAGTTCAAATTTTCACGTTTATCGCAAAAAGTATTTTTAGCATATGTAAGGTACACACTTTTGAGTTTTTAACGGTTAGAAATTGTTCGAAAATTACGAAGCGTTTAATTTGTAAGCTTGAGTTTGCTCCAAGTACCTTCACTTGCTTAGGTATTTTGTAAGGTTTTCGAAGTGTAGAAATCTCAGATATTTTGGTTACCAGAGCTAAGTGTGGTTACTCAACTCAGTGTGGTCTCCCTTTTCCCAAAACGGGCGTAAAGATTCGTGTCGCCTTGTCACAGGTCAAGTGCAACACTTTGAGGTGGCTAACGGTTTTCGCAGTGCGGTCACACGGGATGTGGATGGTGAAGACGACGCTCCGGACGCCCTTAGCGGTGAGTCGCACTTCGGATATTATGCTTTGTCGCTGTTTTTCAACGAAAAGTGACGTCGCATTCGTTCGGTTACGTTCGTCCGCCAGTGACGCGATTACTCCAAGAAAGTGATGTCACGTTCGTGAATGCACTACGTATGTCACTTTCATTTCAATGAAGGTCCAGCCAGGTCCAGCAGCCTCTTCGGGTTAGTGTTTTTCATTTTAGCCTATATATTCGCAGGTAAAACTCTCATTCCAGGAACGTGATGAGCGTGGCAAAATGTCACGTTCGTTTGAGCATTGTGTCACATTCATTGGGATGTTAATCGGCCAAAAATTATACACTGCTAATCCAAGTGTGGACCAGTCCACGCTAGGTAGCGTGGACCACGGTGGTCCACACTTGGAAGTGTGACTGGCCTATGAGAAGTTAAACGCTGTGAAGCGTGGACCATAGAGCTTGGTCCACGTTTCCTAGCGTCGGCCATTCGTGGCCCACGTTTCGTTGCGTGGACCTGATCCACACTTCGATTAGCAGTGTACCTTCGTTCATTCAAACGAATGTAACACAATGCTCAAACGAGCGTGGCATTTTGTCACGTTCGTTTCAACTTGATGTCTGTCTCGCTCCTGGAATGAGAGTGAAAATGCGTTACCTACACCCGCGCTCCTGGAATGAGAGTGAAAATGCGTTACCTACACCAGCCAAACGGTTTGCTGAACTAGCGTCCTTGATCCTCGTGTTAACCTCTCTTTCTTCCACTTTGGCGAAATTTAGTCCAGCAAACACGGTTTCGCTGAATTGGCGAAATTTTGTTTTCCCTGCGGCTTGTATATAAAATTTCGGAGACTTTTACGGTGTGGTTTCCGTTGCAGAAGCTGATGCTGAGACAGAGGACCAGGTGAGGAGGCCGCCGAGGAGAGCAGCGAAGTCGGTGGCCTGCGTCCGAACGCGTCAGGTGATGCTGTCCGAGAACGCCCGTCCGCGAGCGCGCAGAGACAGGCGGGAGCGGAGGCCCCCGCGCGCCCGACCCACGTACAAGTGCGAGGGCTGCATGAAGCGCTTCCGGACGCAGAAGGAGGCCGTTCGCCACCTCGACATCTTCCACACGGAGGAGACGCCCTACGCGTGCGACATTTGCCGCATGGAGTTCACTCTGGCGATCTACCTCAAGCGCCACATGAGCAGTCACGGTCCACGCAAGTCGGGGACGCGGCATCTCAAGTGCGACGTTTGCGGTGTCAAGTTCTCCCACGTGTCTTACCTCACGGTGCACCAGAAGACCAGCGGACACTAGAGTGGAATTTTTAGGTCAGGTTGTCCCTTAAGTCTCACCTCTTGGTGCAACAGAAGCCCTTACGACTCACCTCTCGGTGCAACAGAAGACCTGCGGTCACTAGAGTGGAATTTCTTGGTCAAGTTCTCCTATTTATCTTACCTCTCGGTGCAACAGAAAAGAAGCGATCACTAGAGTGGAATTTCTAGGTCAAGTTCTCTCTTATACCTCTCGGTGCACTAGAAGACTAGCGACCACTATAGTGGAATTTCTAGGTCAAGTTGTCCCGTATGTCTTACCTCTCGGTACAGCTGAAAACTAGCGGTCCCTAGAGTGGGACTTCAAGGTCAAGTTCTCCCATTTGTCTTACCTCTCGGTGCAACAGAAGACCAGCGGTCACTAGAGTGGAATTTCTAGGTCAAGTTCTACCTTATGTCTTACCTCTCGGTGCAGCAGAAGACTCGCGGCCACACTGCACATCCAAGTTTGAGACATTCATACACTAGATAACGTGGGAAACGGTGTGTCTCACGCTTACAAGCGTGGAACGCGTCCCACGTGATCAAGTGCATGCCTGTACCACACTTGGATTTGTTGTGCACCGCACTCTGTTTCCGGGAGCGTTACATCACATTAAAACGTGCGTGACTGAGTGTCACGCTCCTTTGAACATTGTGTCACATTCGTTTGAATGGGAATAAGCTAACTTATGGCTGATCCACATCCAAACGAATGTGACACAATGCCCGGAGAAGCGTGACATAAAGACACGCTCGTTTCAACGTGATGTCACGCTACTTGAATGAGTATGTTCGAAGGGGATTTTCCCGAATAAACGGAGTGCTCGCAGGGCGTCTGCTTCATTTGAAGCCTGTCCATTGTGTGTTTCTTGATTTGAAGCCTGTCTTCTATTATGCATTTCTTGGTTTGAAACCTGCCGCATGTCTAATGGCTATTTCTTGATTTGAAGCCTGTCTCATGTTAATTGTCAATTTCTTAATTTGAAGCCTGTCTCGTGTTTATTGTCTATTTCTTGATTTGAAGCCTGTTCCTTTCGGGGAGGAGGGCCAATGGGGTGGAGACGTTAGTTGCCCTTTAGCGGGAACGAAACAGCAATCTAACACAGCATTCATGGTTATGTTCAGTTTTTCCTCGATTTTGTTTTAAAACCAACACGATTTTACGAGAAAAACTTTGGTGTGTTACTTTAATGTTAATTTGTGTCAGTTTTTTTTCTTTTATGCGCAGTTCTGCCTTCTTTACTCTGTTGCTTGTCTAGTTTGTTTGCTTACGCAATTGTTTGCTTACGCAATACTCTTTTATAATAAAAAGGTTCTGACCTTTTTATTGTAATGTTGACGTTCTTTGTGAAAATATATTCGTGGATGTAATTGAGGTATGTGACGTTAATTTCTTTATCCTAACATGTTGAACTTATGAACGTCATTACGCTGGTGAACTGCACACAAAGTTCTGCACTCTGAAAACCTTAAGTATTTTGGACCTTACAATGAAAAGCAGCTTGTTATAACAAAGTGAGCATACATGACCTTTCAAAGAAAATACTTCGTAATTTACGAACTATTTCCTCGTATAACAAAGTAAATTAATTTGTATTATGTATGCTAAAAATACCTCGTAAGGTTTTAAGTGTGTCGGTGCCTCACTTTACGCGTTGAGTTTTCCTCCTTTGGTTCCGCAGTGAATTGAAAAACCAGAAGGGAGAGGTGACAGCGTGGCAATTTTTGAACTACATGTTCAACAGTGCAGCACTTATCAACAGCTGAGGCAAAATAAAATAAATACTGTCCACTCTTTAAACCAACTCAACACTTCCTGGAGCGGAGTTACTCTCCACACTTAGAAACTCTGCAGTATTCACATTTCAAGCTCACAGAGCACTATCCAGCATGGAGCACCCGTGGACAACTCCACACTTGAAGTGTCAGCAATGACTGAGCTCTTTCCAAGTGCGGGGACTGTAAATTCCACTCCTCCGCATTTCAAGTGTGAAGTTTTCCACACTCCGTTTCACACCGCGCAATATTCAAAAATTCCAATGCTAACGCATTGCACGGTGTTCCGGTTGTAGGAGTCAATTTGAAGTCTGTCGTCTAAACGTTAATCACGTTAATTTTACCATTATTTACGTAACTTTGAATCCTACCGGTATTTTTACATCCCCAAACCTGATTCAGTTAACACAATGACCATCTCAATCCATCTCGCGATCTCGCGATTTACAGTGCTCATGTTCGTCAAACGAAAGTCATCCGCGTTCCGAAACCACCCCTCCCTAGTTTGTAAGGTTTGTCAAACCAACCGTCGTGCTGGTTACAGAATTGAGGAAAACATCACAGGAGAACCGCAGCCTTTAAAAGCAAGCCAAACAATCCAACCTCAGCAACAATGTAGGGGCAGTTTCAATGCGCGACTACTCGTGTTTTCAGCCTCGCGATTTTCGAAAGGGCGCAGACGCCGAGAAAATTGTTGCCAACCCCCGAAAATTAATTTATTGCGTCTTTTCTGCTACGAACTTTTTACTGACAGACTTCAAAGATGTTCCAATGTCGGGACACCGTGCGATGCGTTAGCATTGGCATTTTCGAATTTCACGGCGTTTTTATTTCTTTTTATCAGCGACTTTAAATTTTGACAGTTGGTACGATGGCACCGTGTCGTTGCCATGGAGACTATTTTTTCATGTTTTAACCATTTTCTCAGAACACAGACGATTTCTTGTCACCTTGATGAGGCAGGAGGTTTAGTTTTGAGGAGTGGCACATTTTCTCTTTGAAACGTTTCTGGAAAATGTAAACGGATAAGGGTGCTTGATTGTTGCAAATTTATGTTTTAGTCGTTCACGTTAAATTCTCACGATAAATTTTTGAAATTTTCAGGAATTTTTATTTGATTACGATAACGAGTAATTTGGCGGGATCCATTTTCCAATCACAGGATACCGGAAAAAAGATAAGAATCTGAGCCGTCCCGGGCAATAGGGGTCCTCCTTCGTCGGAACCCCTAACAAGGTCCGGTCCAAAAAAGTTTATTATCCACAGGCTACATTCAACAACATTGCAAGAGGGCTACCCCGCGAGGGTGGTGGTGGTGGTGGCGGTGCTGCTGCACGTGCAGGTCCCGACAGTGCACACACCTTTGACGCCTTCGGTGCACAGCGTGTTGCACAGCGTGTTGCAGAGCAGCGGGCAGAGGATGGGGTTGAGCGAAATGTAGATGGGGAGCAGGCACGCTGCGAAAATGACAAGGGTCCTCGTTGCGTCATAGTTTATATAGACTACAACTCCATCCCAAGGTAGACTAAAATCTGCGCTGTCATTCAGGGGTGCTCTGATAGTGCCTTTCGACGCTTGACTATACTCAAGCTAGCCCATAGTCAAAAACTTTTTGTAACGCCTATAGGCGCCTCGTCAGCAGACGCCTATAGATGCCTCCTTATTTGATCCAGGAAGCGGAAGAAGGGGATAAGTCCATTTCGGCCATTTATCAGGAGAAAGAAAAAACTGTGGGAAAACTAGAACAAACCAAATGAATTTTGTAGATTATATCAAGTTCAAAAAGCAAAAGTTAAATTTTGAGAAAAACATCAAAAGTGTCAGATCACTCCGTAGAGGGTTTCTGTGACTTATCACTTCCCGTTGAAATGGAAAACAGAGACATTTCAACTTGTATTTCCTAAACGGAGTGGAATTTGGAGACAAGTCAAGTGGAACTTTAGTCAGCATAAAGTGCTTGTCACTCTGGTGTATTTTTTGGACTTCGCTCTTTATTCCATTTCAGTTTTTAAAATGAAGAGAGCTTAAGTTGACTTGATTCTTTTTACACTAGATTCATTAAATTACAAGTTGAGTTATCTCCTATTGGAAATATTTTAAACGGAGTCATGTGCGGAGTTCGGTTGAGTTGTTTCCATTTTCCGCTAAATTTCGAGCGTAAAAGGGGTCAAATTGAGTTATATCCTTTTTCAATGTGGATTTTCTCCTTAACTACAAGGAATTAAGTCAAATAATTTGGTGTAACGATGTAAACCATTCTAAGGCACAATAACAAGATAAAAACTCAATTTGAAGACAAGTCAAGTTATTCCCTTCTTCCGCTTCCTGGATCATTTAGGAGCGCCTAAGGCGCTGAGTTTCAGGACGCCTTTGGTCCAGCCCTTACTGGCCCGATCCATCTTGTTCCCTATGGATACAGCACTGCAAAAAAAATTTCTTGTGAGAAGTGCAACTAAAGCTCAACGGAAACTGTGAAAGAAAACTACGAGGGTTGAAGAAAGTACGAGACTGGTACAAAGTACACCGAGAATTGCACAAAGTTACGACGAGGCCTGGACTGGACTGCACTCGTCATGTCACTTCCCCTGTACTTTGTACATGTTGTTTTTTGGAAAGTACAATTTTTTCCTAATAAAAAATTTGCCAGGAATTTGTGTACTTTTGTTGTGGCTTTTTCTTGCAGTGTGCCCTGGCCCCTCCTTCATTATTATCAATGTCCAAACCAAGGGGTGGCAACGCCCTCCGTCTTTCTATTGACGAATTCGACCCCCCCTCCCCCTTTTGCACATTAGTTTGCACCGTCGAAATCCAAAATTATACTAATTCCAAGAGGGCTAGGCTGTTTCGTAATTACGATAGTGTATGAATTGAGGAAAGTATTAAGGCCAGGTTTCAACTTAAAGGCTCAAAAACTTTCCCAGATTAACGGTTTGACCCTTTTCTTGTAGCGTTTTAAACCAAACCCCGTATTTCTCGTGTTTTTGCGATGCGGTGCCGTGGGGTGCATTGATCGTGTACTTACGTTTAATTATTACTTTAATATGACCTTTAAACTTGACGCCTCACCTCTAATTCATTCGAATTCCTTTGAGTATCTCCCTCATGATTGAAAAAGAGGGGGGGGGGTCGAACTTGGCGCCAGAATAAGTGTACAGCGTTGCCACCCACCAGTCAAAACCATGTTTTGTTCGGGGAAAATTAGACTTCTCCCCTAAAGGTGCGAACAAAGAAGCGATCTATTTATTTATTGCTTGCGTGAAACGTTGAAGGCAATCAACCAATCAAGTAGTCTAAGATTCTATTTTGCTGGACAATTTTTACTGGTTTAACTCAAACATGGCACGCAAGCGAAATAAATAGATCTCGTTTTTTTTTTTCAGTTCAAGGCACAGAAAAACCAAACGTGGTCTAGACAACACTACTGGCGTTGTCGGATGGGTGCCATTTTGGCTGCTTCTGTTGGTGTGGTCTTTGCATGCAATGACCACACCTTACTCGTGGTCTAGACACTGCTAGAAAAAAACACGACAAACTTACAAAAATTCCAGGCAAATTTTTTATCAGGAATTTTTTGTACTTTAAGACGACAACAACTCACTGGTAAAACTAAAGCGTAACCCTATGCTTGAGTCAAGCATAAAGTTACGCTTGAAGACGTTACGCTTGAAATGAAGCATACCCTGGAAACTCCCCCATGCATTTAGATGGGGGGAATCTGGGCGGATGAGCCTGTTACGCTTGATTTCAAGCGTAACCTGATTACGCTTGAAAACAGAGGGTAACACTACGCTTCAGTTTTACCAGTGCTGTTGTGTAATTGTAGTACAAAGTACAGTGGAACCGGCATGACGAGTGCAGTGCAGTCGTTGTAGTTTGCGCCATTCTCGTTGTACTTTCAACAATACCCGTTGTACTTTTGTTGTACAGTTTTCGATGTACTATTCACACTTTTTCTTGCAGTGGACCACACCAACTGATGCAGCCAACATGGCACCTATTTGTCTGCGTGTCTGCCCGTCCGACACACCTCGGGCCGGGCCGGGCACCGGGATGTCCGGCTGTCCACGCGGACAAACTTTGAATTTAGAGAGCCAAACCGTGCCCGCAACGAATCGCATGATACTGGAATGCCTAAAATTTGCGGCCGCATCGGATAGGCACTTCTATCCGAAGAATGCCGTTGTTTTAGCTGTTTTGGACTTTTTTTGTTATCTGCTCTCGTTAGCCAACCGCCAGTTTCATACGGGTGGCGCTACACTGCAAATCCAAAGGCAATACTTTTAGTACCTTTTTTGGCGATACAATTGAACCGCCTAACGGAAAAGTATTGCCTTCAAAACGGCGATACACAAAAGTATCGCAAAAGTATCGCCAAATTTTGGCGATACTTCTGTGTATCGCCGTTCTGAAGGCAATACTTTTCCGTAAGGCCGTTCGTTGGAGATACTCAATTGTATCGCCATAAAATGTACTTAGGTATCGCCTTTGCAGTGTACTAGCGGCTCCAAAGCGAACTAGAAATGTCGTCCGAAGTGTCCGCCCGTCTGAGCTCTATAGTTCGGTTTTCCAGTGTGCAGGACTCACGGCGAGCGGTCGTCTCCGCCATGCCGGCGGTGATGCCCGCGACAAGCAGGACGCAGAGGAGTGCGGTGGACTGCTTCATGGTGGAGTGGATGTGGCGCGCCGCCCGACTGCGTGCCCGCCATTTATTTGTACGCACTGCCTGGATGTGGGCTGCCCGGGTTCAAGCACCGACAGGGCTCCTGGTATTTGCGACCCTCTCAGCCGCGCTCTCCGACGCACAATCTTGGTGGGTCACCACCATTGTCTCCTAGCCAGACAATGGCTGCTCTCCGAGCGCGCTTTCCACAACAGGCACATTATTTGAACAAGATACGGCGGCCTTGAGTACACTGTCGTTCAAGGAATGTGACGTCAGAAAGTGAATTTGGTTTGGTCAGGTTCGTCTGAATGCGATGCCAGATTCGTTTGAACGGGGATCAGCATTTAAACGAATGTGACATCATATCCAACCGAACGGTGACAAAATTCACATCCTAACATTCGATGAGTAACAGTGTACTCGCTTGGAGAAGCTTAGCTTCCGCTGAAGCTCCTCCAGGCGCGGATCCAAGGAAGGGGGAGGAGCGATGCCCCCTCGCACGAATTTGTGCGATTCTGCGTGCAAATTTTACGTGAATATAGACTGATTTCTACCCTTTTAACGCCTACTCATATCTCATAAAAAGACTCCCGTAGACACCGGATTGAACTTCTGGAGAGCTGAAGTCACAGTGTCCTCTTCAGACTGCGCTGGTAACATACCGTAGAACGGGGTAATATGAGACAAATTTCGAGGTTTTTCGTGAATTTCCCCCTTTCAATTTCATTTTGAGGTACTGAGGTGTTCATCACTTGTTCATTGACCCTTTGGCTACACTCCCACCAAATTACAGATTTTTAGGTGCAGTAGGGACCTTTCAATAACCCTCGGAATGCCGTCCCATATTTCCCTGCAATGTGGGGTAATATGAGACAAAAGAAAGAAATGTTAAAGAAGTATGGATAATTAATCATTTAGGCGGGTTTGGAGCTTTTTAAGTTCTTTTCATTCATTTTAAAGATGATTGGAACCTATAATGGAGACGATATAAAATCTGGAGGGGAGAAATATGGGTGCCACTAAAGAGAGCTCAAAAATGTATAAGAAGTCATGAGTTGTGCCTGTCACATGAAAATACTAAACGAAGAGCATAGATGCCGGTCAGATAGTAAAACAAATTCGCGTTAAAATCATTATTACTTGAAATTATTAACAGTGGAGTATGTTTGGCCTCATGTTTCAAGCGAAAAGAGGTGTCTCTATTTTCCCTGCAAGGTAACAAAATTGTATTCCATCTGGAACAGGCAGCCCGAGAGTAGACATATCGGAACCAAATTTTGTCCTGATTATGTTGACATAATTGCCTACAGATTTAAACCTCGTTCGGACGAGAACCCAAGTTCTAACCGAGGTTTCTGGGGAGGTTTTTACGAACTTTATAGAACTTGTTAAAATTAACAGGTTTTTCCTTTGGTTCTAAATAACACTGGCGAGTCTCTGATAGCCTCCGTGCGTTTCCTGTGAGCTGCCACGGCCTCCTAGATCACGAAAAAAAATTCACGGTAATCTTCTGAACAACCGCTAGAGAGCAACACGACAAAAACCAAAAAAAGTGCACTTTGTCTCGATTTTCCTTCATGTCTCATATTACCCCGTTCTACGGTACGCTTCTTGTGCGTGGAGGAAGGCGCAAGTGAGAACGCGAAACAAATTTGGCAAAAGCATACAAAAAGCTTTAATTCGAAACAAAACATGATGAAACAAGACACTCTTCTACATGTCGAACAGACGAGAGAAACTTCCGTATTTCTTGTGCGCAAGCAAGAACGCACAACATAGTTGACTTGTATACAAGGAACATGCATTCGGAACAATACGGGAATACACACTATTATAAGTGTCGAACAAAAGAGACAAACTACCGTATTTCTTGTGTGCAAGCAAGAACGCACAACAAAAGTAAACAAAGAACTTCAATTCGAAACAATACGAGATGAGCTAACAGCAGTATCTGTCGAACAAAAGAGAGAAACTTCCGTCTTTCTTGACGGCAAATAACACCTCGCGTCGTTGTGGTTGCGACACTACTGGGCCGGCTTGCTCGAGGCTTGCTCGTAAAGCTGCTGGGCGGCCCGAATGAAGTCCACCAAGACGGGTCTGGTCTTCTGCAGGTCGCGCCACTGCGGTGTGATGGACAGTTGCTTCCAGCCACGCACCACGGCCTGCGGGGCGAAACAGAAGACGCATGGATTAGCACACTGCGAAACCAAGAGTGAAGAGCTTCGTTTGAGCATTGTGTCACATTCGTTTCGATGTGAATCGGCCATAAATTAGCTTATTATTCATATTCAAACGAATGTGACACAATGCTCAAACGAACGTGACATTTTGTCACGATCATTTCAACGTTATGTCACGTAGGAATGAGTACGCCGTACCAAAAATGTCCTGTCAATGCCGTTAATTTATTACCAATGTTTGCTGTTACGCAATTCACGGCGTTTGCTGTGAACTAGTTCACGGCGTTCACTGTGATCTCGGTCACAGTGTTCACTGTGATCTGGCCACAGTAAACGCCGTGAATTGGAGCCTGATTTGCAGTACTTCGGTGCTCAGCGGCGTCAAACTCACAGTGTTTACTGTGAACCGGATCACAGTGAACACCGCGAGCAAGATCACAGCGAATCGCGTGAGCAGATCACAGTAAACGCTGTGAATTGACCTACAGCGAAAACTGGTAATAAGTTAACGGCATTGACAGGACATTTTTTTTAAAGTGTATACCTATATACCTGTATATAACCTATAAGTTCATGGATTTGTAGCGGCCCGTCAAACAAAATGGCCCACGATTGATTCGTGACCCACAATTGATTTTTCACCGCCACTGCGAAGCCTGGTAGGCATGACTCACCTGCACGGCACACACTCGCAGGTCGCTCGAGATGACGGGGTTATCGGCGTGGCGCAGGAGTCCCAGCGCGGTGGGGCCGTCCATGCCCATCAGACGCCGCTCGCACTTGTCCTTGACGTGGGTCACCATGTAGTAGTCGGCGATCTCCAGCAGTTCCACCTGCAGCAGACACCACACTGTAGAAGTCACACCGAATAAATTTGTACCAAGCATCGCTTATCGCATTGAGGAGAAACCGAAAGACATTGTAAAATCTACGAGGAAATACCAAGTATTATGAAGAAGAATTCTTCGTTACACGAAAGCATTTCTCATAATACGATGCATGCCTTCATTTTCATCGTGGTCACGAAGCAGAAGCTTCGCAGACTTTATGAGGAGCTTACAATGAAACCAAACATCACTTATTTCTAATAGAATGAATTTTAAGCGAACAATGTTATGAAGTCAGTTTGAAAAGTACTTCAACTTTCAGTGCAGGAACCAAAGAAATACCGTATGCAACCACGCTTAACTTCCAGTGGACTTTTTATATGGTTAATTGTGCATAATTATGCATGCACAGATACATATGTGAGGTGTGTGTGTATCATTATGAATTATAGTTTACATTTAATGCATCTTCCAGCATAAAATGTACACACTGATGCAAAATGATATACACAACTCACGTACGTATCTGTTCACGCATAATTGTGCACAAAGAAAAAGTCCACACGAGTTTCGTGTGATGTTTCCCGTACCTCAAGCCCCGCCCAGTCGTCCGCCTGGCCCTGGTACATGAGCGTCAAGAACAGCTCCACGGCCTCCTTGGTGACGCCCGAGATCTTCACCTCGCATACCAGGTCGCCCGAGTCCCTCTTCTTCAGGGCCTTGGCCTCCTTGTAGTCGCCGGAGAACATCTTGAGGAACACGGGGCTGGTGGCCGCCAGCACGGCCCGGTGCGCGGGGAACTCGTGGCCGTCCAGAGTGAGGACCACGTCAGGCAAGTGTCCCTGAGCCCTTGTGTCGTTCAGTCCCCTCAGGATTTCGTGGCACGGCCGGGGGCTCAGTGAAAACACCTGTGAACGCCAAAACAATGGACGAGCCCTCCTAAGAAAACCATCCTTGATCGCGCGGGCGAGACCAACTCTGAACTCGCCAAGGCGCCGGCTAACGATCATAACTCGGTCGGGCGCTGGGAGACTGCCTCAACTTGATAGGTTTGTTATAGGAGTTGAGATGTGTTCCAGCGCCCGAGCTAGTACGTTGCGTTTGCCCGAAAATCTGCAAAGTATTCTAGTGTGTACAGATATTGGTTTGGGCTGTCAAACTTACTGTGCTATGATCAATTCATTGATAAGTAATTTCCAAAAATTCTGGTCAACACAAAGGCATTGAACCTAATTGACACGCGAAAACGGGTTCGAACGAATTGCAGTGACTGACTCTTAAAACAGATCCTTCCGATATGAATGAAGAAAGTCTTCAAGGAACTAAATGACAAGTTTTTGCTGTTTGAAATTTAAGCATGATGGCGAAATTTCCTGCTAATTTGTACTAATTTTACACCTACTCGAACTTACGTACGAAATCACGTAGAGATCAGGGGCATAAACGGCGGTGACAATTACGAGATGCTATTTCATAACTGTGGGCACAAACTTACCTCCACTTTCACCGTAACGAATCCCGTTGTATGGTGTGGCACGGATCCAGCCAGCCCATTGTCAGTCAGTGTGGTGACGATAGCTGGCTCCGGTGCAGGCCACTGAGTTTTGTCTGTGCTGAAACCACAACCACTGGACCTCCTGAATCTCACGAGACTCACACGGATCTCCAGCCAGAGACCGCTTTTCACTAGATCCTCCACATGAAAGTCGATGCAATAATATCCGTGCTCATCCATGGTTTGACAGTGGAACGCGAGACTCAAGGACACGCCCTCTGGGCTCATCATTTTGAAAGAGGGTAAGACGTTTCTGGCGCCCGTCGATATGTGAGAGATGCACGTGTAGAAGAGGGAATACTCCGCCGACGTGACAAGCCATTGAACTCCATCCTACCAAGGAAGAAAACAACACTGTTAGAAAATATGTTGTAAATTAACAGCACAAATGCTGTTAAGTTTGATAGCAACACGTCTTGTTACATTACAAGCATGTTGTAGCCCTCGGTGCTGTTTTCTGATAATTCGATTGAAATAAAACAACTTCTTTGGAGTCTTAGATGATGTCTTTGCAACATTTGTGTTGACCTCATCGTGCTATTGTTAAACAAGACCCTTGTAACCTGACAACAATATGAGTTTCAAGATGGCACCAAGTCTGTTTCTCAACAGAGAACCTGTAGTACAGTGACAACACAGCTGTTTTGAATTACGATTACATTATTGTTACTTGTGCCTCGACCACACGCCTCCAGCCTCCAGGGTTCAAGGGGCGCCTCTCACCCTGGCCGCTCAGCACGACCGGCTGCCAGCATGGGCCGGGCGCCCAGCAGACAGACCGGCTGGCCAGTCAGGGCCCGAGCACTACCCCGTCAACCCGCGCCAACAATCAACCCAGGAGATCCCCCTGCCGCCGGGGTGCACTACCCCCACATCAACGCTGACGACGAGCTCGCGGAGCGCGTGCACCACCCATCGCCATGCTGACCCGGAGCTGCCCCTTCACGGGGGCGAAGAAGACCGTCCCCCTGAACCGGTTGTGTCCCCGGAGACTCACACGCACGTCCTGGTGTCTGACACCCAGGGCGGATAGGTCTGCCGATGGCTAACGTCATACAGCTACTCACCGGCAGGCCGTTCTGTCTGTGGGATACAACACTAAGGGTCGAGTAGCCGCCGGGGGCCGGACGCTGTGGGCGTTCAGTCCCGGTCCGCCGGGGATGGGGTCGCTCTTAGTAAGGACGTACTGGTTTGCGCTCAGCAAGATTGGCGCGGCCAGGACGGGCCTGAATCGGCTAACGATCATACCTGGTCCAGCCTATCAAGTTCAAGAAGTACTTGACAAGGAATTTGTTATAAAACAAAAGTGTTGTTTCTGGATGGGTTTCCCGTTCAGACACAAAACAGTACTGTTGTCAGCATTACTGTAGGTGATTGTGTTGTCATATTGCAGTGAATTTTTTACAGTGCAAAATGATCCCGGGGAACAAATTTCGGAGCGAGTACACACTGTTAAAAAAGTTTTGAATTTTCATAGCAATTTTGATAATTTACACTGAGATTCCAAACGCTATGAGTATAGCACGTATGGTGCAATGCAGCTGGAATATCGCACCATACGTGCAATGCGATAGTCTTGCACCTTACGTGCAATACGTCCCGAAAATACCCTATGGGAATGAGGAGGCATTGCACTTTATGTGCAATGCTTTTGCACTTGCACTGCACCAATTGATGCCATACACTGGTAGCCAAGGAATGTGACGTCGCGTTCGTTTTCAGGTGAAAACGGCGATGTTACCGTGAAACGGGGTAACTTCGGACACTTTTGATAGGTTTTTTTTAAATTGTGAAAGTCGTGGTGCTGTCATGGACTTTAGGGTTAAAATTTTTCATCTACCAACCTTTAGCTTCGATTTGGCGCTTATTTCAAATATCTGCACCTCACATTGTTTACAGTGGAGGGTCCGAAGCAGTGTCCGAAATTACCCCGTGTTTTGGGGTAATTTCGGACACCCCTGGAAAAAACGACTTTTCGTTCTGATTTTCGTCCCAAAATGGATCACTGTCTCTAAAGTGCTAATATGATTATATGAGAAATTCGTAAGGGTTTAGATGCAAAGGTAAGGTAGGGGTGGTCATTCATACATAATTTGAAGGCATGTTTTTGCACTCATAAGTAGTTCGATTTCAGGAATAGTGGGTGGAACTAGTAGAGCCATTTAGAACGCTTCTATTTTTTAATCTTTGACCGATAAGCTTTCTTAGGCAACTCGGGCCATACTTTATTACGCGAAAGTGAATTTTAAATCTCCCTCTACAAGATTACAAACGATCACATACATGCATATGAAGGGCAAGTAGTCGTGTCTTATGTACGGTTAGGAAGATACAGGGGCTCAGTGGAAAGCTTTGCATTTCAATTGTACCGGCGAGCTGTGCAGCCATTCGCCAAGTCCAACTCTCATGTCACATGAAAGAAAATTAATCACAAAACAGTCGCTGACACTAACGTAGGATATAGACATAAAACTAAATATTTAAGATGTAGCTTTGCCCAATTTTTATGAAATTTGAAGTTTAGAAAGCAACCGCTGTAACAATTGGGGAATATCGTTGTTATTGGATTATCTTCAACTTTCAGAAGAGCTCTTCAGCTTACGCCACTCAAACCCTGCGAAATTGGAAGTGTTCAGGGCATACCAAATCTCCCTGACGTGACGTTTGTATGTCCGAAATTACCCCGTAAAGTAACATTTTTCAGTTTTGAGCCCATATAAACCATACTATTTGACCCAGGTGATTGAAAATTTGACACAGTATGCTCTTAACATGATCAAATCGAAAAACAATCACATCATGAAC
Source organism: Thrips palmi (assembly GCF_012932325.1). Lineage (NCBI taxonomy): Eukaryota > Metazoa > Arthropoda > Insecta > Thysanoptera > Thripidae > Thrips > Thrips palmi. The sequence continues at coordinate 5,527,231 of NW_023144625.1, read as the reverse complement.
CGGCCATGAACAGTTTCGGCTTGCCAGTCAAAGTTTTAACGCATGAAGTTAATTTAGGTAAAAATGGTTAAATACAAAAACCACTCTTTCTCCTAAAGTTTGCCCCTGATTTGGCCTCCAGGTGATTCATCAGATGGTTTTAAGTGTGGCCGATGCGATGCGCGCAACGGGACAAGCCTCCAACTTGGCCGTTAGATGGGAGCGTCATCGCCATGCTTCCGGGCAGAGTTGTCCGAAATTACACCCAGTGTCCGAAATTACCCCGTTTCACGGTAGTTTGAGCGTGACAAACGGTGAAAATTTACAGTCAAACGAATGTGACATACCACACCGCTTTGTCACATAAGTTCGGGTGTGACACGCAATCAGCTGTCGAACTGTCACATTAAAACGAATGTGACACATGGTACAGGGTGGTCCGAAAAAACACTTTTTTCTCTGATCGGAAACGGTTACCTGGCAAAAGTGGCCACTTGACATCAGAAACACACCTGCAAAATTTTTTTCCGATCGGACGATATCTTCGGTTCCCACTTTGAGGGGGAAGTTTCGGATTTGTAGGTAAATTTGGGCCATTTGCAAAACGGACTCGGATGCGCTGCTAAAGCGTCCGGATGGTCACTCGGGAAGAAAAAGACACCTTTTGTACTTCAAACAGCATATCGAGCTTCATATGTGGCCCTACTACAATACCCAGGTACCAGAAGTACGGCCGAAATTTCGTGTTTTGAGTGAAATCCATACTTTTGCTTCCACAAGTTGTGTGTTCGTGGTGTGTGATGTTTCAGCACTCGGACACTCTCATTCCAGGAAGGTGACATCACGGTGAAACGAACGTGACAAAATGTCACGTTCGTTTGAGCGTTGTGTCACGTTCGTTTGATGAGAAAAAGCTGATTTATTACCAATTCACACCCAAACGAATGTGACAAAATGTTCAAATGAACGTAAAATTTTGTCACGTTCGTTTCAACGTGATGTCACGTTCCTCGAATCGAAGTGTCTGAGTGCTGAAACATCACACACCACGAACTCACAACTTCTGGAAGCAAAAGTGTTGATTTTACTCAAAACACGGAATTTCAGCTGAACTTCCAGTCCCTGGGTATTGTAGTAGGGCCACATATGAAGCTCGATATGCTGTTTGAAGTACAAAAGGTGTCTTTTTCTTCCCGAGTGACCATCCGGACGCATCAGCAGCGCATCCGAGTCTATTTTGCAAATGGCCCAATTTTACCTACAAATCCGAAACTTCCCCCTCAAAGTGGGAACCGAAGATATTGTCCGAGCAGAAAAAAATTTTGCAGGTGTTTTTTCTGATGTCAAGTGGCCACTTTTGCCAGGTACCCGTTTCCGATCAGAGAAAAAAGTGTTTTTTCGGACCACCCTAGTACACATGTCGTGTCACATCGAAACGAATGTGACACCCATGTACTGTCACATTCGTTTGAATGTGACATGCCCACTTTGTCACATTAAAACGAACGTGACACCCCTTAATCTGACAATCATGGCGTGTCACATTCAAACGAACGTGACAAAGTGGACATGTCACAATACACTCTAAAGAGAGTGTACTGAGTACACAGTTGAGTTTGTTGAGTAGCACAGCGGTAGTAAAAAGCGTGCACTACCAATCGAAGATCCCGGGTTCGAAACCCGCTGATCAAAAGAAGAATCGGTTCAAAAATGGCATAAGGCCGGATAGGTGTTCACATGCACTGTTAAAAATAGTCGTAAATTTACGACATTTTGTAAAACAATTATGTCGTTTTAAAACGACATATTTTGTTACGATTCAAGTCGTAAATATACGACTTGAGTCATAAACTTACGACATATTTGTCGCTAATTTTGATAGCAAGACGTTCCGTTTCAAAACGAATTAAGTCGTAAATTTACAACTTAATCGTAAGTTTACGAACGATCGTAATTTATCTATTGTTTATGTCGTGCAGTTATGACTTCAGTCGTACATTTACGAATCTTGTCGTAAATTTGTGTAATGAATCGTAAATGAACGACACAAATCGTAAATAAGCGAGCTAAATTGCAACTTTTCATCAACTTTTCGGGGATTTCAGATTTCAAAATATGTTATTGCGATTACGACATTGTCGTAGAGAAATGATTTTTTTTTGTCGTTCAGTTACGACCAAGTAGTTTCAGAACGATTTCTGTCGCTACCAAAATTAGCGACGTTTTTGTCGCTAATTTTCGACAAAATTTCTGACAGTGTGAACACCAAACACCAAGTTGTCCTTTTGCTAAACTGCCCTAAAATAACCTCGCAAACTGATATGAATTTTCATAACGTCATAAGAATTTTCATAACGTGATTGTAATGAGTCGCCAGACGGGAACAAAATTGTATCAGCGTCGGATGTGCTTAATGTGTTGGTTATTATCATGAAAGATCCACTTTCTTCATAATACGAAAATGTTTCTCAGGATTAAGGTACTTGATGCATGAAGCGGAAGAAGGAACTCAATTTTTATCATTTATCAGAAGAAACAAAAACCCTGTTTGCAGGGTAAACCTACTCCAATCGGATGAATGATGCAATTGCATTTTTGTCAAAAAAGCCTAAGAAATAACTGAAAATTTTCAAAAGCGTAGTATCACTCTGTAGTCGCTTTCAGTGTTTTAAATCTTTACGTTGGAATGGACTACGGAACCATGTTAACTTAGTTCTTCCAAACAAGGCGGAATATGGAGACAACTCAAGGTCTGCGTAGAGTCTATATTTCTCTGGTACATTTTTGGAGTAACCTCTTTTTTTCCAACTAGAGGTGGTGAGTTAAGTTGAGTTAGTTCTTTTTACATTAGTTTCAGAAAGACACAATTTGAGTTATCTCCTATTGCCATTTTGTGCAACAGAGCAGGGGGTGGCAACGCCCTGCATCTTTCTTGACGCCATGTTCGGCCACCCCTAGCACATTAGTTTACTTCGACGAGATCCAAAGTACTAAGTCCATTAGAGCCAAACTGTTTTGTTATTACGATAATATATGAATTGAGGAAGTGTTTAGGCCAGGTTTCAACTCAAAAACTCCAAAACTTTCCAAGATTAACGTTTTGAAAATATAAGTAGACACTTTTCTTGTAGCGATTTTAACAAAACCCAATTTTTCTCTTGTTTTCGCGATGCGGTTTCAAGGAGTGAATGGATCGTAAGTGTGCTCTCGTTTGATTATTACTTTAATATGACCTTTTAACTTGATACCGCACTCAAGTTTCATTCAATTCCTTTGCTGGGTTCAGAGAGTATCTCCTTGAAAAGAACCATGATTTAAGGGGGGGTCGAACATGGCGTCAACATACGTGTACAGCGTTGCCACCCCATGAACAGAGTCATGTGGACTTCAGTTGAGTTACCTCCATTTTCCTATGAAGTTTAGACCATAAAGGGGGTCAAGTTTAATTATATCCTTTTTTCAAGTGGATTATTTCCCTAAACTGTTAGGAGTTGGGTCAAACCATTTGGTGTAACGATGCAAACCATCCTGAGGCACAATAATAAGATAACAACTCAATTTGGAGATAAGTCGAATTTTTCCCTTCTTCCGCTTCCTGGATCAGGTATGTGTCGTTAAGTGCTGAGAAATAGACATGCATTATGAATGCACAGCATTTCTCAGTAAAAACTTGAGCGTGTACTTCAAAACGACAGGCCCTTCGTGGCGAATCCTGCGTAGCATTGTGAAGCTTGGACAAAAAGCGTACGTACCTCCTGATCCAGCATCATCATTTCCTTTACTGGAACCGGCGCTCAGGAACAGATGAACAGCGAAAATGGAACCGCAGACTCACGATGGTTGTCCACACGTCGCAGGGAGACTGCAGGGAATACACAAGCACATGGATGAGTACACTACTCCCGACGTCTCTCTGGCACGCACAGTAAATTGGAGGCAGAATCTGTAGTGGTCTGTGAGCCCCGAATCGCAGAAATCGACAGGAACATAGATCCGTGGCGATTTAGCATCAAAACCGCCAACGGCAAACCCATTCTGCACACAGCGACGGAATCCGCACACTCGCCACGGAATCCGACAACACTGCACCGTAATCGTCAATAGGGTACTTTCGTAGATCCTGAACCGAAAGCAAGCAGACGCCATATTGGCCGGAAACTAACCTCTCTTCGGATATGAAAGTACAGCCGAGCTGTATAAATGTTGCTCGGAAAACACATATGCACTGCAAATAAGTATCAAACGACTGTTAATGTTCAAGTGTGGCCTATAAGTTTGACTATCGTCTCTTTCCCAAGTCAAGTTTTGATCTACTTCCGTCAACATGGCGTTTCAGGATTTACGAAAGTACCCCCTTGCGATTCGCTCCACCTCGCGACTTCGAGGTGTTATAATATGGGAACTAAAGAGTGTACTCTAGAAACTGAAGAGAGTGCATGGCATGCTTTTCTAGGAGTCAACCACAAAGCCGACTCTTCCCAAGAGCATGCTTGCAAGCCGACTTTTCCCCAGGAGCATGCTTGGCAAGCAAGGAGAGTGCTTGCGATCATGCTCCTGGGAAGAGTGTCCTTGCCAAGCATGCTCCTGGGAAGAGTCGGCTTGCAAGCATGCTCCTGGGAAGAGTCGGCTTGCAAGCATGCTCTTGGGAAGAGTCGGCTTTGTGGTTGACTCCTAGGAAAAGCATGCCATGCACTCTCTTCAGTTTCTAGAGTAGAGTAAGAGAAATATTAGTTTGTAGACTTGTCAATGAAAGAAAAGGTAGGCACCCGCGTCAAAGTATTAAATAATGTCCTAAACAACAAAAGCGTCCGGACACTGTAAGGTTGGGTAGGCCAGCGAGACCGTAACCCCTTCGCAGTTACTGTGACTACCAAAGTCAGAATCATTTACTGGCGATTTCAGCGCCGAACCTTAACGGATTCTTTCTCCTTTAACTGGGTGATGCCCACTGCCCACGCCCACTGAGACGGCAAGTGATAAATCTATTCGCGAAGATACGGCCTCACCGATGGCTGGCGGGCTGATATCGTAACACGCGCTTGCATACAACGACGCTGCTTTCAGTTCGACGGAGAAGCTGGAAAACGGAAGAGGAACCGTAAACCACGGGTGAAAAATGCCCGTCCCACTCCACTTCCGTTTCAGCGCTTCTCCCTTCACAACACTAAATAAAGCAAAACAGTATGCGCAAAGTTACGCTTGAAGATATTAGCTTCACTGGTAAAACTAAAGCGTGACTTAATGCTCGAGTCGAGCACACTGTTACGCTCAAAAACGTTACGCTTGGATTTGAGAAAAGACTAGAACTTCACCCTTGCAGTTAGATGGGTGGAATCTAGGCGGATGAGCCAATTCAGCTTCGTTTCAAACGCAACACTGAGTAAGGCTTGAAAACGGAGGGTACTCTTTAGTTTTATGAGTGTTGAATTGAAGTGTAGCTGAACTCTAGGAATTCCCCCAGATTCCCCGGATGGGCTCGTTACGCTTGAAAACAGAAGAAAATGTTACGGCACAGAGTCCCGCAAAACCCCAACGTGCGACTTTGCACTCAGTCGCGCCAGTCGACGATACGTTTCTTGTCTACCTACGCTTCCTCGCGGCCACGCAGAGTTGAGCGGAATACACAAGTGCGAACGTCCAAGTGGAAGATGCCACCGCAGACCTTCCGGCAGCAGAGCTGACATATAGAACGGGCTGCCTGTCTGAACTGTATCCCAAACGGGGTCAGGATATCGTTCCTCTTCCAGTCTGGCACCAGGAAACGACGTAACCGATTCAGGAAGCTCAACGCCAGCGAAGAACCTAGCGATAACGATTTGAGTGTATCAGAGTGACGGATGGCCTCAGGACCAGTGTGTCGACACGTCTGCTACCAACGAGGGGTGCTACACCACACTGTGGGACAGTATTGAAGTCTAAACGTACAGAGAAAAGGGTATCTTAACCGCTACGATTACATGGCTGCCAACGATACCGAGTACACAATTCTTCAAAGGGCCACTTAACAGTGTGGTAAACGTCATATGCTTTGAACCGGAAGTATTGCCAAGTTGAACTTCATCATCAGAAAGTCAGAGGTTCCAACTTCTTGTGGCAGTGTACACTGCACACTTAAAACGTTACAAAGAACTGCTCGTTGTAATACAAAGAAATTGAACGAAGGCTTTGCAGCCTACGAAGAATAGTTTGCAATACGAAACCGCACGTAGCGTGCATTTCTCCTAGTCAAACTGTTTTTCCCTACTTCCTGGAATGTTCTTCCTGGCCAGAGCTCATGTGAAGATTTGCACCCGTATTACGGGAAATGATGTCTTCTTCACAACTCGACGCGTCCATAGAGAACAGTCCTAACTGCCGAGTAGATCCAAGCCAATCCTGATTGCAGAGCAGGTCCAAGACAATCCTAACTGTTATAGTGTCAATTCAACTATCCTAACTGCACATCAAGTGAAAAAAGGTCTTTACTCAAAGTCCGGGATGCCAACTCGCCGAGCAGCTTGTTACAAAGTTTCATTCTTTCTGAAATACGTGGACTTAAAATTTCAGGGACATAGAGATTCACTGATTTGCAGTGTAAGGCACCTCTGCAGTGAGGATAGTTCAAAACTGCACTGACAGTTCCGATTGTCTTGGATCTGCTTTGGCAGTTAGGATTGTCTTGAATCCAGTCTGACGGGATTATTCTAATCGGACGCGTCGAACTTACGCTACTGAAAATGGCAGGATAGGCCACTGGCACTGGCGTAGTTGCCTGAACGGGTTGGAGGTGGAAGTTATCTGCTCGCACCGGAATTGAGAAATGTGGAAAAACTGAAGGCATGTAATGTAAGCCTTTTGTACAGGGCTTGAACGAAGGCGTACACCGGTTTAGGTCCTTTGGAGAGGCGCGCAGAACTTGTCCGAATTTAGCCCTTCCAGAATTTAGCCCTTCCATAGGCAGTACGGGCATTCAACGAATAATACACTGGTGGAACTGCAGCGTAGTTTTAGGCTTCGTTCAAGCAGGAAGACTTTGGGCTTGAAGACAAGCGTAGAGAAGTAATTCTCCCATGCGTTAAGACAGGCAAAAAGTTAATTGTTTTCTTATCTAAGCAAGTTTATAGAATCATATAATTACTGTGTTTACAAGCACTCTCATTCCAGGAACGTGACATCGCGTTGAAACGAATATGTCAAAATGTCATGTTCGTAAGAGCATTGTGTCACATTCGTTAGGATATGAACAAGCTAATGTTTGACCGATTCACATCCAAACGAATGTGACACAACGCTCTAACGAGAGTGACATTTTTTCACATTCCCTGTGGCAACAAGGTACGGAAAATTCCGTTAATTTTCTTGCCAGGATTCTCCGTAGGGGCGTACAGTGTTCTCCGTAGGACCGCACAGCCGTCTCCGTAGGACCTGGAAGACTGTATAGTCCTACGGCGAACACTGTAAGGTCCTACAGAAATGACTGTACGGTCCTACGGAGAATACTGTAAGAGCCTATGGAGAATATTGATAAGGGAGCTACGGAGAATTACCACTAGCTGTTAAGAGAATTTTCCTTAGCTTTTTGCCACAGTGTTCGTTTCAACGTTATGTCAAGTTCCTGGAATGGGAGTGAGGGTGCTGATGACGAAAATAAAATCCATTTTGACCTCCGACCCAGGTTTGAATCCCAATTGGGCATAATTTAACCAAAATGTCTATCCCGAAGGTTACATTACATGACGTCTTGCGTTCGCGAGGGTATGTCAACCGACGTCATGCCGTTTGACCAGCGAACCTTGTCACTCGAAACGTTAAAAGGGGTGTGGAGACCCCCCGTTTAAATGTTAAAGCCGTACGCTGTTTCCACTCGCAATCACATCGATTTTGGTGCCAATATGTAGCAAAGCAGCCTGCCGGAGGCGGGCCAGCGCCGCAGGCCAGGGTAGGTGTATAACGCCAGGCGTGGATAGTCGGAACTGGAGCATCGCGAAGCCTGTTACAAGCCTCAGTCTGGCTAGACCGGCTCAAATTTCCCGAAGGTTCGAAATGTCGATGCGCGGAAACGGAATTCGGTTCCTTTTCGGATTCTAAGACTGAGAATTTTTTGGGATTTTTGAGGTTACCGGAAGTGGTCCCGCACGGCAGGGTAAGTTAGGCGCACTGCTAAATGATAGACTAGCAGTAAAGCGGCCCTAATATTCATTTTACGTACATATTCCATGAAACAAAAGTTGTCAGAAATGGTCAAAGTAATAAAAATATGAAATGTCTGATTTCAAAAACCTCAAAATTTGCAATCTGGGTGCATACCTGTAAGGGGTAACTGGCGTCTATTTTAGCTCGGAACCTCAAAATGAAGTGGATCAAGGCGGAAAACTGTTCGACAATCGATTTGGCCCTTCTGGTGGTGCTATTTTGAGTGCCCAATTTCCTTATGGTCTAACGGATTAAGGGGGCACACCAGTGAAAATCGACAAATTTTTCCCTTCTTTTTTATTTCATCTTATTTTTCTGCTTGTCATCCCGAGTCGAATGCCGCAAACCCCACCCCAAAATTCCGATTACTTAGGCTTGTGCACGTTTTTTGAAGCTGCTAAAAAGGTAATTATTTTTGCATATTTTAGAACAATTGTTAACGTTCAGGTTTTTCACCTCAACTTCAATTAAAAAAACCCTTGAACCACCCAAACGCAGTTGAAAAGAGGAACATTTTGGCGCAAACTGAACTAAAATACGTCAAAACACGTCAAATCTATGTTTCCACTTAAGGGCCTTTTCTCAAAACACCTTTTTTGTACCTTTGTGCCACTCTCACGGGCGCAAAAATTAAGATAATTGAATGCGGTTTGCGGCGAAATGTTCGTTAAAATTGCGTCTATGGTTTGAACCTCGGAAATGGCCGTCCCATAAATACGACGTGAGCTGCAGCCATGAAAGCGCGAAAAAATTGGTTGAAAAATTAGTTTCTATTTTTGCCTTCTGAAAAAACAAATTCAAAATCATTCTTTTTGCATGCCCGTGGTTCAGACCATAGCCACATGTGTCCTGTTGAGAAATTTTCAAATCCCGTGCTCGAGGCTCAATCCGGAGAGGCCTAATCGTGGCAGGAGTGAAGCAATGTCGCAGAAAAATGAGGTGCACTGGCGCTCCATCTTGCCATCGCCACCTTGCCCACCCATACTGATTTTCCTTTTCTTTGACATAATTTTGAGCCAAGATTAAAATATCAATAGAAAACATTGGTTACTTTTCTCAGAATGATCGTTTTTCGAAACTTCTGCATTTTCACTGGTGTGCCCCCTTAATTCGGGGCCTTTGATGAGCATTGTCTTGTTTGCGTCTGGGCGCCCGGATAGTGGCTAAGCTCGGGTTCTTTTCGTTTTACTCGGTGATTTCCGAAGATTCAATCCCTGTCATAGGCTGGAACGCGGTGATCCGGGGCACTGCGAGGAAAGTCTACATAAAATCGGGGGCAAGACTGTTAGTTTTTGAGTGTAGGATGGGAGGGTAACGTAATTGTCGTTTTATATTAAAGTTAGTATGCATCTATTGGTGCCATTCATCAATGAACTCAACACAGCTCTACCTGGGTGTAAGGTGTGAGCTCACAGTCAGGTACAGTCTGCCACATTTATATTTGAGACCGCCATATCAGTTCGTAAAGAGTAACGCACCAAGCGAGTTTATACGACGGTTGTTGATGAGAAGGGTTCGTCTAACGAAAAGCTTGTCCTATTATGAATCTGCGTAGCAAAGTAGCAAAGGCCTGTCCGTCCGGTCTTTTCTTTTCCGTTCTCGCGCTTAGAATATCTCCGCGATTGACTATTCCGAAATCACCGAGTGGAACAAAAAGAAACTAGCTTTGCCACAAACCGCACTGAAAAACCAAGTGTGGGACAGGCATGCACTAGATAACGTGGGACAAAATGTCCCCCGCTTACAAACGTGGGACACCGTTTGTCCCACGCTTGTAAGTGTGGGACACGGATTTGTCCCACGCTTGTAAGTGTGGGACACGGTTTGTCCCACGCTTGTAAGCGTGTAACACGGTTTGTCCCACGCTTCCAAGCGTGGGACAGTTTTGTCCCACGTTATCTAGTGCATGCCTGTCCCACACTTGGATTATCAGTGCGGGCGCCCAAACGCTAAGAAGACAATTCTCATTAAAGACCCCCAATTAAACCGTTAGACCATAAGGAAATTGGGCACTCAAAATAGCACCACCAGAAGGGTTAAATCGATTGTCGAACAGTTTTCCGTCTTGATCCACTTAATTTTGGGGTTCTGAGCTAACATAGACGCCATTACCCCCTTTCAGGTTGGCACCCAGGTTGCAAATTTTGAGTTTTTGAAATCAGACATTTCATATTTTTATTAATTTGACCATTTCTGACAACTTTTGTTTCATGGAATATGCACGTTCAGGGTTCACACCGGTCAGGGAAGTCATGGAAAAGTCAGGGAAAATAAAATGGGCACTGGAAGTCAGAGAAAGTCAGGGAAATTCGATTTTGGTGAGGGAAAATTTGAAAAGTTCGTCAGAGTATGGATTTTGAACGCCGCACGTGTGGAAGCTGCATACAATTGACTCTAGAACTGCACATAAATTTTGAAAATAAAGTCAGGGAAAATAGGTAATTTTTACTCTGGCTACCAGGGAAAAGTCAGGGAAAATGAAAAAGGGAATCTGGTGTGAACCCTGACGTAAAATGCATATTAAGGCCGCTTCACTGCTGGTCTATCATTTAGCAGTGCGCCTAACTTACCCTGCCGTGCGGGACCACTTCCGGTGACCTTAAACATCCCAAAAAATTCTCAGAGTTTTAGAATCCGAAAAGGATCCGAAATTTCCCTTTCCGCGCATCGACATCTCGAACCTTCGGGAAATTTGAGCCGGTCCACAGTCTGGCGTACACCTACCTTCTCCCGAAGAAATCCGTAACCACCGCGGTAAAAGCGGCATCTGGTTTTCTAAGGAACAGGAGACATAAGCGATTTCTAGGGACTTTCTGGGAAAAACCATTTCGTTTTTACCATGGCCATGAATCGGTGGGGGAAAGCGTGCACACTAAATTTACTAGTATGCATAGGTATTACTAAGTGATGAGTTTCATACATTTGCTGCGAAAAAAAGGGCTAGTGTGATTCCTTCAAATAATCGCATCTGTGGCAGCAAAAAAAAAAAATGAGGTGATGTCAGCAGGTATACAGTCCCACCAGGTATAATCCCACCAGGTATAATTCCCAACAGATATACACTATTTTATTTATTTATCAATACGCGGATTCCCAGCAAGTATAAATCCCCCAATATACAGGTATTAATATTAGATTTTTTGTGTCAGCAAGTATAATTCCCCCCAGGTATACATCCCAATAGGTATAATTCTCACCAGGAAACATTAGAAGAAAAAAAACGAAATGATTTATTCAAAATTTGGGATGATGGGAGCCTCGACTCGAGCGCATTCCCTGCAGGAAATGCACTCCCGATGAAAATGCCTTCGCTAGGGGGGACGCAACTCGCGTTTCAATCGTTATTCAAGTTGCGCTACTGTGGTATACAGAGGCAGGGGCAACACTAGATTCGTCTAATGTTTTTCTGTTTGCAGACGTCTACTAGAGGGAAACGAATAAAGGTCAATAGACGTTGCAAATTCGGCCATTAGATGCGAAGAAAATCTACCTGGGACTTTAGAAACCGAGAGGCACTGCTCAACTAGCGTGCCGTGCAAATTAATTCCAGAGGTAACTAAAATGGGTGTATATCTGCTGGGATTTATACTTTTTGGGGAATCCGGGGAAAAAAACTTTAAAAATTTAAATAGTGTATATCGGGTGGGAATTATCCCTGGGGGGAATTATACCTGTTGGGATTATACCTGGTGGGACTGTATACCTGCGGGGGGTAACCCCAAAAAAATTATCGCTTTAAAAAATGCAATAAGTCCCTTGGGTTTGGGCCGGTCTGGGCCCAGATTAGCACAGTTTTGGTGTGATAAAATGATAACTGCGCTAAAAATGCGATAAATGCGCTAATGCAATACAACAATACGTAATTGCACTTATAATGCAATAACTGTTTCACGGCGCTACTAATGCAATAAAAATTTTATTGCTCTTTAAATTAGATCATTATTACTCTTGGAAAACTAGTGTGCGTATACGATGTATGCAAACCTACACCCTAAATGTTTTTGTACAAATTTTGTACGAGACATCACAGTTTTTTGTGCACACAAACTTTTCGTACAAATTTGTGCAAAATTTTGTACAATTTTGTAAAATTGGCGAAAAATGTGAAATTTTTTTGTACAAAAATCGTACGACAATTTCGTGTGAAAAAAACTCTGTAATGTCTCGTACAAAATCGTACAAAACATTCAGTGTGTATAGGTTTATGTGCATAGCTGGGTTGGTTCGCTGAGATGTGGGAATTCGAGGCACGGGATTCCCAAGATTTTTATGTGCGGCTTTTCGGATGAAATTGTGACATCGTATACAAACGAACGCGACAAAAATCACATCCTAACATTCGATGAGTAACAGAGTACTCGCCTAGAGAAGCTTTGCTCCCTCTGAAGCTCTTCCAGGCGCGGACCCGGGGCAAGGGGTGGGGCGATGCGCCCTCACTGCTGAAGCCAGTGGTAATTTTTGCTAGCCACAAATTTGGCAAGCCGTTTTGAATGCCAGAAATTGACAAGCTTGGCCCAGAACTACTCCCCAGCTTCCCAAAAATTTTGGCCAGCTTGGCCCAGATCTACTTGCCCCCTTCCAAAATTTGGCAAAGCTTTTGAAGATTTCGGGTCGAAGCTTCCCAAATTTTGGCATTCAAAACGGCTTGCCAAATTTGTGGCAAGCAAACTCAGGGAGACTCATCTTTGGTAGTGTCATAGAATTGACTAGAATGGGCTGCAATTTTTTCCCAAAAACAAATCAAATTTAAACAACTTTTTAAAAAATTTTTGAACATACAAAAAAGTTAATGTGTTCAAAAATTGTTTATAAAATAGTTTTAACTTTTTTTCTTGAAAACTATTGCAGATAAAAGCCCACTCCAGCCATTTTATCACACTACTACGGATGAGTCTCCCCGATTTTCCCCCCTCAGACTGATACAGAAATCATTAAATCTTGATACTTCTACACCAAAAACTGTTTGTACAAAGCAGACACAAATCTCATAATAAGACTCCCTTAGACACCGGATTGAACTTCTGATGGGCTGAAGTCACAGTGTCCTCTTCACACTGCGCTGGTAACATAGGCTTTTTGTGGAGACAGGCACAACCGAGAACGCAAAACAAATTTGGGAAAAGCATACAAAAAGCTTTAATTCAAAACAATAATAATGAAAAAAGACACACTTTACATGTCAAAAAAACGAGAGAAACTTCCGTATTTCTTGTGCGCAAGCAAGAACGCTCGACACAGTTAACAAAAGTATACAAAGAGCTTCAATTCGAAACTATACGAGATGAACGAGCACGGGTATTTTCGAACAAAAGAGAGAAACTTCCGTCTTTCTTGACGGCACATCACACCTTGCATCGTTGTGGTTGCGACACTACGGGGCCGGCTTGGTCGAAGCTTGCTCGTAAAGCTGCTGGGCGGCCCGAATGAAGTCCCCCAAAGAGGGTCTGGTCTTCTGCAGGTCGCGCCACTGCGGAGTGATAAACATTTTGCTTCCAGCCACGCACCACGGCCTGCGGGGCGAAACAGAAGACGCTTTGGGGGACTTCCACGCGAATCCAACGACGGTTTGGAATCGAGGTCCTCGGATTTCGACTTAAGGGGTATCAATCGATTCGGTATCCCTCTGACTCACCATGAAAAATTTTTTTTAAAAAAATTTTGAAGGGTTTAGGTTTTGCACCATTTTTATGGTTTTATAAGTTTAAAAATAGAAAAAAAAAAAATTTTTTTTTTCAAAAGTTTTTGTAGGTGTTCTTGAGGGTTTAGGAATGTGGGAAAAGCATTAAAATTTGTTTGAGAACCATCTGGGGGGTTTTTAAGGGTAGTAAAAATGGGAATTTTGGTAAAAATTTTGACAAATTTCACCGTTCTGAAAATACGTCATCATGGATTTTGGAAAAACTTTTTTTTTCTTTTCCTCTACTATTGGTGCATACCCCCTTTAAAGGGGGGTTTTGGGGATGGCCCGCCACAATTTTTCTTCTGGAGCCTATAACATGTCTAATGCGGCATATTTTTCCCTTTAATGACTGTTTTTTTGTCGTTTCTCTCGTACGCTTACTTGGTCGACCATGCAGATCACTCAAAGAAAGGTATCGGGGCCCAACACAACTCCTGATAGCTAGCTCTTCTAATTTCAGACTTTTGGGACCCATGCAACCATTATTTTTAGTTCCCTTTTCACAAAATTTTTTTTATTTTGAGGACATTTTCACTCAGATCTCGACTAACCTGAGACATGGAGTTTCGAAGTGGACTTTATGTATTTCAGCACATGTTTTAACTTGATTACTCTTTCCATTTAAAAATTTCTGAATCTTGCCATCCTTAAATAGTGAGTTGTCACTAAACTTTTTTCCACTTCAAAACTCCATGTCTCAGGTTAGTCGAGATCTATGAGTGAAAAAGTGCTCAAAATAAAATAAAATTTTTTTAAAAATATCCATGATAATGATTGCATGGGTCCCTAAAAGTCTGCAATTAAAAAGAGCTAGCTATCAGGAGTTGTGTTTGGGCCCCGATATCCTTACTTTGAGTGATCTGCATGGTCGACCAAGTAAGCGCATGAGAGAGACGACAAAAAAACAGTCAATTAAAGGGAAAAATATGCCGCAATTAGACATGTTATAGGCTCTAGAAGAAAAAAATTTTGGGGGGGCCATCCAAACCCTCTTAAGGGAGTATGCACCCCAAAAGTAGAGGAAAAGAAAAAAAAAATTTTGCCAAAATCCATGATGACGTATTTTCAGAACGGTGAAATTTGTCAAATTTTCACAAAAAATTTACCATTTTCACTACCCTTAAAAACCCCCCAGATGGTTCTCAAACAGCTTTTTTTGCTTTCCCACATTCCTAAACCCAAAATTTTTTTTTTTTTACTATTTTTAAACTTATAAAACCATAAAACTGGTGCAAAAACTAAACCGTTCAAAAATTTTTTTAAAAAAATTTACATGGTGAGTCAGGGGCCGATACCGAATCGATTGATACCACTTAGGTCGAAATCCGAGGACCTCGATTCCAAACCGTCGTTGGATTCACGTGGAATGCCCCAGGGATTAGCACCTGCGAAACCAAGAGTGAAGAGCTTCACACTCAAGGGGAAGGGGGGAACTCGTCATTATCCGTCGAGAAATCACTTTTTCTTTTCTGAGTTTTTTTTTTTAATTCTTGGTGTTAAACCCTTGAATTGGGTGGCTGGCTGGTTTTGAAATTCAAAACCGTTGTCACTCAAAATTAGGATATCTTCAATCGGACGAGCAAAAAAAGGAAAGCAATTTTAAACAACGGAAAGCAATTAAAGGAATGTCTTAATATCAATCCTTTTTTTTTTTGATATACCTAAAAATGTGAGTTTGAGGCACTTTGGAACCACCTCTTTCAATTATCCTAGTTCAATCTAGAGTGCCAGGAGTCCTCTACAGGGAGCAGCAAAGACATTTAAGATATGATGCCGCATTCTCTAAAAATAATGCGCACAGTGAATTTTTGACGTATTTTAGAGGTTCAGCAAAAAGATTAGATACTAGGTCATAGGGCCTGGAGTCAAACTTTATTTTTAAAATGAACCTTAAACAACCAGTTTTTAAATTTGGGAAAAACCCCCACTAACCTTAAAAGGTTTAGGAAAGAATTAAATTTTAAGTAGGCCTGAAAAATTTCCCAAAAATTATGGTGTTGAAGACGAATCCCCCCCCTTTAAAATTGTCAGTTCCTGCATTTGGGTGGCGATATATGCAGTTCCACACTTCAAGTGTGGAGCTTTCCACGTTCGCACCATGTCAAGTCAAGCGATATGGGCTCTCTAAATTTGAAATGTGCAGACATGAAAACTCTGCACTTGCACGGAAAGCAATGGGGAAGACAACTGACCAATTTTTGACAACACAAAAAGTAGGGCCCAAAAAAAGACACAGTAAGGGAGAGGGGGGGTAATTCCGGACGCTTTTTTTTTTTTGCTTTTTGGCTTGAATATGCTTCTTGAGTCAAATGTTATTACAGGAGAGAAAAGTATGGCCCTTTTCCCCTTCAAATTGATATACATGAAACCCAAAATTTTCAGCAACGGTTAGGGAGATATAGGCGCCTAAAAAAAGCCTGCACGTGTCCGGAATTACCCCAGGCGGGGGTAATTCCGGACGACCTATGGGGCAATTCCGGACGCCCTTTAAAATTTTGACATTACTTGAGCTTCTTTCGCTTGTTTTGATGGAGGCATGCTTTTAGAAGGCGACACGGACATTTGCTGTGAACAAAAGGTTTGATTATTACTCAAAGCATTTAAAAGGGAAATATTTTGTACAAAAACCCCCTAAATTGACAACACCCCCTTTGAGTATGGCCCTTAACATCGCTGCAATTCTTTTTTCGACTGTTCTTTACCCTTTTTAAACGGTGGGGAGCATTCCACAATTTTGAAAACCCAAATACCTTAACATTATGGGGGAAAATTTGGGGAAAAACAACCCCTTCTTGTCCGGATTTACCCCACAGGTAGTTTAAAAACCCTTTTATGTTCAATCGTAAAAAAACGGCGTGCCATTCGAGCACTCCCGAAACGCCAAAATAAAGTCCAAAGACCCTACAATATGAAAAAAATTTTAGTCATGGGACTTAACTTGACGCTAAAGTACGATAAGTACATGGAAGTGCGAGGTAAAGATGCAGCTTTTGCCTATTTGTGGTGGTACTCAAATTTCGTGAGGCGACCACAGCCGAACGGCTTGATCTCCTACCTTGGCGATTTGGAATTATCATTTTTAACTGATTATTTCCTCTGTTAGGCGGGCCTTTGAGCTATCTTCACTCAAACCCAGTGAAAATCGAAGTGTCCGGGAAATTTCCCCGTGTCCGGAATTACCCCACTTTCCCTTCACACTTTCAATTGCATGCTTGCAAGAACACACCGGTTTGTTTGAGCATTGTGTCACATTCGTTTTGATGTGAACAGCCTACATTAGTTTTTATTCACATTCAAACGAATGTGACACAATGCTCAAACGAACGTGACATTTTTTCACGATCATTTTAACGTGATGTCACGTAGGAAGGGGTGGTTCATGGAGTTGTCCGGATTTGTAGCGGCCCGTCAAACAAAATGGCCCATGATTGATTCGCGACCCACAATTGATTTTCACCGCCATGCAAAAACCTGGGAGGCATACTCACCTGCACGGCACAACTCGGAGGTTTTGCTCGAGATGACGGGGTTATCGGCCGGGGGCGCAGGAGTCCCAGCGCGGTGGGGCC
>NW_023144625.1:5477143-5509331 GCF_012932325.1 Thrips palmi | reverse complement strand
TCAGGCACACACAAAACTGCAGGAAACTATGTAAAACTCGACATGAAAATTTAGGTCCAAAATTTGTATATATTTGGAAAAGTGAAGGTCTGGGGTGAAAATAAAAGTCATTTTTGTGATTAGCACACCAAATACTGCAGGAAACAATGACTGACTCACTGGGGAAATTTTGGTCCAAAATCATATAATTCTAGTTGAAAGTATGGGTCTGCAGTTGTTAACATGAACGCAATTTCTAAGTGTGTATCCTGTTCATGGTGTCGTAACATGAACCCTGACACTGTTACTCAGTCGAGTAACATTCAACAGTCAGCATTGAATTGCTTAGTACGATTCACAAATGCTTCAATTACCATTCGGTATCTCCTCGTTATTAAACTTATGAACACGCTATGTTATTTATAATACCTAAAAAGCCTTTTATCTCCCCTTATATTTTAAACTAGTGGATGAAACTATGTTGATTTATCTCAATTAATTAAAAAGAGACACATTTACAGGCAGGCTGATTGCAACTACTTTACGGAGAAGACCTTCTGTCAGATCCAATGAATCGTTTCATGGAATCCAATGTCGAGCCCACTTATTGCTAAACGCAAGTTAATCTTATTCAAAATGATAGTCATGATGTGATATTTAATTTTTGAAACAGTATAGGATAAGTATTTACCTAACATTCTGAGTAAATTAAAAACTCAAACCATGACCGATACAAATTACCAGTTGTCGCAGATAATATATGATGAAGTTAAAAGAATCGTCTCATGAAATCATATGACCAAGTCACTGAATCGTCTCATTGAATCAGATGTCAATGTCAAACCTTGTATGCGCTACACTCACTCACCATATAGTTATCTTTAAGGTTAGTACTATAGTAAACTTACAGCATTGCAATGAAGCCTTTTCCCAGAGTCAGCAAAGACTATTTATTCTGGCAAGATTTGTCTGGTTTGTACTTTTAGATTGTATTAATCTATTTTCTAACTGTTATTGAGCAAAGCAAACAACTAAGAAGTATAATGTCTGAGAATAAAAATGGAAATGCACTCTCCAAGCTGCTCAAAGCTTACAAAGACCAAATCATTCTTGCAATTATCAAACACACTCCACTGACTAAAACATTTCCCCTGTAGCGGGGGAGGGGAGGGGGCGGACGGACGGACGAAACGCGTAATAATTGTCACTTTCATTTTCCGTATTTCACTGTTTTGACACTCCGGAGGGGTTTCAATCATTCTAGAATATCGAAAAACTATGACCGAACTCACTTCTAAGCCCTTCTGCTCTCTATTTTGTTTTACTTGCCAATGTTTTGCCAGCCCGTATTTCAGAGCCGCGGCCGCAAGTATGAAAAATGCTGCCAACCTAACCACGCTATGAACCTAATTCAAAAAGATGTTTTGAATATTTCAAACGGTAGTAATCGTGCATTTAAGATAAACTCCCCCTGTGGGAGCTTTAGGAGATGTTCGGTGCAAAATTTGGGAACTATTAGTGTTGTAGTTGCTGAGAAACGTGAGCGTGTACGCTACAGACTCACAGAGGGACAGACGCACGACCAGTCACTTTTTGGAGCGCCCAAACACGGCAAGGGCTCGCTTTCGCTCGCCAATTATGCATTTCTTGGTTTGAAACCTGCCGCATGTCTAATGGCTATTTCTTGATTTGAAGCCTGTCTCATGTTAATTGTCAATTTCTTAATTTGAAGCCTGTCTCGTGTTTATTGTCTATTTCTTGATTTGAAGCCTGTTCCTTTCGGGGAGGAGGGCCAATGGGGTGGAGACGTTAGTTGCCCTTTAGCGGGAACGAAACAACAATCTAACACAGCATTCATGGTTATGTTCAGTTTTTCCTCGATTTTGTTTTAAAACCAACACGATTTTACGAGAAAAACTTTGGTGTGTTACTTTATTGTTAATATGTGTCAGTTTTTTTTCTTTTATGCGCAGTTCTGCCTTCTTTACTCTGTTGCCTGTCTAGTTTGTTTGCTTACGCAATACTCTTTTATAATAAAAAGGTTCTGACCTTTTTATTGTAATGTTGACGTTCTTTGTGAAAATATATTCGTGGATGTAATTGAGGTATGTGACGTTAATTTCTTTATCCTCACATGTTGAACTTATGAACGTCATTACGCTGGTGAACTGCACTTAAAGTTCTGCACTCTGAAAACCTTAAGTATTTTGGACCTTACAATGAAAAGCAGCTTGTTACAACAAAGTGAGCATACATGACCTTTCAAAGAAAATACTTCGTAATTTACGAACTATTTCCTCGTATAACAAATTAAATTAATTTGTATTATGTATGCTAAAAATACTTCGTAAGGTTTTAAGTGTGTCGGTGCCTCACTTTACGCGTTGAGTTTTCCTCCTTTGGTTCCGCAGTGAATTGAAAAACCAGAAGGGAGAGGTGACAGCGTGGCAATTTTTGAACTTTGTGTTCAACAGTGCAGCACTTATCAACAGCTGAGGCAAAATAAAATAAATACTGTCCACTCTTTAAACCAACTCAACACTTCCTGGAGCGGAGTTACTCTCCACACTTAGAAGCTCTGCAGTATTCACATTTCAAGCTCACAGAGCCACACGGTAAAAACGGTACCTGGTTTTCCCAGGAGCTCTATGGGGACGACATAGGCGATTTCCAGGGGGTTCCTGGGAAAACCAGGAACCGTTTTTACCGTGCACTATCCAGCATGGAGCACCCGGACAACTCCACACTTGAAGTGTCAGCAATGACTGAGCTCTTTCCAAGTGCGGGGACTGTAAATTCCACTCCTCCGCATTTCAAGTGTGAAGTTTTCCACACTCCGTTTCACACCGCGCAATATTCAACAAGGTCCGGTCCAAAAAAGTTTATTATCCACAGGCTACATTCAACAACATTGCAAGAGGGCTACCCCGCGAGGGTGGTGGTGGTGGTGGCGGTGCTGCTGCACGTGCAGGTCCCGACAGTGAAACACCCTTTGACGCCTTCGGTGCACAGCGTGTTGCACAGCGTGTTGCAGAGCAGCGGGCAGAGGATGGGGTTGAGCGAAATGTAGATGGGGAGCAGGCACGCTGCGAAAATGACAAGGGTCCTCGTTGCGTCATAGTTTATATAGACTACAACTCCATCCCAAGGTAGACTAAAATCTGCGCTGTCATTCAGGGTGCTCTGATAGTCCCTTTTCGACGCTTGACTATACTCAAGCTAGCCCATAGTCAAAAACTTTTTGTAACGCCTATAGGCGCCTCGTCAGCAGACGCCTATAGATGCCTCCTTATTTGATCCAGGAAGCGGAAGAAGGGGATAAGTCCATTTCGGCCATTTATCAGGAGAAAGAAAAAACTGTGGGAAAACTAGAACAAACCAAATGAATTTTGTAGATTATATCAAGTTCAAAAAGCAAAAGTTAAATTTTGAGAAAAACATCAAAAGTGTCAGATCACTCCGTAGGGGGTTTCTGTGACTTATCACTTTCCGTTGAAAGGGGAAAACAGAGACATTTCAACTTGTTTTTCCTAAACGGAGTGGAATTTGGAGACAAGTCAAGTGGAACTTTAGTCAGCATAAAGTGCTTGTCACTCTGGTGTTTTTTTTGGGACTTCGCTCTTTATTCCTTTTCAGTTTTAAAATGAAGAGAGCTTAAGTTGACTTGATTCTTTTTACACTAGATTCATTAAATTACAAGTTGAGTTATCCCCTATTGGAAATATTTCAAACGGAGTCATGTGCGGAGTTCGGTTGGGGTTGTTTCCATTTTCCGCTAAATTTCGAGCGTAAAAGGGGTCAAGTTGATTTTATACCCTTTTTTCAATGTGGATTAATTTTTCCTTAACTAAAAGGGAAATTTAAAGTCAAAAAATTTTGGGTTTGTAACGATGTAAACCATTCTAAGGCACAATAACAAGATAAAAACTCAATTTGAAGACAAGTCAAGTTATTCCCTTCTTCCGCTTCCTGGATCATTTAGGAGCCCCCTAAGGCGCTGATTTTCAGGACGCCTTTGGTCCAGCCCTTACTGGCCCGATCCATCTTGTTCCCTATGGATACAGCACTGCAAAAAAATTTCTTGTGAGAAGTGAAAATAAAGCTCAACGGAAACTGTGAAAAAAAACTACGAGGGTTGAAGAAAGTACGAGACTGGTACAAAGTACACCGAGAATTGCACAAATTTACGACGAGGCCTGGACTGGACTGCACTCGTCATGTCACTTCCCCTGTACTTTGTACATGTTTTTTTTTGGGAAAAGTAAAATTTTTTTCCTAAAAAAAAAAATTTGCCAGGAATTTGTGTACTTTTGTTGTGGCTTTTTCTTGCAGTGTGCCCTGGCCCCTCCTTCATTATTATCAGTGTCCAAACCAAGGGGTGGCAACCCCCTCCGTCTTTCTTTTGGGACGAATTCGACCCCCCCTCCCCCTTTTGCACTTTAGTTTGCACCGTCGAAACCCAAAAATTATACTAATGCCAAGAGGGCTAAGCTGTTTCGTAATTACGATAGTGTATGAATTGAGGAGAGTATTAAGGCCAGGTTTCAACTTAAAGGCTCAAAAACTTTCCCAGATTAACGGTTTGACCCTTTTCTTGTAGCGTTTTAAACCAAACCCCGTATTTCTCTTTTTTTGCGATGCGGTGCCGGGGGGTGCATTGATCGTGTACTTACGTTTAATTATTACTTTAATATGACCTTTAAACTTGACGCCTCACCTCTAATTCATTCGAATTCCTTTGAGTATCTCCGTCATGATTGAAAAAGAGGGGGGGGGTCGAACTTGGCGCCAGAATAAGTGTACAGCGTTGCCACCCACCAGTCAAAACCATGTTTTGTTCGGGGAAAATTAGACTTCTGCCCTAAAGGTGCGAACAAAGAAGCGATCTATTTATTTATTGCTTGCGTGAAACGTTGAAGGCAATCAACCAATCAAGTAGTCTAAGATTCTATTTTGCTGGACAATTTTTACTGGTTTAACTCAAACATGGCACGCAAGCGAAATAAATAGATCTCTTTTTTTTTCAGTTCAAGGCACAGAAAAACCAAACGTGGTCTAGACAACACTACTGGCGTTGTCGGATGGGTGCCATTTTGGCTGCTTCTGTTGGTGTGGTCTTTGCATGCAATGACCACACCTTACTCGTGGTCTAGACACTGCTAGAAAAAAACACGACAAACTTACAAAAATTCCAGGCAAATTTTTTATCAGGAATTTTTTGTACTTTAAGACGACAACAACTCACTGGTAAAACTAAAGCGTAACTCTATGCTTGAGTCAAGCATAAAGTTACGCTTGAAGACGTTACGCTTGAAATGAAGCATACCCTGGAAACTCCCCCATGCATTTAGATGGGGGGAATCTTGGCGGATGAGCCTGTTACGCTTGATTTCAAGCGTAACCTGATTACGCCTGAAAACAGAGGGTAATACTACGCTTCAGTTTTACCAGTGCTGTTGTGTAATTGTGGGAAACAAAGTACAGTGGAACCGGCATGACGAGTGCAGTGCAGTCGTTGTATTTTTGCGCCATTCTCGTTGTACTTTCAACAATACCCGTTGTACTTTTGTTGTACAGTTTTCGATGTACTATTCACACTTTTTCTTGCAGTGGACCACACCAACTGATGCAGCCAACATGGCACCTATTTGTCTGCATCAGTCGGTACAGTCTGGACCACGTTTGGTTAGAGAGCTCAGACGGGCAGACACCAGCGCGTTTGGCGATCCCAGGGGGTAGCAACACGGCACTTTTGAGCGCTCCGTGCGGTAGCGAGGCCCGGCCCCCCACCGCCGCCCCAGCCGGCGCCGGCCTGTTTTGAGCCTAGCTAATCTCTCAGAAAAACACTGTTTTTGTACGTTATTTGGTAACAAGTCAGTCTCGTTTGTAGTCAGTTCCCTCGTTCATTTCGTTTTCTTTCGATCAAGCACAAAACATATTTTCTTAGTGCCAAAATCGCAGAGCACTTTTGCTAAAGCGAAACGTCTACGCGGCGCGGCGCCGCGGCCAGTTGCAGCGGCTCGCATTAGCAAAAATGCTCTGCCATTTTGGCATAAAGAAAATATTTTCTGTGCGTGGTCGAAAAAAACGGAATGAACGAGGGAACTGACTACAAACAAGACTGACTCGCCACCAAATAACGTACAAAAAAACAGTGTTTTTCTGAGGTTAGCTGGGCTCACAACAGGCCGGCACCGGCTGGGGCGGTGGTGGGGGACCGGGCCTCGCTACCGCACGGAGCGCCCAAAAGTGCTGTGTTGCTACCCCCTGGCGATCCCGAGTGCGTAGCAGTTTCGCTCGGCCCGGCCTGTCCCGTCCGACACACACTCAAAAAACCTTGCAAAGTATTCTCCGGCATTGTATTGCAAGCTCTCTAACAAACAATTTTCTTTGCATTGCGAAGTATTTCTTTGCAACTTGCAAAGAAAATGCTTTGCAACCTTACAAACCAATGCTTCGCAACGTTGCAAACTTTTTTCTTCGCAACTTGCGAACTTTTTTCTTTGCATTGCCAAGAACGAAGCGAAGAACTATTTCTTTGCAATGCGAAGAAAAAAGTTCGCAAGGGCGTTTGTAATACAATGCCGGAGAATGCTTTGTACTGCAAAGTACTTTCCTTTGCAAGCTTTTCCGAGTGCACCTCGGGCCGGGCCGGACACCGGGATGTCCGGCTGTCCCCGCTGACAATCTTTGAATTAAGAGAGCCAAACTGTGCCCGCAACGAATTGCATGATACTGGAATGCCTAAATTTTGTGGCCGCATCGGTTAGGCACTTCTATCCGAAGAATGCCGTTGTTTTAGCTGTTTTGGACTTTTTTGTTATCTGCTCTCGTTAGCCAACCGCCAGTTTGATACGGGTGGCGCTACACTGCAAATCCAAAGGCAATACTTTTAGTACCTTTTTTGGCGATACAATTGAACCGCCTAACGGAAAAGTATTGCCTTCTAAACGGCGATACACAAAAGTATCGCAAAAGTATCGACAAAGTTTGGCGATACTTCTGTGTATCGCCGTTCTGAAGGCAATACTTTTCCGTAAGGCCGTTTGTTGGCGATACTCAATTGTATCGTCAAAAAATGTAATTTAACTATCGCCTTTGCATTTGCAGTGTACTAGCGGCTCCAAAGCGAACTAGAAATGTCGTCCGAAGTGTCCGCCCGTCTGAGCTCTATAGTTCGGTTTTTCAGTGTGCAGGACTCACGGCGAGCGGTCGTCTCCGCCATGCCGGCGGTGATGCCCGCGACAAGCAGGACGCAGAGGAGTGCGGTGGACTGCTTCATGGTGGAGTGGATGTGGCGCGCCGCCCGACTGCGTGCCCGCCATTTATTTGTACGCACTGCCTGGATGTGGGCTGCCCGGGTTCAAGCACCGACAGGGCTCCTGGTATTTGCGACCCTCTCAGCCGCGCTCTCCGACGCACAATCTTGGTGGGTCACCACCATTGTCTCCTAGCCAGACAATGGCTGCTCTCCGAGCGCGCTTTCCACAACAGGCACATTATTTGAACAAGATACGGCGGCCTTGAGTACACTGTCGTTCAAGGAATGTGACGTCAGAAAGTGAATTTGGTTTGGTCAGGTTCGTCTGAATGCGATGCCAGATTCGTTTGAACGGGGATCAGCATTTAAACGAATGTGACATCATATCCAACCGAACGTGACAAAATTCACATCCTAACATTCGATGAGTAACAGTGTACTCGCTTGGAGAAGCTTAGCTTCCGCTGAGGCTCCTCCAGGCGCGGATCCAAGGAAGGGGGAGGAGCGATGCCCCCTCGCACGAATTTGTGCGATTCTGCGTGCAAATTTTTCGTGAATATAGACTGATTTCTACCCTTTTAACGCCTTCTCATATCTCATAAAAAGACTCCCGTAGACACCGGATTGAACTTCTGGAGAGCTGAAGTCACAGTGTCCTCTTCAGACTGCGCTGGTAACATGTGCGTGGAGGAAGGCGCAAGTGAGAACGCGAAAAAAATTTGGCAAAAGCATACAAAAAGCTTTAATTCGAAACAAAACATGATGAAACAAGACACACTTCTACATGTCGAACAGACGAGAGAAACTTCCGTATTTCTTGTGCGCAAGCAAGAACGCACAACATAGTTGACTTAAGTATACAAGGAACATGCATTCGGAACAATACGGGATGAACTAATACACATTATTATAAGTGTCGAACAAAAGAGACCAACTACCGTATTTCTTGTGTGCAAGCAAGAACGCACAACAAAAGTAAACAAAGAACTTCAATTCGAAACAATACGAGATGAGCTAACAGCAGTATCTGTCGAACAAAAGAGAGAAACTTCCGTCTTTCTTGACGGCAAATAACACCTCGCGTCGTTGTGGTTGCGACACTACTGGGCCGGCTTGCTCGAGGCTTGCTCGTAAAGCTGCTGGGCGGCCCGAATGAAGTCCACCAAGACGGGTCTGGTCTTCTGCAGGTCGCGCCACTGCGGAGTGATGGACAGTTGCTTCCAGCCACGCACCACGGCCTGCGGGGCGAAACAGAAGACGCATGGATTAGCACACTGCGAAACCAAGAGTGAAGAGCTTCGTTTAAGCATTGTGTCACATTCGTTTCGATGTGAATCGGCCATAAATTAGCTTATTATTCACATTCAAACGAATGTGACACAATGCTCAAACGAACGTGACATTTTGTCACGATCATTTCAACGTGATGTCACGCAGGAATGAGTACACTGTACAAAAAATGTCCTGTCAATGCCGTTAATTTATTATCAATGTTTGCTGTTATGCAATTCACGGCGTTTGCTGTGAACTAGTTCACGGCGTTCACTGTGATCTCGGTCACAGTGTTCACTGTGATCTGGCCACAGTAAACGTCGTGAATTGGAGCCTGATTTGCAGTACTTCGGTGCTCAGCGGCGTCAAACTCACAGTGTTTACTGTGAACCAGATCACAGTGAACACCGCGAACAAGATCACAGCGAATCGCGTGAGCAGATCACAGTAAACGCTGTGAATTGACCTACAGCGAAAACTGGTAATAAATTAACGGCATTGACAGGACATTTTTTTAAAAATGTATACCTATATACCTGTATATAACCTATAAGTTTATGGATTTGAAGCGGCCCGTCAAACAAAATGGCCCACGATTGATTCGTGACCCACAATTGATTTTTCACCGCCACCTCCACTGCAAAGCCTGGAAGGCATGACTCACCTGCACGGCACACACTCGCAGGTCGCTCGAGATGACCGGGTTGTCGGCGTGGCGCAGGAGCCCCAGCGCGGTGGGGCCGTCCATGCCCATCAGACGCCGCTCGCACTTGTCCTTGACGTGGTTCACCATGTAGTAGTCGGCGATCTCCAGCAGTTCCACCTGCAGCAGACACCACACTGTAGAAGTCACACCGAATAAATTGTACCAAGCATCGCTTATCGCATTGGGAAGAAACCGAAAGACATTGTAAAATCTACGAGGAAATACCGAGTATTATGAAGTAGAATTCTTCGTTATACGAATGCATTTCTCATTTCTCCAGTGGACTTTTTATATGGTTAATTGTGCATAATTATGCATGCACATATACGTATGTGAGGTGTGTGTGTATCATTATGAATCATAGTTTACATTTAATGCATCTTCCAGCATAAAATGTACACAATGATGCAAAATGATATACACACCTCACGTACGTATCTGTTCACGCATAATTGTGCATATAGAAGTCCACACGAGTTTCGTGTGATGTCTTCCGTACCTCAAGCCCCGCCCAGTCGTCCGCCTGGCCCTGGTACATGAGCGTCAAGAACAGCTCCACGGCCTCCTTGGTGACGCCCGAGATCTTCACCTCGCACACCAGGTCGCCCGAGTCCCTCTCCTTCAGGGCCTTTGCCTCCTTGTAGTCGCCGGAGAACATCTTGAGGAACACGGGGCTGGTGGCCGCCAGCACGGCCCGGTGCGCGGGGAACTCGTGGCCGTCCAGAGTGAGGACCACGTCAGGCAGGTGTCCCTGCGCCCTTGTGTCGTTGAGTCCCCTCAGGATCTCGTGGCACGGCCGGGGACTCAGTGAAAACACCTGTGAACGCCAAAACAATAAACAATGGACGACCCCTCCTACGAAAACCATCCTTGCTCCCGCGGGCGCTAGGAGACCATCCAATCCAAACTCTTCCATTCAAACATTCAAAAGCGCCGGCTAACTATCGTAACTCGGTCGGGCGCTGGGAGACTACCTCAACTTAGGTTTGGTACAGGAGTTAGGATTGTCTTCCAGCGCCCCAGCGAGTAATGATACTTTTCTGGCGCCGCGGCGAGTTAGGAGGATGCTGCCGCCCGAGCGAATAACGATGATTTTCGTAGGACAGGTCGAAGAATTAACAATCAACCAGTGCATCTAAACTTTTGAACGAGGAATACGTCCCAAAATTTAGGGATTCTGTGACATGCTTCCAAACTTAATAACCATGCAGGTTTTTTTAACACGCCTGCGCACATAATTCAACCTGGACTTTAAGACGCACTAAATTGTATGCGAAACTGCGTGATTAAGAGCGCCGGTATGTAGCAAAATCCGGCATTGTTGGGCACAAATTTGTGCACTACGTACTGCAGGCTTAATGTAGTACGTTGCGTTTGCCCGAAAACCTGCGAAGTGATTTAGTGTGACAGATATTGGTTTGGGCTGTCAAACTTACTGCATGATCAATTCATTGATAAGAGTGTTTGGATACGCTTCGCTTGCACTAATTTTCAAAAATTGAAAGATTCTGGTAACAACACAAAAGCATTGAACCTAATTGACACGCGAAAACGGGTTCAAACGAATTGCATTGATTGGCGCTTAAAACAGATCCCTCTGATAAGAATGAGGGAAGTGATAAAGGAACAAAATGACAAGTCTGCAATTGCACAGAGTTTGCACAGAGTTGCAATTTCATAACTATGGGCATACACTCACCTCCACTTTCACCGTAACGAATCCCGTTGTGTAGGTTGACACGGATCCAGCCAGCCCATTGTCAGTCAGTGTGGTGACGATAGCTGGCTCTGGCGCAGGCCACTGAGATTTGTCTGCACTGAAACTCGAACCACCGGGCTTCTTGAATCTGACAAGACTCACACGAATCTCCAGCGAAAGACCGCTGGTCACTAGATCCTCCACATGAAAGTCGATGCAATATTCTTCGTCCTCGTCGTAGGTTTGGCTGTGGAACGCGAGACTCAGGGACACGCCCTCTGGGCTCGCCACCTTGAAAGGCTGGAAGACGTTTTTCGAGCCCCCCGATGCGTGGGCGATGCACTTGTAGAAGAGGGAATACTCCGCCGACGTGACAAGCCAATGAACTCCATCCTGCCAAGGAAGAAAACCTGCACTGTCATAAATGATCGCGGGGAACAATTTTCGTAGAGAGTAAGGATAGGAGATGCTAATGTGGATGCTATTCTTTTGTTATTCTTAACGAAATTTACTGTTATTTAACGGCTGCGACGTCATAAATCGTCAAAAATTGAATTCTGTCAAGTTTGTTTGAAAAAGATGTCACATTCGTTGGAACATGACACGACCGTTTAATTAGGATGTCACATAAGTACATAACGAGGGGTCCTATTCAAAAGATCTTATCTGCGCGTTCCCCCCAAGACAATCTTATCTTAAGGGGGGAGACTCGTCATTTTACGTCAAAAAATCAGATTTTCGTTTTTGAGTTTTTCGAATTCTTTGTGTCAAACCCTTGAAATTGGTGGCTGGCTGGCTTCGAAATTTAAAACCGTTTGGCCATAGGATGACTTTTAGTAATTGTTTTTCCACAGGATAGGTTAGACCGTTTGAACTTTGAAGCCATTTTACTCAATTGCAATATTTTGGGTCTTGCGCGCACGATTTGAGCCAGACCGTTGATTGTTTCGACTCAATAATTTTTCCTATGTTTTGTCTCTATAAGGCCGTCACTCTGAACTAGGATATCTTCAATCGGACCAGTAGAAGTGTCCGAAAAAAATTATTGAAACGTCTAAATTTAAAGGCTTTTCTTTGTACACTTAAAATGTAAATTTGAGGCACTTAGGAACCAGGTATTTCAATCATTCTAGTTCAATCTAGAGTGCCAGGAGTCTTCTTGAGGGAGGAACAAAGACATTTATGATATGATGCCGCATTCTCTGAAAATCATGCGCGCAGTGAATTTTTGGCGTATTTTAGTGGTTTAGTAGAAAGATCACAGATTCTAGGTCATAGGGCCTAGAGTCAAACTTTTTTTTTTGAAATCAACATTCAAGAACCAGCTTTTTATTGGAAAACCCCACTAACCTATAAATTTATTGGAAAGATATTTTATTTAAGCCTGAAATTTGTTAAAATTTTGGTGTTAAAGACGAGTCTCCCCCCTTAACCGCAGGCGAATTTCACTCAGTTTGATCGTTTAATACAGCTACAAATCAATATCATTTGTGATAAAATTCACTGAAATGTGGAGATGACAGATCAAAGAAACCAAAAGTACATGTAAAAATATATTCCGCTTACTCTCGTACGTGTCCCAACTGGTCAAACTGGGTGAAATCCGCATGCGTTTAAGATAAGATTGTCTTGGGGGAACGCGCAGATAAGATCTTTTGAATAGGACCCCTCGATAAGTTGGAACGTGGCTCTACATCCAAACGCAAGTGGCACCGTGTTCAACCAAACGTGACAAAATTAGCATTCCAACGAGTAAGTTTCGCGGAATTTGATCATTTGGGCAGCTACAAATCAAGAGGAATCGTGATGTTCATTCACGCCATTGAAGATGAAGAACAACGACAATAATCCGCTTACGCTCTTATCGGTCTCAAGCGCAACTGGCTTGCCTTCAAGATACTCCAGATTCCCTGAAAGGGAACGATGACCTTCATATGGCAACAGTAAGATCGGTAAGATAGGGTTTTTTGGATAGGGGCCCTCTATGTTTTCGACGGGGGGCTTTCCAGCAACAAAAACAACTAATAACAGGAAAAGTAGCGATATACATCGGCAACTTTGGCCCGTCCCGTACATTAACAAATGTGTGAATTTCGCCTTTGTTTAACCCTGGCGGGTTTGAACCTGAGTCTGGGATCAAAAGAGATGTTATTTTCGTCATCAGCGCCCTCAAAAACCTAAGAAACAATGCAAAAACTCGAATAAAAAGAATGTTCAAAATATACCCCACTGGGATTTGAACCCGGGTCCAAACTTCTCCGATTCGCTTGAAACTGGCACCGTTGGTTTTGTCTCGTCGCCCCGATTCCAAAAATACCCCTACATGCCCTGCTAGCTGTATCCGTTGCCGAAATCCTCCTCGACCCCATGTAGACCATGATGCACCTGCAGCAGCGCCCCCGCCCCAGACAAAAAGATTTCGCGCCCGTTACGGGCACAGCCCGAGCAAATCTGGGCACAGCACGGGCGTGTCCGGGCTCAGCACGGGCTCAGCACGGGCTCAGCACGGGCACAGCACGGGCACAGCACGGGCAGGTACGGGCGCACCATCCGAAGGCGGGCCGAGGCTCGAACCCGCATGGGGGTAAATGCGGGCAAGTACGGGCAAATGCGGGCAAGCACGGGCAAGTGCGGGCAAGTTCGGGCAAGTGCGGGCAGATGCGGGCAGATGCGGGCAGGCACGGGCAAATGCGGGCAGATGCGGGCAGACACGAGCACATACGGGCACATACGGGCAGATGAGTCTGCATCCGGAGCGCCTTGAGGTTTGTGCCCAAGACCCATTCTTGGACGAGCTCGGAAAAGCTAAACACGAGTAATCGAAGCCTGGAGCAGTTCTACATGCATGGAAGCTATGGGGACCATCTCGTGCCGGATGAGCATGGAAGTAGTTTGGGTTGCCTAAGCTACAGGGTGATACGGGGCTCGTCTATCACCGTAGCTTAGGCGACCCAAACTACCTCCATGCTCACCTGGAACGAGATAGTTAGCTTCCAGGCATGCAGCACTGCTCCAGGCTTCGATTACTCGTGTTTACCTTTTTCGAGCTCGTCCACGAATGGGTCCTGGGCACAAACATCAAGGCGCTCCGGATGCATCCGCATCTGCCCGTATGTGCCCGTGTCTGCCCGCATCTGCCCGCATTTGCCCGTGCCTGCCCGCGTCTGCCCGCATCTGCCCGTACTTGCCCGCACTTGCCCGCACTTGCCCGTACTTGCCCGTACTTGCCCGTACTTGCCCGCATTTACCCCCATGCGGGTTCGAGCCTCGGCCCGCCTTCGGATGGTGCGCCCGTACCTGCCCGTGCTGTGCCCGTGCTGAGCCCGTGCTGAGCCCGTGCTGAGCCCGGACACGCCCGTGCTGTGCCCAGAATTGCTCGGGCTGTGCCCGTAACGGGCGCGAAATCTTTTTGTCTGGGGCGGGGTTCGGATCGGATTTGCTGCCACCGGGCGGTTCTTAGGGTCACCCAAGGAGGCTGCATACCAAATTTGGTCAAGATCGGACCACGGGAAGTCCGCGGACGAACGGACGAACGGACGAACGGACGAACGGACGCACAGCAGGGATCATACTATATGCCCGTCCCTCCGTCATTTTTTTACAAAAAAATAAACGGGACGGGCCAAAAACGAGGCATGACGCCGTCTGAAGGTAACCTCAAATTTGGGGGCATTAAAGCCCCACGCTGCTGGTCAGAGAACTCCCAAGTTTCTGCTTCATAATACGGAACAAAACGGTTAGAATTGTGACAGGTTGGTTATAAAGAATAAAGAACCTCAGTACCCAAGTAACCACTTTCTATATGATACGAAAACATTTCACAGGATTACGATACTTCTACAGCATTGTGAACGCACAGCATTTCTCAGTAGAAAATTGAGGGTGTACTTGTAAACGACAGGCCCTTTACAGGCGAATCCTGCGTAACACCGCGAATCTTAACCGAAGAGCATGCGTACCTCCTGATCCAGCATCTTCATTTCCTTCACCGGAACCAGCGCTCAGTAACAAATGAACAGCGAAAATGGAATCGCAGACTCACTCGCGATAGTTGCCCACCCGTCGCACGAACACTGCAGGGAATACACAAACACATGGATGAGTACACTACTCCGTCTGTCTCTCTGGCATGACGCCCTCTGCCGACTCAGGCGGCAAGTGAATGATCTGATCGCGGAGATACGGCCTCACCGATAGCTGGCGGGCAGATACCGTAAGACGCGCTTGCTCGCAGCGACGCTGTTTTGAGTTCGACAGAGAAGCTGGAAAACGGACGAGGAAACGTAGACCACGAGTCAAATGCCCGTTCCACTCCACTTCAGTTTCAGCGCTTCCCCCTTGGTACAACCAAAGCTAAACCACACCAGTATGCGCAAAGTTACGCCAGGAGACATTGGCTTCACTGGCTAAACTGAAGCATGACTCACTAGGATATTTCAACGAATCCCTGGACCGGAAGCAAAACCGCTTCTGCGTAGGGTACTTTAGCGAATCCCTGGACGCTGCCTCACAGTGGAGAAGCGGTTTTAGGTCTTACTTTAGTTCTTTGACTTCCGGTCCAGGGATTCGCTTAAGTACCCTGCTCGAGTCGAGCATAATGTTACGCTCAAAGACGTTACGCTTGAAATGGAGAATTGACAAGAAATTGACCCCGCATTTAGATGAGCCAACTGACTAAGGCTTGAAAACGGAGGGTACTCTTTAGTTTTATCAATGTTGAAATGAAGCGTAGCTGAACTCTAGAAACTCCCCCATATTCCCCGGAAGGGCAAGTTACGCTTGAAAACAGAAGAAAATAGTACGGTACAGTGGCACGCAACACCTCAACCCGCGACTTCCCAAATGCACTCGGTCGCGCCAGTAGACGTACGTTTCTTGTCTCCCTTCGCTTCCTCGGCCACGCAGAGTTGAGGAAGAACGAAAGGAATACTCACAAGAATGTCCGGGTGAAAGACGCCCCCGCGGACCTGCCGGCAGCCGAGCTGACTCAAAGAACGGGCTACCTGTCTCTGGCCTATTTCTCAAACGGGTTCAGGATGTTCTAGTCGAGCACCAGGCTACGAAGTTTCCGATAAGCAATTTTAACGTATCCCTGGACCGGAAGTCGAAGATCTAAAGTAAGAACCAAAACCACTTCTGCGCATGCGCACCCGTCACCCCTCCACTCTCAAGCAGCGTTTGCGCATGCGCTAAAGCCGTTTTGGTTCTTACCTACTTTGGTTCTCTGACTCACGATTCAGGAATTTGCTGATCCAACCTGCTCAGGATGCTCCGCGCCTGTGAAGAACTTCGCGAAAGCGATTCGGATGTCTATCGGAGTAACCGATGGCCTTAGGAGCAGTGTGTCGACACGTCGGCCGCCAATGAAAGGGTGCTACCACACTGTGGGACAGTGTTGAAGTCTAAACGTAGCGCAGAGAAACGCGAGGGACGTGTAGACACGATCAGCGGACGCTTCTAATCCGGCCCTGTTACAACTTCAAAAGTCGCGCGCCGCGAATCGCTGGCAACGAATTCCTGATACCGAGCACACAATTTGCTAAGGGCTACTTAATAGATCTGAGTACGTCGAGCGTTGGTCCGGAAGTATTACCGAATTGAACTTCATCAACAGGAAGTCAGAGGTTCCAGCTTCAGGTGGTAGTGTACACTGCATTGGAGGTCTGGAACCGCTCGCAGCGTGTACATAGTAAATGTCTTACGGTGAAAGGCGGCACCAACATAATATGGTGTAGATTTTCTCCATAATACCAACGAAATTAGTCAAAATCTCTATGAGGTACAGTGAATTCTCAATGGTATGTTACGAAGTCAGCTGCACCACCATAACATGGAACATTTAAATGTGTTCAAATATGGAACATTAAAACATATAATATGGAGAATCTTCACTGTACAACATTTTGAGTGTATTTCTCATCGACAAGCTGTTTTCTCCACTTCCGCAGTATTAATCTTCTTCCTGGCTGGAGCTCATTTAAAGATTTTTTCACATACTGAAGTTTTGCCTAATGTTATTTCACATAGACGGTTTCACACAAATTTTTTCACACAAAGTACCATTTCCTAAGTACCATCCGCGTTTTAACTGGTTAAAACGCGTTTTGACCGGGGACCGGACATTAACTGTAACATTTACAACGGTTTACACATTGTTCACACAATTTTTGTGTGAACCTATTTATTAGCAGTTCCTTGCCGATTGACTCTCCATGGCGGCCCTAGAGTACGAAGACTTCAGGGAAGACGGTAAGGATGTGCGAATCAAGGATTTTCATTTCGAATCAAACTCGAATTGAATCTTAAAAAAGAAGTTTCGAATCGAAAAAGTTGTCTAATTAAATCGATCCGAAGTTGAAAGATTAAGAATCGAATCAAATTCGAACTGAAACAAAGAAAAACAAATCACAAAAATGGTGTGTTTCAAAACACATTTTCTGTATGAAAAAAAAAAATACGATTTCAAGAAATCCTAGGAGTCACGAAGTTAATTTGGGTAGGAGTGTGGGGAAAGCAAAAAAGTTATGTAAAAGGTAGGGGGTAGCTCAAGGGTGGCTACGAACGGCAGTGGTACCAATGTGGTCGATGTGCCACCCGTCAAAATTTAACCTTGGCAATAAAGAGAAATCAAAATGCCGGGAAATTCGAAAAATTCCAATCCTAATGTATTCCACAGTGATCTGACAAAGGAACATCTTTGAAGTCCATCATTATGAAAATTTTGGTGGCAGATAAAGAAGGCAGTAAACTAATTTTCGCGGGTTGGCAACAATTTTGTCGGCGTCTGCGCCCTTCCGAAAATCGCGAAGCTGAAAACACGAGTATAGTCGCGCACTAAAACTGCCCCTCCATTGTTGCTGACGTTGAATTGTTTGGCTTGTTTCAAAAGGCTACGGCTCTCTAGTCATGTTTTCTTCAATTCTGTGTAATAGTTCTCACTCACAACGTAGCAACACCACGACGGTTGGCTTGACAAACTTTATAAACTCGAGAGGGATGGTCTCGAAACGGTCTTGTTCGAGGAACATGAGCACTGAAAGTCGCGAGGTGGAGCGAAGTGATCGTGGTGCTAACTGAATCAGAAGTACCATCAAACCTGGCTAAAAGGAGCAGCTACATGACCAGCTTATTCAAAAGAGACTAAAAGTCTTAAAGCGACTCTTAAACTGCATTAAGGAAAGATAATTCACAGATGCATGTGCACAGGTACGCAGTTAACTGGCTCAATTCACTCCGATTTGAAGAGTAACAAAAATTTTCAACTAAACAACAACAAAAACAACAACGCAGAGGTGCGGGATTGGTACGGGACACTCTCATAAAAAGTCACTGGCCGGCCGGCCGATCCAAATGGCCACGTTCGAAACGACACCAATTCTATTGTTGCATCTTGTCTACCTGCCGTCAAAGAAATTTTTCATTTCGAACGTGCTATTTCAGCTTTTGGAGTAAGCTGTACAGACCCAAAAAGAAGCTCCGCTATTGGTCCGGCTCGGCTCGGCTCCCCCCACTCCCTCTTTTTCCTTTGACGAGTCGAGTTTTGCCATGGAAACGGCGATTTTGACAGCAAATTTCTCAAAATTGGCCACCAAATTTTTAACCAGATTTCAGCATCAGAATCAGCGTTCAAAGGTCTACAAGTCTGCAAAATCTCATTAAAATCGTATAGAAAATTTCCGAAATGCATAAAGGGCCACACAAATCGAATCTCGGGCCGGCTGAATCCTGGGTATACTATAAGGCTACTTCGTGCCTCAAAAACAGAACAGGAATTTTTTAAAAAAATCTGATCTTGCTTCAATATAAAAACAACGCTAAGCGCTGTGCGCGCGTCTTTTAACCGGTCCCGAGCAACCGATTCGAAGAGGAACCACCGTCTATTCGAAATTCCGAATATACCGGGTCGAAGTTAAGATATCCGTCCCATCCGTCCCCGAATCGAATCAACCCTGATTCGATTCGATACCGAACTATATCCCTTAAAGACGGCCGCTCTGGAGTACTTGGTTCGCCGTGGCCACAATTTTACGCAGTAGCCTTGATGGCTTGTGGCGTTGGTGACTAGTGGCCTCGTCCTTGAAACCCTTCGAAATAAATATGTGTTAACTGGCATTGAAGGTAAAAAGAAATTTGTGTGAAAAAAGTTGTGTGAAACCGTCTATTTGAAATTACATTAGGCGAAACTTCAATATATGAAAAAATTGGTGTGAACCGTCGTGTTACCGAACATTTAGTGTGTTCTTTTCTTTTCTTTTTGGCGTCAACGCCAGAGAAGCACAACCTCGCTATACAAATATGACAACTATTCAGTAGCCTCAATTAAAAAAATGCAAAGAACATTTATTACTGTTGGAAGTAGGAGGTAGGTTGCACCTAGTTGAAACCGGTTGTAAGTAGGTTGAACCAAACCAACCTGGTTACAAGTGGAGCCACCTACTTGTAACGAGGAGTCGGCCGGCTACAACTAGGTTGAACCATTGCACTGTTAAGGGAAGTCGTCATTTTACAACAGTAATCCCAACAATTAGTGTTGTAATTTTACAAATAATAATTCGTAAAATAACAACAAGATTCATGAAACGAGCAATCGTCATATTTTCGACAAACTTTACTCATAAATTTAGGAATAAATTCGTAATTTTACGATGAAATCTTCATGTTACTGACGAAAGATCGTAGTTTTACTGATAAAATCGTTATCTTACGACTATTCTCGTTTTATCACGCGTAAACTTGTTTTCTTACAAATCAAGCTTACTCTACAAATCGAAGAGTGTACATGGTATGCTCTAACTGGAGCATGCCTGCAAGCACGCTCTAACTAGCGCATGCCTGCCAGGCATGCACTAACTACAGTATTCTCCCGCAATAGGTCGACGGCTCGGGACCGGATCTCGGACTATAACGAACACGAAAACCCGAACAGCACATGGTGCGAAGGCCGGGCTCCGGCAGTGCTCCGAGCTCGGGGAGGCCATAAAACAATTAGCCGGCCCTTGGGTCCTACACTGGAGTGGCCCGAAACGCAGTGCCGACCGGCGCCTTACGGGTCCACGCTACCTAGCCAGGTCGGCACTGCGGTTCGGGGTTCCGTCAGCGCCCGGGTTCGCGCGTTTTCGGCCTGGCGGCACGGAGGACCCCTGTCAATCATCCCCGAGGGTCGAGCTCGCCGGGCCATAAACCCCCGTGCGTAAGCGGGGGCCGTCACATGAAAACGACTTATTGCGAGTCGACCTAATGCGGGAGAATACTGTAGTGCATACATGCCATGTACACGCTAGCTGAAGCATGCATCTAGTGCATAAGGGATAGGGAGTTGTCTGCATCAGGAAGCGTGTACATGGCATGTATGCGCTAGTAAGTGCATGCTTGGCAGGCATGCGCTAGTTAGAGCGTGCTTGCAGGCATGCTCCAGTTAGAGCATACCATGTACACTCTTTGATTTGTAGAGTATTTTTTATGAATAGTTGCCTGTTAAATCTGTACCACGAACTGCACTGTTTTTTACAGAGTTAATTGTAAATTGACAAATTGTTCATCATTTTACAAACTGCTTCTTAAATTTACAGGTGAAATCGTTAATTTACAAGTATGATTGTAAAAGCAAGTCTGAAAAACTGCGTTTTCGTCCGTTGTTTCCTTACTATATAGGAAGAAAAAATGCCCGTAACGACCAAAATTTGAGGATCAAGTCTGTAAGTTTAAGAATATTTTTGTAAATTGACGAAAAAAAGACGGATGATCAGATCGTTTTTGAAATTTACGAGCAGTTCGTGGTACAAATTTAACAGACAACTAATCGTAATTTCACAAAATAATCCCGAACAGTGTGCATTTATTTTATTTTCACTTGTAACCAATGAGAGTTGGTTGGAAGTGTTCTTAGTGAGTAAGGGCAGGGGTTGGGAGGGAACAACAATAGCAACAATAACAATGGACTGCGCGCCTCGGACCGCGCCACGGAAACGTCAGTTTCGGCCACTTTCGGCACGGGCGGGAGTCTTGCACCCTTGTCAAAGGTCATCTAACATCAGAAGCCTCAGGGTTGGTGCAGTCGCCGGCCTTCAGCACCAGGCCGAAAAGATGCTGAGAACCTCCAACAACAAGTTCCCTCCAGCCAGTGTCGGGGACAATGTCACAGTCCCTGTTCCCGACGTGGATAGAGGCCGCGGTGACCCCAGGAATGTCCTTTGTGTCGTTCTGGAAGCCACCGAGGATGGCTTCTATCGCGTTGGAAACAAGGACGGTGTGCTAGAGACAATGCTGGCAAGGAACATGTTTACTGTCACCAAGGAAGCCTTCCTGACGGTAGACGACGTGCCGAAGGACAGCATCTTGAAGCTCCGCCGCCTCGCAACTCTGCAAAGCAAGACGGGGGGGCAAGGGTTCACGAGATGCAACTGCAGCCAACGGTGCACCACTCAACGCTGCGGTTGCAGGCGTGCCGGCCTCCTTTGCAACAGCAAGTGCCACAGCAGTCTGCCATGCAGCAACAAGGGAGACGCTGCCCCACCGACTCCGAAGTCAAGAAAAACTCCGGCCAGCCACCCCAAAAAAAGAGTTGCAAAGAAAAAAAATTGCAAAAAAGATTTGTTGTGAGAAATAAATAAATTTTATCCACCCACATCTAACCAACAAAAATCTTGCTTCAACACTTCTAACCACTGACATGTGGTTACAACTAGTTCTAACTCACAATATCTGGTTACAAGTAGGTGGCTCCACTTGTTACCAGATTGGTTCGGTTCAACCTACTTACAACCGGTTTCAACCAGGTGCAACTTACCTCCTACTTCCAACAGTAACATATCCAAAGGATTTCAAATAAAAGTGATGTTAAGGGCTCTTTTAACGCCGAAATCACGGATGGTGAAATAAAATGTTGTAATAACCTTATGAATGCATCTCAAAGTGCGATAAACAGTGTGAACTACAAGCTGGGTTTTCGATGAAGAACATTGATTTATTCGATACAAAGAATACAATAACAGTCGAAAGAAAGATTTAACAGCAGTTCTACCAAGAATACACAGACTTTGCAAAATTCAACTAAAATAAAGAACTTGCAGCTTTCACGAGCATGAACTGAAATATTAGAGGAAACTACATTCTACACGCATCACAATCCGAAGCCTTATCATTTCAAAAGAAACGACACACTAGCTCAGCTTCTCCCTGAGTTACTGTCCAGCATGAATGCCCTTGTGGCGGCGTAGATTTGAGGCATCAGAGAATTTCTTCGCGCACACCTTGCACTCGAAGGGCTTCGCACCAGAATGAATCCTGTTGTGCACAGTCAGAGTAACGAGGTGGCTAAACTTCTTTGCGCACACGTCGCACTCATACGGCTTCTCGCCAGTATGAGTCCTTTTGTGCAATGTGAGAGCTCCGCTCTGGTTAAACTTCTTCCCACACACGTCGCACTCATACGGCTTCTCTCCAGTATGGATCCTCTTGTGTCTTGTAAGATCACTTTCCTGACTAAACCTCTTCCCACACTCGTCACACTGGTACGGCCTGTCCCCGGTATGAATCCTTTCGTGTTTCTTGAGATCCTTGGCCGAAGTCCACTGCTTGCCGCACACTCCGCACGCGTGCCGCCCCGCCTTGGAGTGCCCCGCCAGGTGCTTCCGCAGGTCCGCCTCGGCCCGGAAACTCTTGCCGCACTCCCCGCACTTGGACGCGAGCCGCGCCTTCCCGCCTCGCTGCCGCCGCGAGGCCTGCTCCACCTGCCCCGCACCGCCGGCCGGGC
Organism: Thrips palmi; assembly: GCF_012932325.1. Classification (NCBI taxonomy): domain Eukaryota; kingdom Metazoa; phylum Arthropoda; class Insecta; order Thysanoptera; family Thripidae; genus Thrips; species Thrips palmi. Next base: position 5,486,662 of record NW_023144625.1, on the reverse strand, counting down.
CAGCCAGCGAGAAGGTGCCGCTGATGACCAGCTGCGGGGTCTCCGCCGGGACGGGGCCTGCAACATCGAGCGGGTGCAGAACGGGTTAGCGAAGGACAAAGGGAAGTGCCAATCCTATTGAAGACAACCGCACTGCACGAAAAAGTGAGGATAGTACAACAAAAGAACAACAGGGATTTTTCAAAGTACAACGAGGATTGTACAAACCACAACGACGCCTGGACAGCACAGCACACTGAGAATAAAATAGTCATGATCATGACTTAAATTTTGGGCGAGGAATTTTTTACCGCGCAAATACAGGTTAGGAAGGTTTCCTCGCCCAAATTTGGCTGAGGAAGGTTTCCTCACCCAAATTTGGGTCCTCATACTATGGAGCCATATAGGTAGCTGATACACCCTTACTCGCCTAAATTTGGGCGAGAAAGGCTTTCTCGCCCAAATTTTGACGATAAAGTATACCTCGCCCAAAATTGGGTATTGATCATGACTTGTTCATTTTCAGTGCACTCGTCATGTCGGTTTCATTGTTTTCCACAACAATTGTTGTTCTTGTGAAGTACAATAAATTACTAATAAAAATTTGCTAGAAATTCGTGTAGTTTAGTTGTGGTTATTTCTTGCAGTGCGGACAACGGCAGAAACAATTCAAAAGAACTCAATGGAAACAGAGATCGGCTCGCACTTTAAAATGAACTGGAAAGCATTCAAAATCCACCTCTGCAGCCCGCGGCATCCCGGACTGCTCCGCCAAGACTCCACCCACCTTCGCCTCCAGAGTCGCCGTCCGCTCCGCAGTGCCGCCCTCCAGACTCGGGGGCCTCCAGGTCCTCGCCCTCCACGGCGCCTGCAAGCAACAAGGCGGTACTGAGCCGTCCTTGCCAAGCAACGTTTCCCGTTCAACCACGCAGCGCAGCAATGCACAGAGGAAAAATTAATTCAAGTTAAAACAGCGAAAATCAACGCCCAGATTGCGAAGCTAAATCGACTTGCTGCCTAAGGTGTGCAAGCCAGTGTGCCAGCGACCCGGCCGCCGCGGTGGTCCACGCGCCGCCACTCCACCCACCGAGGGGTCGGCAACTTCCCTTGGCCGTGTACGAGGGAGTATACGTATATTACCAGTAATATAGGTAATATATGTGTAATATAAAGTAATACAAAGTAATATATAGTAATATAGGGGTATTATAGAGGCGAAATTGTGGTAATATGCAATATATATATGGTAATATACAGGTAATATACTGGTAATATAGCCACCGCGTACGAAGCAATATATGAGTTGCCGACCCCTCGCCACCCACCTTGGTCCCCAGGGCCGGCGTCCTCGTCCGCTCCGCAGTCGCGTCCTCCAGGCGCCTCCAGGTCCTCCGCCTTCACGGAACCTGCAAGCAAGGCGGACTTCAGAAACCAGCCAGCCAAAACGTACGGCCAACGCCGGGCGAGTCTCCCAGTCCTCGCGGCGGGCTGGGCCGCAGGAAGCCGTGGACGCGGAGAGACTCGGCCAGCGAACCACAGACCCATGCAAGAAGCCATGCAAAACACCTGCCTAGCAAACCGACCATAGAAGCTGTGATTAAACACACTCAGTTACTGCTATTAAACTAGAAACGGACAGCAAATTTTCAGACTTTTATTAACTTCAAATAATTAGGTACACATTATACTGCACTGCTCTGAACACTAATGAAGAATCGTTAACACTGGGAGGCGAATGATTGGAAAAAGCCACCGAAGTGTGAAAGGAAGTCGGCGCGGCACGCGGCCCTGGTCCTGAAACAGCAAGAAAATATTAGACAGAATGCAGAAAAACAAGTCTGACAGATAATGGCAAAAGCAGCAAAAAATTGACATCATGAAAACGGCTGGAACATATTACAGAGTACAGCACGACGGTACTCTTAGAATGCGCGATAACACGTCGAAAAATGTTTTTATTTATTTCAGGATTCTAACACGATGTTAATCAACAACAACAAGACGAAGGACTTCCTTATTTTTGGCGAGCCCAGGCATTTGTTTAAACAACTTCAACCGTAAAACCTTGTAGCAAAAACAGAATTGTTCCCAATAAAAATTAGATACGTTAGTGACTTTCATCAATAAATACTTTGTTATCCGACACAAAAAAAAAACAAGAAAAGAACAAGGCTTTTAACACTTCTGAACTTCGCAGAAGTTCAGTTCGGTAGCTCTACCAAGACAACACACTTTCCTGGAGTACAACCAAAAATTATGAACTCAAAGTGTTACGAGCATGGAATAAAATTTCGGAGGAAACCTCTTTCTGCCCCAACACACTCCAAAGCCTTTACACTTCGCAAGAAATGTGGCTCTTGCACTTGGCACATGTGTTCACTTATCACACCAGTACAGGACGGAACTCACAAACAGGAAAAAAATTACTGCAGTAGGAGTTAGCGGCAAAAAAACAATTGGCAACATGAAAACGGTTGAAACAGTTTCCAAAGTACTGCGCGACGGTGCTTCGGTATACTCGAAAACACTCCGAGAAATGTTGTACATACCGAAGTGGACTCTGACAAAACTTTACAAATAAGGCCTCTTTCACCAAACAGTCAAGCCGAGCGACATCACAACTTAGAGCGAGTACACGTGTTTGATTTGAACAGTTTGAACCGAATAACCTTCACAAAAACCGAAGTCTTCAAAAGAGAAAAGCACTAATGATTATAACTGATTATCATCAACGAACAACATGACACAAAAATACAAGAAAGGAGGGAAATAGTTTAACAAGATTACAGACTTTGCAAAATTAAACTAAAATTAGTAGCTGATAGCTTTCACGAGCATGAAATGATATATCAAAAGAAAGTACGTTATACACACGACATATTCCAAAGCCTTAAGCAAGAAACGACACACTAGCACAGCTTATCCCAAAGTCACTGTCCAGTATGAATGCCCTTGTGGCGGCGTAGAGCTGAGGGATCAGAGAACTTCTTCGCACACACCTTGCACTCGTAGGGCTTCGCACCAGAATGAATCCTGTTATGCACAGTAAGAGTACCGAGATTGGTAAACTTCTTCCCACACACGTCGCACTCGTACGGCTTCTCGCCAGTATGGATCCTCTTGTGCACAGTCAGATTGCTTTCCTGGTTAAACTTCTTCCCACACTCGTCACACTGGTACGGCCTCTCCCCGGTGTGGATCCTTGCGTGCTTCTTCAGATCCGCAGCCTTGGTCCACTGCTTGCCGCACACTCCGCACGCGTGCCGCCCCGCCTTGGAGTGCCCCGCCAGGTGCTTCCGCAGGTCCGCCTCGGCCCGGAAACTCTTGCCGCACTCCCCGCACTTGTACGCGAGCCGCGCCTTCCCGCCTCGCTGCCGCCGCGAGGCCTGCTCCACCTGCCCCGCACCGCCGGCCGGGCCAGCCAGCGAGAAGGTGCCGCTGATGACCAGCTGCGGGGTCTCCGCCGGGACGGGGCCTGCAAAACCGAGTGGGGTGCAGAATGGGCAAGAGAAAGACAAAGTAAAATGTCAGTCCCGTGAAAGTATATAACCGCAGGATAGTCGAAACAACACTTTTGGATAGATTTACTAAAAATATATTTGGCTTTCACTTAAAGACGATTTTAAGGCAAGTTTCCTTTTGAAGGATGTCATGACAATTCTCAGCCCCGTGCAGTAGGAGTCCTAGTGAAAATGCAACTACTTTGCAAGTGATGACGATGTCATCCACCACTCACGATTCTGTCAATTGGTGCCAACAGATTTTAGCAGTGATTGAGGCAAGGAGCTCGTTGTGTTCTCTCCGGTGAAACTGGTCCCTACTGTTTCATTGAATCGGTATCCCCCCCCCCTCAGGCCGAGGCATTCTGCAGACTGCTCCGCCAAGACTCCACTCACCTTCGCCTCCAGAGTCGCCGTCCGCTCCGCAGTGCCGCCCTCCAGACTCTGGGGCCTCCAGGTCCTCGCCCTTCACGGCGCCTGCAAGCAACAAGGCGTTACTGAGCCGTCCTTGCCACTCACTTGGAAAAAATAGCCATTTACAGGCCCTTCGAACCCACACTGAGAATCCAAACGCTGAGTATAGCGTCAATTGGTGCAATGCAAAAGCATTGCACATGAAGTGCAATGCCCCCCCATTCCCATGCATAAGCATAGGGCATTTTCGGGATGCATTGCACGTAAGGTGCAATATGTCTGAGGCATTGCACGTATGGTGCGATATCTCAGCTGTATTGCACCATACGTGCTATACTCATAGCGTTTGGAATCTCAGTGCAGGCTCATACGCAATGCATACACGCTAAATGTTTATGTGGAATTTTGTACGTACCACTTGCACGATTTTGTGCATGCGGGGGATTTGCATAATATTATGCGTGACAATGCATTAATTTATGCAAATTTGTGAACAATTTAACGCAAAACGATCACGCAGGTTTAAAATCGTGCATCACCACCAACATAGTGATTTAGTGTAGAGGAGTCACGCAAGTTACTGATTGGAAAGCACAAAGAAATGTCTTCGAGTGTGTTTCAAAGGTACCTAAGAAAAATGCTAATTCAAGGCAAAACCAGGCAATATTTCCTGAATGCGGTATGCTATGTAACATGTCGTGGTTGCAAGGCTCGCCCCTTGCATGTAATCCGTTCCTTGCAGTTACTCAGCGCTGTGTCCAAGCGACCCTCAACAATCACAAAATGAAAGCTGCAGCACTACTCAGGTCTCGCACTCTACACCGACTGTGCAGCGACGGGGTTCGAGGGCTCGCGTTCCAAACGACATTCCAAGATTACACGAGTGACGCGGACGCGGATACGGTTCGCAACAACGTATCCCGTTCTACCACGCAGCGCAGCAATGCATGGAAGAAAAAGTAGTTCAAATTAAAACAGTGAAAATGACCGCCCAGATTGCAAAGCTAAATCGACTGGTTGCTCAAGCTTAGCAAGACAGTGTACCGGCGTTCCGGCCGCCGCGGCGGTCCACGCGTCGGCACTCCACCCACCTTGGTCCCCAGGGCCGGCGTCCTCGTCCGCTCCGCAGTCGCGTCCTCCAGGCGCCTCCAGGTCCTCCGCCTTCACGGAACCTGCAAGCAAGGCGGACTTCAGAAACCAGCCAGCCAAAACGTGCGGCCAACGCCGGGCGAGTCTCCCAGTCCTCGCGGCGGGCTGGGCCGCAGGAAGCCGTGGACGCGGAGAGACTCGGCCAGCGAGCCACAGGAACACGCCACGGCCAACCCATGCCAGAAGCCATGCAAAACACCTGCCCAGCATAACTACCACAGAAGCTGTAATTAAACATACTGATGTACTGCTATTAAACAAGAAACGGACAGCAAATAATCAGACTTTATAATTCAAAATAAAAGGTACACATTGTACGCTGCTCTGTACCACTACTGATGGCTCGCCTGACAGTGGGAAGCGCATGCTGGGAAAAAGCCACTAAGAAGTGCAAGGAAGTCTGCGATCGTTCTACCCTCGCACAGCCCTGGTCCTGAAACAGCACACAAATATAAGACAGAATGCAGACAGGAGTCAAAGAAAAAATGGCAAAAGCAGAAAAAGTTGACGTCATGAAAAGGGCTGGAACAGATTCTAAAGTACAGCACGACAGTACTATATGTTGTAATCGCGAACACGTCGAGAAATGTTCGACACACCGGAGAGGTCCGTGACGAAACTCACAGTTACGGCTTCTTTCATCAAAACATCTACGTATAAACTTATGTCAGCATTCTCACTTAATGCTGAACTACAAAAGACAGACACCTTACTTACTGTAAGGAAAGGAACTTGGGTTTAACAACTTCAACCATAAAAACCTTACAAAAACAACGTTGTTCACAAGAAAAATTGAATTCGTATTGAAACAGACTTTATCAAGAAATTCTTTGTTATCCGTCACAAAAAAATAAAACAAGAAAAGAACAAGACTTAATACTCTCTTTAACGTAACGGCCGTTCTACTAGTGCGGTCGCTACACGTGAAAATTTGAGGAAATCTGGCATATTATGATACAAGTGTGAAAATTTGTACACGTGTTTTTGGAACCACAAGGAACGATTCTGCCCGGGGTCCCAAATGTGAAATCTTACTCTGAGGGGTGGTTCACCCCTTTAAAAATGTCGCCGTTTTTAAGGTTTTCGGGCTCCGGAACGCTCCTCCTGGTACCCAAGTGCGTTTAATATTGCTTACTAATGACTTGGAGTACTGCAGCACCGTCGCGCTCCGTGTTCTACCAATCCTCCCCTCCCAAGGGGTGGTTTACCCCCTAGAATAGCTGTTTCTCCACTGATCCCTAATATTGGCATGCGAGGTGTCGTTTCCATATAATTCCATGTCGGGGAATCGAAATTCGAGGTCCAGAAAGCCGTATCTATGAATTTGAACTATCCTAGACACCTATTCGCCTATGAACAAGGTGCAAGACAGGTAGTAAAGTGCGTTAAACCCCAAGTACAGACGTAGATTCTAGGGAGATATGATCGGGAGGACCCAACTCTGATGAAAAATTAAGTCTTGCCTAAAAAATTGATCTATCCTAAAAATTACATTGGGCCCTTTTGATTTTTTAAAAATTTTTTCCTATTCCGACAGAAGCCAGCTCAACTAGAGAACCAAAGCAAACGGTGGTTTCCTGCAAAGTCTCAAAGCTGAGGCTCAATTAATTTAGATTCTGCGTAGGTTTTTCTGTTTGAAAACCCATTTAACCCGCTTTTCTAGTACGTCTACCATCAGAGTACAGTAATGGTCTTCGTTGGGCTGAGAAAAATCGTGTTTTGGGGTCGACTTTAAGCAGCCACTGCGTTTGATCCGGGGGGGTATTTTGTCCTGCCTCAACAGGCAATTGGTCTTCAGACCTTGCTTTAGCATCCCTTTGTTACGGAGTGCGATTATCACCCTTTAAATTTGGGAGCAGTGTTGGCTCAAAGTTGACCAAAACGGTCACAAATGTCTTTGAAAATTCGTTTTTTGGGCCGATTTTAAGCAGCCACTGCGCAGATCCGAGGCGGTTTTTTGTTCTCACTCAACGTAGATTGGTTTTTAGACCTTGCTTTTGCATGCCTTTGTTACGCAGTGCGATTATCAGCCTTAGTTTGGGAGCAGTGTTGGCTCAAAGTTGACCAAAACGGTCATAACTGCCTTTGAAAAATCGTGATTTGGGACAACTTTAAGCAGCCTCTGCGTCTGATTCGAGACGGTATTTCGTCCTCCCTCAACGGGCATTTAGTCTATGGACCTTGCTTTCGCATGCCTTTGTTACGGAATGCGATTATTAGCCTTAGTTTGAGCGCAGTATGGGTTTAAAGTTGACCAAAACGGTCCAAAATGCCTTTAAAAAAACAAGTTTTGGGCCAACTTTTGCAGCCTTTGCGTCTGATTCGAGGCGGTTTTTCGTCCTCCCTCAACGGGCATTTAGTATTTGGACCTTGCTTTTGCATGCCTTTGTTACGGAGTGCGATTATCAGCCTTAGTTTGGGAGCAGTATTGGCTCAAAGTTGACCAAAAGGTCAAAATTGGCCTTAAAGTCGGTAAAAAACGCGATTTGGCATGTTTGATTGCTTCGATCAACTTTGAGCCAATATTGCTCCCAAACTAAGGCTGATAATCGCACTCCGTAACAAAGGCATGCGAAAGCAAGGTCCAAATACTAAATCCCCGTTGAGGGAGGACGAAATACCCCTCGAATCAGACGCAAAGGCTGCAAAATTTGGGCCCCAAAAACTTTTTTTTTCAAAGGCATTTTGGACCGTTTTGGTCAACTTTAAACCGATACTGCGCTCAAACTAAGGCTAATAATCGCATTCCGTAACAAAGGCATGCGAAAGCAAGGTCCATAGACTAAATGCCCGTTGAGGGAGGACGAAATACCGTCTCGAATCAGACGCAGAGGCTGCTTAAAGTTGTCCCAAATCACGATTTTTCAAAGGCAGTTATGACCTTTTTGGTCAACTTTGAGCCAACACTGCTCCCAAACTAAGGCTGATAATCGCACTGCGTAACAAAGGCATGCAAAAGCAAGGTCTAAAGACCAATCTACCGTTGAGTGAGAACAAAATACCGCCTCGGATCTGACGCAGTGGCTGCTTAAAGTCGGCCCAAAACACAAATTTTTCAAAGACATTTGTGACCGTTTTGGTCAACTTTGAGCCAACACTGCTCCCAAATAAGGCTGATAATCGCACTCCGTAACAAAGGCATGCTAAAGCAAGGTCTGAAGCCCAAATTGCCTGTTGAGGCAGGACAAAATCCCCCCTCGGATCAAACGCAGTGGCTGCTTAAAGTCGACCCAAAACACGATTTTTCCAGCCCAACGAAGCCCAAACTGTACTCTGATGGTAGACGTACTAGAAAAGGGGGTTTAAAATGGGTTTTCAAACAAAAAACCTACGCAGAATCAAAATTTAATTGAGCCTCAGCTTTGAGACTTTGCAGGAAACCACCTTTTGCTTTGGTTCTCTAGTTTAGCTGGCTTCTGTCGGAATAGGAAAAATTCTTAAAAAATCAAAAGGGCCCAATGTAATTTTCTAGGATAGATCAATTTTTTAGGCAAGACTTAATTTTTCATCAGAGTTGGGTCCTCCAGATCATATCTCCCTAGAATCTACGTCTGTACTTGGGTTGAACGCACTTTTCTACCTGTCTTGCACCTTGTTCATAGGCGAATAGGGTCTAGGATAGTTCAAATTCATAGATACGGCTTTCTGGACCTCGAATTTCGATTCCCCGACATGAAAATTTTATGGAAACGACACCTCGCATGCCAATATTAGGGATCAGTGGAGAAACAGCTATTTTTGGGGGTAAACACCCCTTTGGGGGGGGAGGATTTGGGAGAACACGGAGCGCGACGGTGCTGCAGTACTCCAAGTCATTAGTAAGCAAAATTAAACGCACTTGGGTACCAGGAGGAGCGTTCCGGAGCCCGAAAACCTTAAAAAACGGCGACATTTTTAAAGGGGGTGAACCACCCCTCAGAGTAAGATTTCACATTGGTACCTCGGGCAGAATCGTTCCTTGTGGTTCCAAGAACACGTGTACAAATTTTCACACTTGTATCATAATATGCCAGATTGTTCCGGTAACAGCCCGCACTATACCAAGAGAACTGACTTTACAGGAGTATACAACCAAAATTATGGTCATAAAGTTGTTACGAGCATGGAAAAAAATTTTAGAGGGAAATCTTTTTGGGCATCACACTCACACTCGTCAAAAATTGGCCCTGTACACTTGGTGCCCAAGGGGTTACCCACTCTGGTAATCGTGTGTACATTTGGTCCAGTAATCATTGGTATTCAAACACCAAAACTGGCTAGTTTCGCCGTTTCTATCAGATTTTGGTGGTTTTTCTTATGGAATTAGGCCAAAATGCTCTTAGCTGGCCAAATTATGGAGTTTTTTAAAGTATGTTTGTAGATAATCACTGGTAATCAGTAATCCTGTGTACACTCCTGAGCTGAGTGGTCAACCCCTTGCTTGGTGCACTTGAGTGAACATAGCAGACAAATTCAAGAATTTACAAACAGGGAAAAA
>NW_023144625.1:5458393-5476643 GCF_012932325.1 Thrips palmi | reverse complement strand
GTCCGTTTCTTGTTTAATAGCAGTCCCTGAGTGTGTTTAATCACAGCTTCTATGGTCGGTTTGCTAGCAGGTGTTTTGCATGGCTTCTTGCATGGGTCTGTGGTTCGCTGGCCGAGTCTCTCCGTGTCCAGGGCTTCCTGCGGCCCAGCCCGCCGCGAGGACTGGGAGACTCGCCCGGCGGGCCCGCACTTTTTGGTTGGCGGGTTTTCTGAAGTCCCCCTTTGCTTGCAGGTTCCGTAAAGGGCGGAGGACCTGGAGGCGCCTGGAGGACGCGACTGCGGAGCGGACGAGGACGCCGGCCCTGGGGCCCAAGGGGGTGGAGTGGCGACGCGGGACCGCCGCGGCGGGCGGAACGCTGGCACGGGCTTGTTTACTTGCAGACATAATAAGCGGTTGATCCTATGTGCCTAAAGAGCCTACAGTAAAAGAGGCGCCACGGTCACGTGACTTGCTTGCCTCTGATTGGCTTGGTTCAACTGGGGCTCGCAGCGTGCCGCCACTTTTCTCATACGTAGGGAAGACGGTGCGACGGCGACGCGACGGCGGCTGATGGGGCTGGACGTTTGCAGACAATGTGCGAAACGAAGTATTTTATCGCGAAGTAAAACCCCGTAGGCTTTTTGGGAATGCTTATGTGGTAAAGAGACTCGGTGGAGCGGGCATGTTTGCAGTAGGTCAGTGGTTGTTTTCCCATGTATTGTGGCCAACTCGTACGTGAACCTGGGAGGTTAAACGTCTCATTCTTTGTTTGTTTTTCTTGTATTCAACGTGTTGCAGGTTCGATTTAAAATGGTAGCGTGCTGTGTGCCGTTCTGCCGGAACTCGGCTCGCCAGTGTTCCAATTTTATTCCTGTGTCCTGTCCCCAAAAGCAAGAAGCTGCGGGCGATATGGGCCCAAGTTATATCTTCTCACTGGGGTGTGTCCCCTGTCATGTCTGCTAAGTCACAATTTGTTCTGTGAGTTGGTATATGTTATTATGTTGTATGTTTTTAAATTGTGCACGGACACTTTAACTTATTTTGAAACCTGTGTTGTTTGTGGCAGGAACTTTTTGGATTTGATCAATGGACTCGCAAAGCGCACAAGTTAAAGCCCAATGCTGTGCCGAGGAAATTTAAACTTTGCATCAGTAAATACTGGAAGATGTTGTGCTATTTCAAAGCAAAGAAGCCAAATTAGGGGGCCATAGGACTAAGTCTGCACTACCATGTTGTCTATTTTTGATCGGTTGAGCGAACCCGGGGGTTGAGCTGAACTCAAGTGACGGGTCTTCTCATAAACAAGGCTGCCTGTTGCAACAGTATTACAATGAGCATGATGATCAGAAGCAGCTCAAAATTATGGAGTATGCAAGAGATAGGAATGTTGAGCTGAGAGAACAGATTGCGGCTATTCAAGCTAAGTTGATTTCTTTGGGCGCTTCCTAAAGAATGCCTTAGCCTGCGTGTAACCTCAAACACTGCTTTAAGTATGTGTTTGGGGTAAATAAAATGCTGAGCTAAGAGAACAGATTGCCGCTTTTCAAGCTAAGTTGATTTCTTTGGGCGCTTCTTAAAGGATGCCTTAGTCTGCGTGTAACCTCAAACACTGCTTTAAGTATGTGTTTGGGGTAAATAAAATGCTGAGCTAAGAGAACAGATTGCCGCTATTGAAGCTCAGTTTATTTCTTTGGGCGCTATTTAATTGCCCTGGTCTGCGTGTGACCTCAAACACTACTTTGAGTACGTGTTGGGCTAAGAGAAAAGATTGTGTCTATTCAAGCTAAGCTGACTTATTGGGGCGCTATTTAATGAATGCCTTGGTGTGTGTGTAACCTTAAACACTGCTTTGAGTGTGTGTTTCAGGTGGATAAAATGAAAGATGCAAATGATTGTATACATGCTTGACAAATAAAGGTTTAATTTTACTATTCTGTCTCTGTACTTAAAACATCTTACCTTCAGAAAATGTGTCATGGAAACATACTAAATAGTACTGCTATGTACAAAACCATTTAATTCTCTCAAATATAATCGTAGGCTCGGCTCTTTACGTGCAGCCTAAAAGCCTAGCCTAACAAGTGTTTTCCGTGGACCGCGGTTCAAATTCGTCTGCTAGACAGACAGATGCGCATCGGTATGAGAAACGGAGCGCTCGCCTAGCGTCCCCAGTTGAACCAGACCCCCCACCACAGCCGCCCGTGGCGCCTCTTTTACTGTAGGCTCTTTATATTTGCCGACACACTTCGTCGAAGTTCAGCCAGTGTAGAGTTCAAGACCAGAGAAGTGCAGCAGCTTTTTTGTGACAGTTGAGGGACGTTTCACTGTAAAACCAAACGTGGACCACTCCTTCAGTCTCCACACTTGGAAGTGCAGAGTTTGCAGCCTCCACACTTCAAACGTGGAGTTGTCCACGTTTGCACCATGCAAAGAGATAAGGGCTTTGTGAGCTACTCCACACTTCAAGCGCGGAGGCTGCGTACTCTGCACTTCCAAGTGCGGACACTTACTCCACACCAGGAAGTGTGGACTTGTCCACGTTTGATTTCACAGTGTAGACACCGCACCAACGTTTTACAAGCAACGCGTTTTACAAATGAGGCGATCTGGCCATGACATATGAACTTCTAGCACACTGCTTTACCGCTTTCAAGAAATATTGCCAAGGTGTTGGCTTGATTCAGCAACTTTCTTCTGTACTTTCTAAAACACACCCGAAGACATTTCTCTGTGATTTCCAATCAGCAACGTGCGTGACTTCCATGTTTCTTAAGCATTACGTATGAACCTGCGTTCGAAGGGCCTGGAAATTGTCTTTTTTCATTTCCAAGTGAGTGCCAAGGGCGGCTCAGTAACGCGTTGTTGCTTGCAGGCGCCGTGATGGGCGAGGACCTGGAGGCCCCCGAGTCTGGAGGGCGGCACTGCGGAGCGGACGGCGACTCTGGAGGCGAAGGTGAGTGGAGTCTTGGCGGAGCAGTCCGGGATGCCGCGGCCTGCTGGGGTGGACGTAGATTCAATTGCAATTAAAAACATTCGTAAGCTTTATGCAATGAGGTAAAGTCCAGTTGCACTACTGAGGGCTTGAGAGGCTGACGAGCTCTTTGCCTGTACGACCTTTCTTTCGGTGATACATCTGTGTACGACCTTTTTCCGGTGATACATTTGTGGACGACGTGTTTTTCTGTGATACATTATAGTATCACCCTGTTTCGGTGAGACATTTCTCAGAGTGGTTGCATTTTCAGTGCGGTTGTCTTCTTTCTCAGGATAGGCACTTCTCGTTGTCCTTCGCTCACCCGTTTTGCACCCGTTTTCACAGTAAAAACTCTACGAAGAACCGTTTCGTAATACGAAGAAAAAGCCTTCATTTTCTTCGTAGTTATGAAGCAAATCCTTCGTAGGCTTGAGAGAGTGTTGGTGTTGCAGGCCCCGTCCCGGCGGAGACCCCGCAGCTGGTCATCAGCGGCACCTTCTCGCTGGCTGGCCCGGCCGGCGGTGCGGGGCAGGTGGAGCAGGCCTCGCGGCGGCAGCGAGGCGGGAAGGCGCGGCTCGCGTACAAGTGCGGGGAGTGCGGCAAGAGTTTCCGGGCCGAGGCGGACCTGCGGAAGCACCTGGCGGGGCACTCCAAGGCGGGGCGGCACGCGTGCGGAGTGTGCGGCAAGCAGTGGACTAAGGCTAAGGATCTGGAGAGGCACGCAAGGATCCACACCGGGGAGAGGCCGTACCAGTGTGACGAGTGCGGGAGGAAGTTTATTCAGGATTCTGATCTTACAAGGCACAAGAGGATCCACAGTGGAGAGAAGCCGTACCAGTGTGACGTGTGTGGAAAAGAGTTCAATCAGAGCGGAACCCTCACTTTGCACAAGAGGATTCACACTGGAGAGAAGCCCTATGAGTGCAAAATGTGCGCGAAGAAGTTCTCTGATCCCTCAGTTCTACGCCGCCACAAGGGCATTCATGCTGGACAGTAACTTTGGGATAAGCTGTGCTAGTGTGTCGTTTCTTGCTTAAGGCTTTGGAATATGTCGTGTGTATAACGTACTTTCTTTTGATATATCATTTCATGCTCGTGAAAGCTATCAGCTACTAATTTTAGTTTAATTTTGCAAAGTCTGTAATCTTGTTTAACTATTCCCTCCTTTCTTGTATTTTTGTGTCATGTAAATAATGTTCGTTGATGATAATCAGTTGTAATCATAAGTGCTTTTCTCTTTTGAAGACTTCGGTTTTTGTGAAGGTTATTCGGTTCAAGCTGTTCAAATCAAACACGTGTACTCGCTCTAAGTTGTGATGTCGCTCGGCTTGACTGTTTGGTGAAAGAAGCCTTATTTGTAAAGTTTTGTCAGAGTCCACTTCGGTATGTAAAACATTTCTCGAAGTGTTTTCGAGTATACCGAAGCACCGTCGTGCAGTACTTTGGAATCTGTTACAACCGTTTTTATGTTGTCAATTGTTTTTTTGCTGCCAACTCCTGCTGCAGTAATTTTTTTCCTGTTTGTGAGTTCCGTCCTGTACTGGTGTGATAAGTGAACACATGTGCCAAGTGCAGGAGCCACATTTCTTGCGAAGTGTAAAGGCTTTGGAGTGTGTTGGGGCAGAAAGAGGTTCCCTCCGAATTTTAATTCCATGCTCGTAACAACTTTGAGTTCATAATTTTTGGTTGTACTCCAGTAAAGTGTGTTGTCTTGGTAGAGCTGCCGAACTGAACTTCTGCGAAGTTCAGAAGTGTTAAAAGCCTTGTTCTTTTCTTGTTTTTTTCTTTTGTGTCGAATAACAAAGTATTTATTGATGAAAATATAGGTCACTAACGTATCTAATTTTTATTGGGAACAATTCTGTTTTTGCTACAAGGTTTTACGGTTGAAGTTGTTTAAACAAATGCCTGGGCTCGCCAAAAATAAGGAAGTCCTTCGTCTTGTTGTTGTTGATTAGCATCGTGTTAGAATCCCGAAATAAATAAAAACATTTTCGACGTGTTATCGCGCATTCTAAGAGTACCGTCGTGCTGTACTCTGTTATCTGTTCCAGCCGTTTTCATGATGTCAATTTCTTGCTGCTTTTGCCGTTATCTCTCAGACTTCTTTTTCTGCATTCTGTCTAATATTTGCTTGCTGTTTCAGGACTAGGGCCGCGTGCGAGCGTAGAAAGATCGCCGACTTCCTTTCACACTTCGGTGGCTTTTTCCGAGCATGCGCCTCACAGTGTTAACGAGCCTTCATTAGTGTTCAGAGCAGTGCAGTATAATTTGTACCTAATTATTTGAAGTGAATAAAAGTCTGATAATTGCTGTCCCTTTCTTGTTTAATAGAAATAATCGAGTATGTTCAATTACAACTTCTATGGTAGTTATGCTGGGCAGGTGTTTTGCATGGCTTCGTGCATGGGTTGGCCGTGGCGTGTTCCTGTGGTTCGCTGGCCGAGTCTCTTCGCGTCCACGGCTTCCTGCGGCCCAGCCCGCAGCGAGGACTGGGAGACTCGCCCGGCGTTGGCCGCACGTTTTGGCTGGCTGGTTTCTGAAGTCCGCCTTGCTTGCAGGTTAAAGGCTTAGGAGTGTGATGGGGGCAGAAAGAGGTTCTTTCCGAAATTTTATTCTATGCTCGTAACAACGTTTAGTTCATAATTTTGGTTGTACTACAGTAAAGTGTGTTGTCTTGGTAGAGCTTCCGTTAAGTTCAGGAGTGTATAAAGCCTTGTTCTCTTCTTCCTTTTTTTGTGAACAAAGTATTTTTTTATGAAAATGTGAGTCACTAACGTATGTAGTTTTTATTGTGAACAATTCTGTTTTTGCTAAGGTTTTACGGTTGAAGTTGTTTAAACAAATGCCTGGGCTCGCCAAAAAATAAGGGGTCCATCGTCTTGTTGTTGTTGATTAACATCGTGTGAGAATCCCGCAATAAATAAAAACATTTGTCGACGTGTTCGCGCATTCTAAGATTACCGTCGTGCTGTACTCTGTTATGTGTTCCAGCCGTTTTCATGATATCAATTTTTCTCTTCGACTTCTGTTTCTGCATTCTGTCTAATATTTGTGTGCTGTTTCAGGACCAGGGCCGAGTGCGAGCGTAGAAAGATCGCCGACTTCCTTTCACACTTCGGTGGCTTTTATCGAGCATGCGCCTCAGTGTTAACGAGCCTTCATTAGTGTTCAGAGCAGTGCAGTATAATGTGTACCTCATTATTTGAAGTTAATAAAAGTCTGATTATTAGCTGTCCGTTTCTTGTTTAATAGCAATACCTGAGTATGTTCTATTACAGCTTCTATGGTAGGTATGCTGGGCAGGTGTTTTGCATGGCTTCTGGCATGGGTTGGCCGTGGCGTGTTCCTGTGGTTCACTGGCCGAGTCTCTCCGTGTCCACGGCTTCCTGCGGCCCAACCCGCCGCGAGGACTGCGAGACTCGCCCGGCGATGGCCGCACGTTTTGGCTGGCTGGTTTCTGAAGTCCGCCTTGCTTGCAGGTTCCGTGAAGGCGGAGGACCTGGAGGCGCCTGGAGGACGCGACTGCGGAGCGGACGAGGACGCCGGCCCTGGGGACCAAGGTGGGTGGAGTGGCGACGCGTGGACCACCGCGGCGGGCGGAACGCTCGCACACTGCCGTCACTACTTGAGCACGTCGTCGGTTGAGCTCAACACCTACCCGTTGCTTTTCACTGTATGAATTTTGAGTACATTTGTAGCTTTTCCATTGAAACGCAGCACAAATTAACGGGAAACGTTGCCGCGAACCGTATGTGCGTGAATCGTGCGAACATGTTCGTTTCGAACCTCTATGGTCCCTCACTCCGTCGCTACTGTGTCTTTCAATCGAATCCTGTTGGACTCCTCTTCACTGAGATTCCAAATGCTTTAAATATAGCACGCATATTGCAATGCTCTGAGATATCGCACCATATGCACAATGCCACAGCCATATTGCGCCTCACGTGGAATGCGTCCTGAAAATGCCCTACGCTAATGCATGCGAATCGGAAGGCATTGCACTTCATGTGCTATGCAAAAGACTTGCACCAATTGACGCTATATTCATAGCGTTTGGACTCTCAGTGTTTTCACCTAGCGATACCAGCCTGCGTGTGTTGAGGTCTGCAGCTGATTTCGCTTCCCTGGGACAGTGATTGGGGCGGCTAAGTAACGCGGTGTTGCTTGCAGGCGCTGTGGAGGGCGAGGTCCTGGAGGCCCCCGAGTCTGGAGGGCGGCACTGCGGAGCGGACGGCGGCTCAGGAGGCGAAGGTGAGTGGAGTCCTGGCGGAGCAGTCATGGGCACGCCGCGGGCTGCAGGGGTGGATGTTCATTCGATTTCAATGAAATCAATTCCAGTTTCACCAAAGACTACTAGACGTGCTCGTTGCGCCTGATAGGGTTCCAGTGGATTGGTCTGTCGTCTGTCTGGTTGCCTTTCTTCGCAGTATTGGCACTTCCCTTTGCCCTTTGCTAACTGTTTTGCACCCGACTTTGTGTCGCAGGCCCCGTCCCGGTGGAGACCCCGCAGCTGGTCATCAGCGGCACCTTCTCGCTGGCTGGCCCGGCCGGCGGTGCGGGGCAGGTGGAGCAGGCCTCGCGGCGGCAGCGAGGCGGGAAATCGCGGCTCGCGTACAAGTGCGGGGAGTGCGGCAAGAGTTTCCGGGCCGAGGCGGACCTGCGGAAGCACCTGGCGGGGCACTCCAAGGCGGGGCGGCACGCGTGCGGAGTGTGCGGCAAGCAGTGGCCTTGGGCTAAGGATCTGGAGAGGCACGCAAGGATCCACACCGGAGAGAGGCCATACCAGTGTGACGAGTGCGGGAAGAAGTTTATTCAGGATTCTGATCTTACAAGGCACAAGAGGATCCACACTGGAGAGAAGCCGTATGAGTGCGACGTGTGTGGAAAAGAGTTCAATCAGAGCGGAACCCTCACTTTGCACAAGAGGACTCATACTGGAGAGAAGCCGTATCCTTGTGCCTTATGCGGAAAGAAGTTTAACCGGCTTCATTCTCTTACTGTGCACAAGAGGATTCATTCTGGTGCGACGCCCTACGAGTGCAAGGTCTGCGCGAAAAAGTTCTCTAGTCCCGCAAATCTACGCCGCCACAAGGGCATTCATGCTGGACAGTAACCCAGGAATAAGCTGTGCCAGTGTGTCGTTTCTTGATGGATGTTAAGGCTTTGGAATGTGACGTGTGTAGAACGTGCTTGCCTCTGATATTTCAGTCTATGCTCGTGAAAGCTGTTGGCAAATAATTTTAGTTCAATTCTGCAAATTCTGCAATCTTGGTATAACTATTTTCACCCTTTCTTGTATGTTTGTGTCATTTAAACAATGTTCTTTAATGATAATTAGATTAGATAATCGTTGATAATAATCAGTTGAAATAATAAGTGCTTTTGGGTGGGTTATTCATTTGAAGCCGTTCAAATCAAACGCGTGCACTCGATCTCAGTTGTGATGTCCCTCGGCTTGACTTTACTCCTTTAATGTCTGTTCCCTTGCTAGAACCGCTGGTATGTTAAAGAGTTTATTAATATTTCTTGTTTTGTTTTCTTGCATTTTTTTGTCGGATAACCTAAATTAAAATCCAGATAACCCATATTAAAATCTGGGTCAAACAAAAACCAAATGTAATTTTCTTGTGAATTAACATTTCCGCTTTGTATCAGGTTTTACGGTTGACATTGTTTTAACCGTAATGGTTTTCCTAACAGTAAGTAACCGTGTCTTTCGGCATTACGTTGTTGTTTAACATCATATTACAATGTCGAAATAAGTTAAGTTTAGAAACAGGGGGTTTTGGTGAAAAATGCCATAATTGTGAGTTATTGTCACGGACCACTCCGGTGTGTAAATCATACCTCGACGTGTTCGCTAGTACCACAGAGTCCCGTCGTGCTGTGTTTTTGAATTTGTTCCAACCATTTTCGTCAAGTTTCTGCTGCTATTGCCGTTATTTCTTAGACTCCTGATTCTGTGTATTGTTTCAGGAGGGTAGAAAGATCGCCGACTTCCTTGCACACTTCGGTGGCTTTTTCCCAGCATGCGGCTCCCAGTGTTCAGTATTGCGCCGAGCCTTCAGTATTGTCCAGAGGAGTGCAGTTTAATTTGTACCTCATTATTCGAAGTTAATAAAATCTGATCATTCTCTGTCCCTTTCTTGTTAAGTAGCAATAAATGAGTTTGTTGCTCATCGGGTAGTTTTGCTGGGCAGGTGTTTTGCATGGCTTCTTGCATGGGTTGGTCGTGGCGTGTTCCTGTGGTTCGCTGGCCGAGTCTCTCCGTGTCCACGGCTTCCTGCGGCCCAGCCCGCCGCGAGGACTGGGAGACTCGCCCGGCGTTGGCCGCACGTTTTGGCTGGCTGGTTTCTGAAGTCCGCCTTGCTTGCAGGTTCCGTGAAGGCGGAGGACCTGGAGGCGCCTGGAGGACGCGACTGCGGAGCGGACGAGGACGCCGGCCCTGGGGACCAAGGTGGTCGGAGTGCACTGAAAAACCAAACGTGGTCTAGACCACACCAACTGGTGTGGTCAAATGGATGCCATTTTGACCACACCAGTTGGTGTCATCTAGACCACGTTTGGTGCGTTTGGTGTCGTCTAGACCACACTAAACGCGGCCAAACGTGGTCTGGACCACACCAACTGATGTGGTCAAAATGGCATCCATCTGACCACACCTGTGGTGTGGTCTTGACCACGTTTGGTTTTTCAGTGTGGCGACGCGTGGACCATCGCGGTGGGCACGCTTTCCTGCACAACTTGAGCAACCAGTCCATTTAGCTTTGCAATCTGGGCGTTGCTTTTCGCTGTTTTAACTTGAATTAATTTTTCCTCTGTGCGATGCTGCGCTGCGTGGTTGAACGGGAAACGTGTCTTGGCAAGGACGGCTCAGTAACGCGTTGTTGCTTGCAGGCGCCGTGGAGGGCGAGCACCTGGAGGCCCCCGAGTCTGGAGGGCGGCACTGCGGAGCGGACGGCGACTCTGGAGGCGAAGGTGAGTGGAGTCTTGGCGGAGCAGTCCGGGATGCCGCCTGCGGGGCGGAAGTACACTCTAAATGTCTAACAATGAAATTTGACCTGTGTTATTCGTATGTTACAGTGGATTCAGCGCAAGCATAATACGAAACAATATTTCTTCGTAATACGAATCTTTTCAGCTTTTTCATTGTAAGATACTTAGAAAAACCTTCGTAATTCGAAGGAAAACCACCTTTGTAATATGCTTGCGCCATTTTCTTCGTATTATTGGAATTTTCTTCGTAAGACATTAAGAGTGTAGATTTTAATTCGTTTTTCATTCCAGCTTCTTCAAAGAGTAGCAGACGAGCTCCTTGCCTGATGGGGCTCAGGTGGATTGGTCCTGCTGTCTGGTTGTCTTTCTGGGATTGGCGCTTGGCTTGTCCTTCGCTAACTATTCTGCTTCCCACTCGGTGTTGTAGGCCCCGTCCCGGCGGAGATCCCGCAGCTGGTCATCAGCGGCACCTTCTCGCTGGCTGGCCCGGCCGGCGGTGCGGGGCAGGTGGAGCAGGCCTCGCGGCGGCAGCGAGGCGGGAAGGCGCGGCTCGCGTCCAAGTGCGGGGAGTGCGGCAAGAGTTTCCGGGCCGAGGCGGACCTGCGGAAGCACCTGGCGGGGCACTCCAAGGCGGGGCGGCACGCGTGCGGAGTGTGCGGCAAGCAGTGGACTTCGGCTAAGGATCTGGAGAGGCACGCAAGGATCCACACCGGGGAGAAGCCTTACCAGTGTGAGGAGTGTGGGAAGAAGTTTAACCAGGAAGGCAATCTGACTGTGCACAAGAGGATTCATTCTGGAGAGAAGCTGTACCAGTGTGACGTGTGTGGGAAGGAGTTCAACCGTAGCGAAAATCTTACTGTGCACAAAAGGATCCACTCTGGAGAGAAGCCGTACGAGTGCGACGTGTGTGGGAAGAAGTTTACCCAGCTTGTTTCTCTTACTCTGCACAGGAGGATTCATTCTGGTGCGAAGCCCTTCGAGTGCAAGGTGTGCGCGAAGAAGTTCTCCGATGCCTCCAATCTACGCCGCCACAAGGGCATTCATGCCGGACAGTAAACCAGGGAAAAGCTGTGCCAGTGTGTCGTTTCTTGACGAATACTATGGCTTTGGAATGTGACGCGTGTAGAACGTTCTTTCCTCTGATATTTCAGTCCATTCTCGTGATGGCTATTAGCAAATAATTTCAGTTCCATTCTGGAAAGTTTGTATTTTTGGTAAAACTATTTCTGCACTTGTATGTTTGTGTCATCAAAATTGTGTGCGTTGATGATAATCAGTTATAATAACAAGTGCTTTCCTCTTGTCAAGACTTTTTTTGTGAAGGTTATTTGATTTAAGCTATTCAAATCAAACGCGTGTACTCGCTCTTAGTTGTGATAGCCCTCGGCTTGACTTGATGAATGACAGCATGTGGCAATTCCAAAGTATGTAAAGTTTAGGCGTATGAGCGTTTGGCGAAAGAAGCCATATTTGTGAATTTTTGTCATAGTCCACTTCGGTGTGCAAAACTTCTCTCTACGTGTTTTCGAGCACACCTAAGCACCGCCGTGGGAATCTGTTTCTACCGCTTTCATGATTTTAATTATTTTTTCTGCTCAATCTTTTTTTATTTTTTATTTATTTATTCACTTGGCCGCCCAGAGAGCAAAGCTCTGATAAGGGCGGGGTACAAAATTATGGGTGGTCGTAATGGTCAGGAGCAGTTGAACAGATACATTACAAGTTAACAGGAGATACAGGGTGACCCTCTTCTTAAAGGCAACTACATTTTTTGAGTTTTTTTATATTCTCTGGTAGACTATTGAAGATAGATATAGATTCATACAGCACACTGTGAAGACCATACTTCGTAGAGGTGGGAAATGCTCTTTTAATTTGGTTTTTATGTCTAGTGTTATGATCGTGAACTTCCATGCCACAATGAAGTTCAATACAGATTGTGCTTTATCTTATAAATCAGCATCGAGTTGGCGACAGCAATGTGGTGATCGATTGGTGGTACACTCGTTGTAATGTGCAGTTCTTTTGTAGGATAACGAGAATCAAGGTCAAATATAGATTTTAGGGCCCTTTTTTGAAGTACATATATAAGATCAAGATTACTAGAGTTGCAAGAGACCAAATTGAACCAAATACATAAAGTGTGAGTGTATTATTGCATAATACACCCCTTTTCAGATGACAGGTATAATACTTAAGCCTGAATCTTAACAAAAGCTATGTGTGTACCATACACACTTCTAGGGCGTGCTTTCAAGCACACTTCTGGGTGTTACTTCCTAAGCACGCACCTAGAAGTGTTACTTGAATGAGTACACACTTATAAGTTTACTTAGATATACATTGCAGGTGCATGCGCGGCATTAGGGAAAACGACTATCTCTATTCAAGTACACACTTCTAGGTGCGTGCTTAGGCCTGTACACACCTAGAAGTGCATGCTTGTAAGCACGCACCTAGAAGTGTGTACTGAGTACACACATAGATTTTGTGTGTTATTTTATTCATTTATTAGCCTCCTGTTTGTGAATTCTGTCTTGTATTTGTCTGATGCGGCCAGAAAGATGTTCCCTCTGAAATTTTATGCCATGCTCGGAACAACTTAAGTTCATAATTTTGGTTGTATACTCCTGTAAAGTCAGTTCTCTTGGTAGAACCGCCGTTAAGTTAAAGAGTGTATGAAGTCTTGTTCTTTTCTTGTTTTATTTTTTTGTGTCGGATGACAAAGAATTTCGTGATAAAGTCTGGGTCAATAACGAATTCAATTTTTCTTGTGATTAATGCTGTTTTTGGTAACGTTTTTATGGTTGAAGTTCGTTAAACCAAAGTTCCTTTCCTTACAGTAAGTAAGGGTGTCTGTTGTCTTCACTTTGTTGTTCAACATCGTGAGAATGCCGACATAAATTTCAACGTAGGATGTTTGGATGAAAGAAGCCATTACTGTGTGTTTCGTCACGGACCTCTCCGGTGTGAAGAACATTTCTCGACGTGTTCGCGAGTACAACAGAGTACTGTCGTGCTGTACTTCAGAATTTGTTCCAGCCCTTTACATGCCGTCAATTTTTGCTGCTTTTGCCATTATTTCTTAGACTCCTGTATTATATTTGTGTGCTGTTTCAGGACCAGGGCTGTGCGAGGGTAGAAAGATCGTCGACTTACTTGCTCACTTCGGCGGCTTCTTCCCAGCATGTGCTTCCCACTGTTAAGCGAGCCCTGAGTAGTGTACAGAGCAGTGCAGTATAATGTGTACTTCATAATTTGATGTTAATAAAAGTCTGATAATTTGCTGTCCGTTTCTTGTTTAGTACATACCAATAACTGAGTATTCAATTACAGCTTATGGTAGTTTTGCTGGGCAGGTGTTTTGCATGGCTTCTGGCATGGGTTGGCCGTGGCGTGTTCCTGTGGTTCGCTGGCCGAGTCTCTCCGTTCCACGCCTTCCTGCGGCCCAGCCCGCCGCGAGGACTGGGAAACTCGCCCGGCGTTGGCCGCACGTTTTGGCTGGCTGGTTTCTGAAGTCCGCCTTGCTTGCAGGTTCTGTGAAGGCGGAGGACCTGGAGGCGCCTGGAGGACGCGACTGCGGAGCGGACGAGGACGCCGGCCCTGGGGACCAAGGTGGGTGGAGTGGCGACGCGTGGACCGCCGCGGCGGGCGGAACGCTGGCACGCTAGCTTGCACTTCTTGGGCAAACAGTTGACCGTTGCTTTCCACTGATTCAATTGAGTCAATTTGTAGCGTTTCCATCGCAACGGAGCACGGTTAAACGGGAAACTCAGCTGCGCACCGTATCCGTGTGACTCGTGCAAACTTCGAATTTCGGTTGGAACCTATGTGGTCCTATGTGGAACTCGGTCGCTGGTCAGGCAGTGTAGAGCGCAAGGTCAGAGAATTGCAGCGGCTTTTACTTTCATTTGTAGAGGGTTGGTTAGTCAACGCGCCAAATTTCTGCGACGAACCCATTCCAAACGAGGCAGGCCGTGAATTTTTAGCGTACCCCCACTGCAAATCCAAAGGTGCTCACTAAAAAGTTCCTATCCCAATTTCGCTCCTAGCAGTGCTAATTTAGCACTTCACTAGTGCGAACTCGTCAAATCACACTCAGCAGTGCAATAACTGCCTCTTTGCACTTCTAAGTGCAAAAATGGACCAAAAAGTGCTAAGTTGTTGAATGAGAGCACGTATAGGTGCTAAAATGTTTCACCCGTAGTAAGTGCTAAATTTCTTGCCCCTGATTGGTCTGCATGCAGCGTATACACACTGTTCACACTTACAGAAAAATAACTTATCCCGCCTACCCGAATTGGGGAAGTCGCAAACCTGTTTTGGGTGGGAAATGATCTCAACCCATTAAGGAAGCAAGTGTACCCAATTTGGTTACCGCGGTTTGGGTTTGGTAACCCAGTTTGGTAAACGGGGTTACCCGTATTGCACCATGGTACATTTTCAAGTTTTGACTGAATTTTTAAAGTGGGCCAAATTGAGATTCCTTAACAGAAATGGATTTGTCCCGACAAGGCAAACAAAAAGTGTCAACACATGTCATAGGTTCAAATGAGAAATGAAAAAGTTATTCAACTTATAATAGACAAAAATGGCCAAATCAGCATTAGAAGTTCAATTACTTTTTCATTTCCTATCTGAACCTATGACATGTGTTGACATTTTTTTGTTTGTCCTGTCGAGACGAATCCATTTCTGTAAACCAAAGTCAACTTTGACAATTTTTAAAATTCACTGTGACAAATCTGTGCCCCTTCAGGGATATTGTAAAGTAAAATTTAGATGTCAAAAAAATACGATTTCAAGAAATCCTAGGAGTCACGAAGTCAATTTGGGTAGGAGTGTGGGGAAAGCAAAAAAGTTATGTAAAAGGTAGGGCTCAAGAGTGGCTACGAATGGCAGTGGTACCGATGTGGTCTATGTGCCACCCGTCAAAATTTAACCTTGGCAATAAAGAGAAACCAAAATGCCGGGAAATTCGAAAAATTCCAATGCTAATGTATTCCGCAGTGATCTGACAAAAAAAACATCTTTGAAGTCCATCATTATGAAAATTTTGGTAGCAGAAAGAAGGCAGTAAATTAATTTTCGTGGGTTGGCAACAATTTTGTCGGCGTCTGCGCCCTTGCGAAAATCGCGAAGTTGAAAACACGAGTATAGTCGCGCATTAAAACCGCCCCTCCATTGTTGCTGACGTTGAATTGTTTGGCTTGTTCCAAAAGGCTACGGTTCTCTAGTCATGTTTTCTTCAATTCTGTGTAATAGTTCTCACTCACAACGTAGCAACACCACGACGGTTGGCTTGACAAACTTTATAAACTCGAGAGAGATGGTCTCGAAACGCGGGTGAGTCTTGTTCGAAGAACATGAGCACTGAAAGTCGCGAGGTGGAGCGAAGTGATCATGGTGCTAACTGAATCAGAAGTACCATCAAACCTGGCTAAAAGGAGCAGCTACATGACCAGCTTATTCAAAAAGAGACTAAAAGTCTTAAAGCGACTCTTAAACTACATTAAGGAAAGATAATTCTCAGATGCATGTGCACAGGTACGCAGTTAAATGGCTCAATTCACTCCGATTTGAAGGGTAACAAAAATTTTCAACAAAACAACAACAAAAACAACAACGCAGCGGTGCGGGATTGGTGCGGGACACTCTCATAAAAAGTCACTGGCCGGCCGGCCGATCCAAATGGCCACGTTCGAAACGACACCAATTCTATTGTTGCATCTTGTCTACCTGCAGTCAAAGAAATTTTTCATTTCGAACGTGCTATTTCAGCTTTTGGAGTAAGCTGTACAGACCCAAAAAGAAGCTCCGCTATTGGTCCGGCTCGGCTCGGCTCCCCCCACTCCCTTTTTTTTCCTTTGACGAGTCGAGTTTTGCCATGGAAACGGCGATTTTGACAGCAAATTTCTCAAAATTGGCCGTTGACTTTTTAACCAGATTTCAGCATTAGAATCAGCGTTCAAAGTTCTACAAGTCTGCAAAATCTCATTAAAATCGTATAGAAAATTTCCGAAATGCATAAAGGGCCACACAAATCGAATCTCGGGCCGGCTGAATCCTGGGTATACTATAAGGCTACTTCGTGCCTAAAAAAATCTGTGACAGGAAGTTACCTTTGTGTTTAAAATTCAATCACTATTGGATGAAATTATTTTCCAAGTTGGAGGCCCCAACTCCAATAAGTCTCTCAGACATGGAAGTTTACGTAAACTTTTAGTCGTTTCTCCTAATTTTTCCTTGCGATAAGGGAAAAGGTTCCCAATTTTAAGAAGTTTCTATTTAACATGATATTAACACGCTAATTGAGAAGGCTCTCCGTAACTTTGTTTCATATGCAACGCAGTATGTCACCAAAAAATGTGTTCAAGATAAATAAAAACTGTTTGAGCAGCAAGATTACGGGGTAAGAGAATATTGTTGAGGGGAATAAGGCGAATACTGTTGAAGGACCAACAGAAGGACAGCTATTGAAACACATTTCAGGAACAATTCACTGAACAGTAATGAAACAAAACTGACAACAGAAATAATAACTCAATAAAGAGGTTTTAACAGATGAACCAAAGAAATCAAATTTAGACATTTTAGTGGTTTTGTTGATGTTTTCCCCCTAACCTCACCTTTTCTCACTTGGAAGAGTGAAATTTGCACTGCTAGGGGTACAAATCACACGTATGGGGAAAGTTTAGCGATTGACTGGTCTACATGACCGTAGAGTGCGATGATGCAACTTAGAGTGGTGCTAAATTTGCACCCCTAGGAGTGGTCTCTTTTCACACTGCGACAGTGTGAAATTCGCACCACTGGGAGTTAATCAGCCTGAAACTTTTTAGTGAGTGGTTCTTGAGTGTTTTTAGGCACGAAGTAGCCTTATAGTATACCCAGGATTCAGCCGGCGCGAGATTCAATTCGTGTGGCCCTTTATTTTGGAAATTTTCTATAGGATTTTAGTGAGATTTTACAGACTAGTAGAACTTTGAACGCTGATTCTAATGTTGAAATGTGGTTAAAAAGTTAACGGCCAATTTTGAGAAATTTGCTGTCAAAATCGCTGTTTAGGCAAAACTCGACTCGTCAAGGAAAAAGGAAGGGAGTGGGGGGAGCCCGAGCCGGGGCGGACCAATAGCTGAGCTCCTTTTCGGCCCTGTACAGCTTACCCCAAAAGATGAAAAAGCACGTTCGAAATGAAAAATCTCTTCGACTGCAGCTAGAAGAGATCCAACAATAGAATTGATGTCGTTTCGAACGTGGCCATTTGGATCGGCCGGCCGGCCAGTGACTTTTTATGAGAGTGTCCCGCACCAATCCCGCACCGCTGCGTTGTTGTTTCTGTTGTTGTTTTGTTGAAAATTTTTGTTACTCTTCAAATCGGAGTGAATTGAGCCATTTAACTGCGTACCTGTGCACATGCATCTGTGAATTATCTTTCCTTAATGTAGTTTAAGAGTCGCTTTAAGACTTTTAGCTTCTTTTTGAATAAGCTGGTCATGTAGCCGCTCCTTTTAGCGAGGTTTGATGGTACTTCTGATTCAGTTAGCACCATGATCACTTCGCTCCACCTCGCGACTTTCAGTGCTCATGTTCCTCGAACAAGACTCACCTGCGTTTCGAGACCATCCCTCTCGAGTTTATAAAGTTTGTCAAGCCAACCGTCGTGGTGTTGCCACGTTATGAGTGAGAACTATTACACAGAATTGAACGAGGGGTCGGCAACTTCCCTTGGCCGTGTACGAGGGAGTATACGTATATTACCAGTAATATAGGTAATATATGTGTAATATAAAGTAATGCAAAGTAATATATAGTAATATAGGGGTATTATAGAGGAGAAATTGTGGTAATATGCAAGTAATATATGGTAATATACAGGTAATATAGGGTAATATAGCCACCGCGTACGAAGTAATATATGAGTTGCCGACCCCTCGGAATTGAAGAAAACATGACTAGAGAACCGTAGCCTTTTGAAACAAGCCAAACAATTCAACGTCAGCAACAATGGAGGGGCAGTTTTAATGCGCGGCTATACTCGTGTTTTCAGCTTCGCGATTTTCGCAAGGGCGCAGACGCCGACAAAATTGTTGCCAACCCGCGAAAATTAATTTACTGCCTTCTTTCTGCTACCAACATTTTCACAATGATGGACTTCAAAGATGTTCCTTTGTCAGATCACTGTGGAATACATTAGCATTGGAATTTTTCGAATTTCCCGGCATTTTGATTTCTCTTTATTGCCAAGTTTAAATTTTGACGGGTGGCACATCGACCACATTGGTACCACTGCCATTC
>NW_023144625.1:5433764-5457893 GCF_012932325.1 Thrips palmi | reverse complement strand
CAGACCTACCGATGGGGCAAAAAAAAAAATTTTTTAGTCGGTCGGTCCCTTTTTTGAAGATTGAGTGGATTTTGTTGAATTTAGGCCTATTTAATGGTTTTTTTAGGATGTTGCCAGTGACGGAGACCGGATTGCGGCACAGATTCGGAAATGTCTCGACCAGACCTACCGATGGGGCGAATAAAAATTTTTAGTCGGTCGGTCCCCTTTTTTGAAGATTGAGTAGGTTTGCTCGGAAACGGTGAGAAATTTGTTCCCCTTTTTTGTAGATAAAGTAGGTTTTCTCGGAAACGGTGAGGAATTTTGAACTTTTGGGTTTTTTCCCCAAATTTTTCCCATCAAATTTGGAATCGAATGGAAAAAACCGCAAGTCTCTACGACCACTCCTTCACCCCAAACATTTCTATGAGTGAGTGAGTGAGTCAGTGAGTGAGTCAGTCGGATTGGGGCTTTATAGGTTCTTGATGATCGTGAACTTCCATGCCACAATGAAGTTCAATACAGATTGTGCTTTATCTTATAAATCAGCATCGAGTTGGCGACAGCAATGTGGTGATCGATTGGTGGTACACTCGTTGTAATGTGCAGTTCTTTTGTAGGATAACGAGAATCAAGGTCAAATATAGATTTTAGGGCCCTTTTTTGAAGTACATATATAAGATCAAGGTTACTAGAGTTGCAAGTAGACCAAATTTGAACCAAATACATAAAGTGTGAGTGTATTATTGCATAATACAGCCCCTTTTTCAGATGATCAGGTATATGATACTTAAGCCTGAATCTTCACACAAAATCTATGTGTGTACTCAGTACACACTTCTAGGTGCGTGCTTTCAAGCATGCACTTCTAGGTGTGTACTTGCCTAAGCACGCACCTAGAAGTGTGTACTTGAATGAGTACACACTTATAAGTGTGTACTTAGTACACACTTGCGAGGTGCATGCGCGGCATAGGGAAAACGCATGCACTTCTATGTGTGTACTCACTGAGTACACACTTATAAGTGTGTACTCATTCAAGTACACACTTCTAGGTGCGTGCTTAGGCCTGTACACACCTAGAAGTGCATGCTTGTAAGCACGCACCTAGAAGTGTGTACTGAGTACACACATAGATTTTGTGTGTTATTTTATTCATTTATTAGCCTTCTGTTTGTGAATTCTGTCTTGTATTTGTCTGATGCGGCCAGAAAGATGTTCCCTCTGAAATTTTATGCCATGCTCGGAACAACTTAAGTTCATAATTTTGGTTGTATACTCCTGTAAAGTCAGTTCTCTTGGTAGAACCGCCGTTAAGTTAAAGAGTGTATGAAGTCTTGTTCTTTTCTTGTTTTATTTTTTTGTGTCGGATGACAAAGAATTTCGTGATAAAGTCTGGGTCAATAACGAATTCAATTTTTCTTGTGATTAATGCTGTTTTTGGTAACGTTTTTATGGTTGAAGTTCGTTAAACCAAAGTTCCTTTCCTTACAGTAAGTAAGGGTGTCTGTTGTCTTCACTTTGTTGTTCAACATCGTGAGAATGCCGACATAAATTTCAACGTAGGATGTTTGGATGAAAGAAGCCATTACTGTGTGTTTCGTCACGGACCTCTCCGGTGTGAAGAACATTTCTCGACGTGTTCGCGAGTACAACAGAGTACTGTCGTGCTGTACTTCAGAATTTGTTCCAGCCCTTTACATGCCGTCAATTTTTGCTGCTTTTGCCATTATTTCTTAGACTCCTGTATTATATTTGTGTGCTGTTTCAGGACCAGGGCTGTGCGAGGGTAGGAAGATCGTCGACTTACTTGCTCACTTTGGCGGCTTCTTCCCAGCATGTGCTTCCCACTGTTAAGCGAGCCCTGAGTAGTGTACAGAGCAGTGCAGTATAATGTGTACTTCATAATTTGATGTTAATAAAAGTCTGATAATTTGCTGTGCGTTTCTTGTTTAGTACATACCAATAACTGAGTATTCAATTACAGCTTATGGTAGTTTTGCTGGGCAGGTGTTTTGCATGGCTTCTGGCATGGGTTGGCCGTGGCGTGTTCCTGTGGTTCGCTGGCCGAGTCTCTCCGTGTCCACGCCTTCCTGCGGCCCAGCCCGCCGCGAGGACTGGGAAACTCGCCCGGCGTTGGCCGCACGTTTTGGCTGGCTGGTTTCTGAAGTCCGCCTTGCTTGCAGGTTCTGTGAAGGCGGAGGACCTGGAGGCGCCTGGAGGACGCGACTGCGGAGCGGACGAGGACGCCGGCCCTGGGGACCAAGGTGGGTGGAGTGGCGACGCGTGGACCGCCGCGGCGGCCGGAACGCTGGCACGCTAGCTTGCACTTCTTGGGCAAACAGTTGACCGTTGCTTTCCACTGATTCAATTGAGTCAATTTGTAGCGTTTCCATCGCAACGGAGCACGGTTAAACGGGAAACTCAGCTGCGCACCGTATCCGTGTGACTCGTGCAAACTTCGAATTTCGGTTGGAACCTATGTGGTCCTATGTGGAACTCGGTCGCTGGTCAGGCAGTGTAGAGCGCAAGGTCAGAGAATTGCAGCGGCTTTTACTTTCATTTAGTGATTTTAGTCCCGGTAAAATACGCGTAAAATACGGGCGTATTTTACGTAAAATACGTAAGTAATAAACGTTCCCCGTAAAATTCGTATTTTTCCCGAAAGACGTGTCTAAGTTAAATGACAGCAATCCATACAACAATGCTATGATTTCAGACTCTTTTTTGTCTTAAAATCGTTCGGGGTGGAGCAGGGCAGGGTTGGGATAGCTCAGGTGGAAACACCGTGGGGAGGTGGGGGGGAGTCAAACTCATACTCCGATCCAAATCTTAAGTCCGATTTTTGGTAGCTCGTGATTAGGTGTATCAACAATGATTCGATGTCCATAAAATTAAAATAGCCATGAACGCTTGGACATTTTTGCACCATCAACATCACCTGGTGCTCTTTTCTACTTTTCGTAACAAAATCTAGAAAACCCATCAGACAAGGTTTTATTGGCTATCGGAAATATTACTATCAGGAAATCCTGATGACACAATCAGAAATTTTCTGCCGCGCTAGTCAGTTTGAAATTTTCTAACTGACAATCAGAAATCAGAAGATGAATCAGAATCTTTCCTCCTAGAATTCGATTTTCAAAAATCACAGAATTCTGTGAAAATTTGCACGAGGGATGCTAGAGGTGTTCCGTGTGTAAGTCCCACCCTCCAATTTCACTGAAACAATGCAGCAGGGTACACACGGCAGCAGTGATTCGCTTGTGCGTCAGAAAGGTCAAAATATACAAATTTCGTGTGTTTCTGACCATTTAGGGAAAAATTACGAAAAATACGAAAATTACGGAATAAATTACGTATTTTACGGTTTAAAACGTATTTTACCGTAAGATTGAATAAATTACGGTATTTTTAAATCACTAATGAATTCATTTGTAGAGGGTTGGTTAGTCAACGCGCCAAATTTCTGCGACGAACCCATTCCAAACGAGGCAGGCCGTGAATTTTTAGCGTACCCCCACTGCAAATCCAAAGGTGGTTCTTGAGTGTTTTTAGGCACGAAGTAGCCTTATAGTATACCCAGGATTCAGCCGGCGCGAGATTCAATTCGTGTGGCCCTTTATTTTGGAAATTTTCTATAGGATTTTAGTGAGATTTTACAGACTAGTAGAACTTTGAACGCTGATTCTAATGTTGAAATGTGGTTAAAAAGTTAACGGCCAATTTTGAGAAATTTGCTGTCAAAATCGCTGTTTAGGCAAAACTCGACTCGTCAAGGAAAAAGGAAGGGAGTGGGGGGAGCCCGAGCCGGGGCGGACCAATAGCTGAGCTCCTTTTCGGCCCTGTACAGCTTACCCCAAAAGATGAAAAAGCACGTTCGAAATGAAAAATCTCTTCGACTGCAGCTAGAAGAGATCCAACAATGGAATTGATGTCGTTTCGAACGTGGCCATTTGGATCGGCCGGCCGGCCAGTGACTTTTCATGAGAGTGTCCCGCCCCAAATCCCGCACCGCTGGGGTTGTTGTTTCTGTTGTTGTTTTGTTGAAAATTTTTGTTACTCTTCAAATCGGAGTGAATTGAGCCTTTTAAAACTGCGTACCTGTGCACATGCATCTGTGAATTATCTTTCCTTAATGTAGTTTAAGAGTCGCTTTAAGACTTTTAGCTTTTTTTTGAATAAGCTGGTCATGTAGCCGCTCCTTTTAGCGAGGTTTGATGGTACTTCTGATTCAGTTAGCACCATGATCACTTCGCTCCACCTCGCGACTTTCAGTGCTCATGTTCCTCGAACAAGACTCACCTGCGTTTCGAGACCATCCCTCTCGAGTTTATAAAGTTTGTCAAGCCAACCGTCGTGGTGTTGCCACGTTATGAGTGAGAACTATTACACAGAATTGAACGAGGGGTCGGCAACTTCCCTTGGCCGTGTACGAGGGAGTATACGTATATTACCAGTAATATAGGTAATATATGTGTAATATAAAGTAATACAAAGTAATATATAGTAATATAGGGGTATTATAGAGGAGAAATTGTGGTAATATGCAAGTAATATATGGTAATATACAGGTAATATAGGGTAATATAGCCACCGCGTACGAAGTAATTTTGAGTTGCCGACCCCTCGGAATTGAAAAAAACATGACTAGAGAACCGTACCCTTTTGAAACAAGCCAAACAATTCAACGTCAGCAACAATGGAGGGGCAGTTTTAATGCGCGGCTATACTCGTGTTTTCAGCTTCGCGATTTTCGCAAGGGCGCAGACGCCGACAAAATTGTTGCCAACCCGCGAAAATTAATTTACTGCCTTCTTTCTGCTACCAACATTTTCACAATGATGGACTTCAAAGATGTTCCTTTGTCAGATCACTGTGGAATACATTAGCATTGGAATTTTTCAAATTTTCCCCGGGCATTTTGATTTCTCTTTATTGCCAAGTTTAAATTTTGACGGGTGGCACATCGACCACATTGGTACCACTGCCATTCGTAGCCACCCTTGAACCACCCCCTACCTTTTACATAACTTTTTTGCTTTCCCCACACTCCTACCCAAATTGACTTCGTGACTCCTAGGATTTCTTGAAATCGTATTTTTTTCTGTTTTTTTTTTTGGGGGGGGGGGGGGACAATTGACCATTGTCGCCAACAAACGACGATACACAGAAAAATTACGCGATGCTTTCGAGGATCACCAAAATTTAGCAATAAACAAAAAACTATTTCCCTTGATTTATACTAACACTTTATTGCCAAATCGTTGCAATACTCCAAAGTATCGTCAAACTTAAGTGATTCCTTTGCGTATCTCCGTCTTAAAGGTAAGGCTAGGTTGTTTGTTGGTGATACTCAATTCTATCGCTAAAAAGATACAGAAAGTTTCACCTAGAGCGGCGCTGGGAAAACGCTGCCAAGTTTATGCTTTGCCCCTATTTATCATTGCTTTCGGTGCTTCTGCTTGCATTTTACTGTGCTTCAATCCAATCGTTTTGGACTCCTAGCGATATCAGCTGCGAGTCTTGAGGCCTGCAACTGTTTGTGTCCACAGACAGCACTGAAAAACTAAACGTGGTCTAGACCGCACCACTGGTGCGGTGAAATGGGTGCCATTTTGGCCACTGTTGGTTTGGCCTTTCAATGCGATGACCACTCCAAACGCACCAGACGTGGTCTAGACCGCACCAAACACACCAAACGTGGTCTAGACCACACCAACTGAAGCGGTTTCAAAATGGCACCCAGTTGGCAACATCAGTTGGTGCGGTCTAGACCACGTTTGCTTTTTCAGGGAGTGAATGGGACGGCCGCCAAGTAATGCAGAGTTGCTTGCAGGCGCCGTGGAGGGCGAGGACCTGGAGGCCCCCGAGGCTGGAGGGCGGCACCGCGGAGCGGACGGCGACTCTGGAGGCGAAGGTGAGTGGAGTCTTCGGGGATGCCGCGGGCGTGGTGGACGTAGATTCAATTGCAATGAAATAAATTTTAGTTGCACCAATGAATGTTAAACGAGCTCTTTGCCTGAGGCTTAAGTGGATTGGTCCCGTCCTTCTAGTTGTCGTCCTTCTCAGGGTTGGCACTACACTGTGTCCCACGCTTAACGATTCTGCACTACTGGGAATAAATGGGTCACCACCATCACCCTTTAAATGGGGGATGCAACTTCGTTGCCCAAGTTTGGGTGACGAAAAATTCATCACCCGTAATTAGGTAACAGGCGTTAGGTCGCCTAAATTTGGGTAACATCGTCGGCTCGCCGTGAGGTTCCCGGTTACGTCCTTCCGGGGCCACCACGATGACCGGAGGCCTCGAAGCCACATGGCAGTCATCATGTTGGCCCCGGAGGAATATCATCGGGGACCTCACGGCGACGGCGACGACGTTACCCCAATTTGGATGACGATTTTATGACTGCCTCAAATTTGGTCACCGCTGGCTCGTCACCCAAATTTGGGCGACGATGCGTGCGCCACCCATTGAAAGGGCGATGGTGGTGACTCTTTCATTCTCAATGGTACCCCACTCGGCGTTGCAGGCCCCGTCCCGGCGGAGACCCCGCAGCTGGTCATCAGCGGCACCTTCTCGCTGGCTGGCCCGGCCGGCGGTGCGGGGCAGGTGGAGCAGGCCTCGCGGCGGCAGCGAGGCGGGAAGGCGCGGCTCGCGTACAAGTGCGGGGAGTGCGGCAAGAGTTTCCGGGCCGAGGCGGACCTGCGGAAGCACCTGGCGGGGCACTCCAAGGCGGGGCGGCACGCGTGCGGAGTGTGCGGCAAGCAGTGGACTTTGGCAAGGGATCTGGAGAGACACGCAAGGATCCACACCGGGGAGAAACCTTACCAGTGTGACGAGTGTGGGAAGAAGTTCAGTCAGGAAAGTACTCTTACGAGGCACAAGAGGATCCATAATGGAGAGAAGCCGTACGAGTGCGACGTGTGCGCTAAGAAGTTTGCCCGGTTTGGTACTCTTACTCAGCACAGCATGATTCATTCTGGTGCGAAGCCCTTCGAGTGCAAGGTGTGCGCGAAGAAGTTCTCCGATCCCTCAAATCTACGCCGCCACGAGGGCATTCATGCTGTACAGTAACCCAGAAAAAAGCTGTGCCAGTTTGTCGCTTCTTGACGAATACTAAGGCTTTGGAATGTGACGCGTGGAGAACGTACTTTCCTCAGATATTTCATGCTCGTGATGGCTGTTAGCAAATAATTTCAGTTCCTTTCTGGAAAGTTTGTATATTTGGTAAAACTATTTCTGCATTTGTATGTTTGTGTTATCATAATTGTGTGCGTTGACAATAGTGAGTTATAATAATAAGTGCTTTTCTCTTGTGAAGACTTTTTTTTTGTGAAGGTTATTCGGTTTAAGCTATTCAAATCAAACGCGTGTACTCGCTCTGTGTTGTGATAGCCCTCGGCTTGACTTGTTGAATGACAGCGTCTGGCAATTCCGAAGTATGTAAAGATTAGGCGTATGAGCGTTTGGTGAAAGTAGCCATATTTGTGAATTTTTGTCATAGTCCACTTCGGTGTGCAAAACTTTTCTCGACGTGTTTTCGAGTACACCAAAGCACCGTCGTGCGGAACATGGGAATCTGTTACAACCGCTTTCATGATTTTAATTAATTTTGCTGCTTTCTCTTATTACATTTATTCATTAGCCTCCTGTCTGTGAATTCTGTCTTGAATTTGTCTGCTATGTTCACTCAAGTGCACCAAGTGCACAGGTGCCACATTTTTTGACGAGTGTGAAGGCTTTTGAGTGTGATGCGGCCAGAAAGATGTTCCCTCTGAGATTTTATGCCATGCTCGTAACAACTTCACAGTTCATAATTTTGGTTGTATACTCCTGTGAAGTCAGTTCTCTTGGTAGAACCGCCGTTAAGTTAAAGAGTGTATTAAGTCTTGTTCTTTTCTTGTTTTATTTTTTTGTGTCGGATGACAAAAAGAATTTCGTGATAAAGTCTGGATCAATAACGAATTCAATTTTTCTTGTGGTTAATGTTTTTGGTAACGTTTTAATGGTTGAAGTTCGTTAAACCAAAGTTCCTTTCCTTACAGTAAGTAAGGGTGTCTGGTGTCTTCACTTTGTTGTTCAACATTATGTGAGAATGCCGACATAAGTTTGAACGTAGGATGTTTGGATGAAAGAAGCCATAACTGAGTTTCGTCACGGACTCTTCGGTGTGAAGGACATTTCTCGACGTGTTCGCGAGTACAACAGAGTACTGTCGTGCTGTACTTTGGAATCTGTTCCAGCCCTTTTCATGACGTCAATTTTTGCTTTTGCCATTATTTCTTAAGACTCCCTTTTCTGCATTCTGTCTTATATTTGTGTGCTGTTTCAGGACCAGGGCTGTGCGAGGGTTGAAAGATCGCAGACTTCCTTGCACACTTTGGTGGCACTGAGAATCCAAACGCTATGAGTAAAGCGTCAATTGGTGCAATGCAAAAGCATTGCACATGAAGTGCAATGCCGCCAATTTCCCATGCATTAGCATAGGGCATTTTCGGGAAGCATTGCACCTAAGGTGCAATATGGCTGTGGCATTGCACGTAAGGTGCGATATCTCAGCGCATTGCACCATACGTGCTATACTCATAGCGTTTGGAATCTCATTGGGCTTTTTCTCAGCATGCGCTTCCCACTGTCAAGCGAGCCATCAGTAGTGTACAGAGCAGTGCAGTACAATGTGTACCTCTTTATTTGAAGTTAATAAAAGTCTGATTATTTGCTGTCCGTTTAGCAGTACCTCTACAGCTTTTATGGTTGTTTTGCAAGGCAGGTGTTTTGCATGGCTTCTTGCATGGGTTGGCCGTGGCGTGTTCCTGTGGTTCGCTGGCCGAGTCTCTTCGTGTCCACGGCTTCCTGCGGCCCAGCCCGCCGCGAGGACTGGGAAACTCGCCCGGCGTTGGCCGCACGTTTTGGCTGGCTGGTTTCTGAAGTCCGCCCTGCTTGCAGGTTCCGTGAAGGCGGAGGACCTGGAGGCGCCTGGAGGACGCGACTGCGGAGCGGACGAGGACGCCGGCCCTGGGGACCAAGGTGGGTGGAGTTGCGACGCGTGGACCGCCGCGGCGGGCAGAGGCACGCTTTCTTACACAACTTGAGCAACCAGTCGATTTAGCTTTGCAATCTGGGCCTTGCCTTTCGCTGTTTTAACTTGAATTAATTTTTCCTCTGTGCGATGCTGCGCTGCGTGGTTGAACGGGAAACGTGTCTTGGCAAGGACGGCTCAGTAACGCGGTGTTGTTTGCAGGCGCCGTGGAGGGCGAGGACCTGGAGGCCCCCGAGTCTGGAGGGCGGCACTGCGGAGCGGACGGCGACTCTGGAGGCGAAGGTGAGTCTCCACTGCTTGGCGAAGCAGTCCGGAATGCCGCGGCCTGCGGGATGAGAGCAGATACAGGTTCAATGAAATCGATTGCAGCTTCTTCAAAAAGTGCCCGACGAGCTCCTTGCTAGGGTTCCACGATAGGGTTCAGGTGGATTCGCCCTGCTGCGTCTGGTGGTTTCACACGCATTGGCACTTCGCTTACCCATTCTGCCCCCCACCTCGGTGTTGCAGGCCCCGCCCCGGCGGAGACCCCGCAGCTGGTCATCAGCGGCACCTTCTCGCTGGCTGGCCCGGCCGGCGGTGCGGGGCAGGTGGAGCAGGCCTCGCGGCGGCAGCGAGGAAGGGAAGGCGCGGCTCGCGTACAAGTGCGGGGAGTGCGGCAAGAGTTTCCGGGCCGAGGCGGACCTGCGGAAGCACCTGGCCACTCTACAAAAAATGTCCTGTCAACGCCGTTAATTTATTACCAATGTTTGCTGTTATTCAATTCACGGCGTTTGCTGTGAACTAGTTCACGGCGTTCACTGTGATCTCGGTTACAGTGTTCACTGTGATCTGGCCACAGTAAACGCCGTGAATTGGAGCCTGATTTGCAGTACTTCGGTGCTCAGCGGCGTCAAACTCACAGTGTTTACTGGGGACCAGATCACAGTGAACACCGCGACCAAGATCACAGTGAATCCCGTGAGCAGATCACAGTAAACGCTGTGCATTGGCCTACAGTGAAAACTGGTAATAAATTAACGGCATTTACAGGACATTTTTGGTAGAGTGGCGGGGCACTCCAAGGCGGGGCGGCACGCGTGCGGAGTGTGCGGCAAGCAGTGGACTTCGGCTTCGCATTTAAAGAAACACGCAAGGATCCACACCGGGGAGAGACCGTACCAGTGTGACGAGTGTGGGAAGAAGTTTAACCAGGAAAGCAATCTCATTGTGCACAAGAAGATTCATTCTGGGGAGAAGCCATTCAAGTGTGACGAGTGTGGGAAGAAGTTCATTCTTAGCCAACACCTCACTGTGCACAAGAGGACTCATACTGGTGAGAAGCCGTTCCAGTGTGACATGTGCGGGAAGAAGTTTAGTCAGGAAAGTGATCTAACAAGGCACAAGAGGATCCATACTGGAGAGAAGCCGTACGAGTGCGACGTGTGTGGGAAGAAGTTTACCAATCTCGGTACTCTTACTGTGCATAACAGGATTCATTCTGGTGCGAAGCCCTACGAGTGCAAGGTGTGTGCGAAGAAGTTCTCTGATCCCTCAGCTCTACGCCGCCACAAGGGCATTCATGCTGGACAGTAACTTTGGGATAAGCTGTGCTAGTGTGTCGTTTCTTGGTTAAGGCTTTGGAATATGTCGTGCGTATAACGTACTTTCTTTTGATATATCATTTCATGCTCGTGAAAGCTATCAGCTACTAATTTTAGTTTAATTTTGCGAAGTCTGTAATCTTGTTAAACTATTTCCCTCCTTTCTTGTATTTTTGTGTCATGTTGTTCGTTGATGATGATCAGTTATAATAATAAGTGCTTTTTTCTTTTGAAGACTTCGGTTTTTGTGAAGGTTATTCGGCTCAAGCTGTTAAATCAAACTCGTGTACTCGCTCTAAGTTGTGACGTCGCTCGGCTTGACTGTTTGGTGAAAGAAGCCTTATTTGTAAATTTCTGTCAGAGTCCACTTCGGTATGTTAAACATTTCTCGAAGTGTTTTCGAGTATACCGAAGCACCGTCGTGCAGTACTTTGGAATCTGTTACAACCGTTTTCATGTTGCCAATTGTTTTTTTGCTGATAACTCCTACTGCAGTAATTTTTTTCCTGTTTGTGAGTTCAGTCTTGTACTGGTGTGATAAGTGAACACATGTGCCAAGTGCACGAGCCACATTTCTTGCGAAGTGTAAAGGCTTTGGAGTGTGTTGGGGCAGAAAGAGGTTTCCTCCGAAATTTTATTCCATGCTCGTAACAACTTTTAGTTCCTAATTTTGGTTGTACTCCAGTGAAGTGTGTTGTCTTGGTAGAGCTGCCGTTAAGTTCAGGAGTGTATAAAGCCTTGTTCTCTTCTTCCTTTTTTTGTGTCGGATAACAAAGTATTTTTTGATGAAAATGTGAGTCACTAACATATGTAGTTTTTATTGTGAACAATTCTGTTTTTGCTAAGGTTTTACGGTTGAAGTTGTTTAAACAAATGCCTGGGCTCGCGAAAAATAAGGGGTCCATCGTCTTCTTGTTGTTGCTTAACATCGTGTGAGAATCCGGCAATAAATGAAAACATTTCTCGACGTGTTCGCGCGTTCGAAGAGTACCGTCGTGCTGTACTGTTATCTGTTCCAGCCGTTTTCATGATGTCAATTTTTTTCTGCTTTTGCCGTTATCTCTTAGACTTCTGTTTCTGCATTCTGTCTAATATTTGCTTGTTGTTTCAGGACCAGGGCCGCGTGCGAGCGTATTAAGATCGCCGACTTCCTTTCACACTTCGGTGGCTTTTTCCGAGCATGCGCCTCACAGTGTTAAACGAGCCTTCATTAGTGTTCAGAGCAGTGCAGTATAATGTGTACCTCTTTATTTGAAGTTAATAAAAGTCTGATAATTGCTGTCCCTTTCTTGTTTAATAGCAATAATCGAGTATGTTCAATTACAACTTCTATGGTAGTTATGCTGGGCAGGTGTTTTGCATGGCTTCTTGCATGGGTTGGCCGTGGCGTGTTCCTGTGGTTCGCTGGCCGAGTCTCTCCGTGTCCACGGCTTCCTGCGGCCCAGCCCGCCGCGAGGACTGGGAGACTCGCCCGGCGTTGGCCGCACGTTTTGGCTGGCTGGTTTCTGAAGTCCGCCTTGCTTGCAGGTTCCGTGAAGGCGGAGGACCTGGAGGCGCCTGGAGGACGCGACTGCGGAGCGGACGAGGACGCCGGCCCTGGGGACCAAGGTGGGTGGAGTGGCGACGCGTGGACCGCCGCGGCGGGCGGGACGCCGGTACACTGTCTTGCTAAGCTTGAGCAACCAGTCGATTTAGCTTTGCAATCTGGGCGTTGATTTTCACTGTTTTAATTTGAATTACTTTTTCTTCCATGCATTGCTGCGCTGCGTGGTAGAACGGGATACGTTGTTGCGAACCGTATCCGCGTCACTCGTGTAAACTT
Organism: Thrips palmi; assembly: GCF_012932325.1. Lineage (NCBI taxonomy): Eukaryota > Metazoa > Arthropoda > Insecta > Thysanoptera > Thripidae > Thrips > Thrips palmi. The sequence continues at coordinate 5,445,465 of NW_023144625.1, read as the reverse complement.
GGAATGTCGTTTTGAACGCGAGCCCTCGAACCCCGTCGCCGCACAGTCGGTGTAGAGTGCAAGACCTGAGTAGTGCAGCAGCTTTCATTTTGTGATTGTTGAGGGTTGCTTGGACACAGCGCCGAGTAACTGCAAGGAACGGATTACATGCAAGGGGCGAGCCTTGCAACCACGACATGTTACATATCATGCCGCATTCAGGAAATATTGCCTGGTTTTGCCTTGCATTAGCATTTTTCTTCGGTACCTTTGAAACACACACGAAGACATTTCTCTGTGCTTTCCAATCAGTAACTTGCGTGACTCCTCTACACTTAATCACAATGTTGGTGGTGATGCACGATTTTAAACCTGCGTGACGTTTTGCGTAAAATTGTTCACAAATTTGCATAAATTAATGCATTTTCACGCATAATATCACTGTTTAAAAAAAAAGTCGAAATTTTCAGACTTTTTAGGATGAAGTCAATTTTGAAACCTAGTGGTCTGAATTTTCAGACCTCCGGACACTCTGAATTTTTGGACCACCTGTCGTCTGAATTTTCAGACTAGCATGTGCTTTGAATTTTACGACTACCAGGTAGTCTGAATTTTCGGACTAATGACAGTCTGAATTTTTCACCTCGCGGGTTTGAATTCTAAGCCGCCCAGGTAATAAAATTACCACTTTTGTTAGGATGTATATTATGTGTTGGAGATGCATGTTTTAAATTGCTGAGAAACATGGAATGCATGCACTAAATAGAGCAGTTGTAAAACAGCTCTTTTTGTTAAATGTAGCACCCAAAGTTGCGCAAAACTTTAACTAGATATGATATTTTGCTAAGAGAGCTTCCCAAACAAAAAAACTAGTCCTCGAATGTAAGACTCCAGAAGATGCAGCTGTAAACACTGGAAAGGAGCATGTTGGATCCAGATGCACACTTTGTGGAAACTTTTTCGGCACGATGAAAATGCTTTGGGGACGAGAATGAAAGAGGAGTGACAAATTTCCAAAACGCCACCCACTCCCTCATCACCCGTCCCTTTAGTTTGGAAGACGCAATATCAGCGTAAGGCTACGCCACTTTCACAGCCTGCTTGCCGCGGATTTCGGATGCTTCAGAGTGGTGACTGCACGCACCCGAAGCAATTTTGGAGCACAGAAAGGCGAAGGCAAAACGGCACTGTACACACTGTTAGACCAGCCCTTATTTTGCGAAAGTGAGAATTCCGCTGGGTTCCCCGACTCAAAATGACCGAAATGGTGAGAAAACTCTTAATTTGAAAGCCCAAGGTCGTCAGACTTACCAAAGCCGTGCCCCAAGACCCTATATAAAGGCAAAAAGCCAATTTTTTTTTCGGATTTTCACCAAACTAAGTTTGACTCTAGGGTAAACAGGCCATAAATCGACCCTTTGGACGAAAATTTCGTCCGTTTTGCGATATCTCGACTCCTTCACGCCCAAACGGCCTCCCCAACCGTGAGCATAAAAAAGACGCCGCGCGGGCGGTTGGGGAGGCCGTTTGGGCATGAAGGAGTCGAGATATCGCAAAACGGACGAAATTTTCGCCGCCGGAGCGGCTCGGCTCGGCTCGGGTGACCCGGGCTTCGGTCCAGGCCGGAACCAGGGCAAACATGTCGCATCCTGCAGCTACCAGCGGAGTGCAGGCCGATTTTAAACTCAACACTAGACGGCCGTTCGCTTAGCTGAGCAAAAGTTCATTTACTACTGCTCTAGCAATTCAGGGTCCATAGCACCTGAAACACAGTCATGCCTTTTATCAGAAAATAAAGCGTCAATTTCAGACTACGCAGGATGAAAATTCAGACCTTCTACTACAAATGACTGTTTTAAGACCCCGACGCCGAAAATTTATACCGCGCCATCCAAATATTCAGACTCTTGAGTCCGAAACTCATTTTTCAGACCACAAGGTGTAAAATTAAGACCAACTATCTGAAAATTCTGACTCAAGTCTGAATTTCAGGTTCAGACCACTTGGTCTAAAAAAATTGGTCTGAATTTTCAGACTTTTTTTAACAGTGATTATGCAAATCCCCCGCATGCACAAAATCGTGCAAGTGGTACGTACAAAATTCCACATAAACATTTAGCGTGTATTTGGCGTGTATGCATTGCGTATGTACCTGCACTGAGTTGCAAAGTAGTGCATTTTCACTAGGACTCCTACTGCACGGGGCTGAGAATTTTGTCATGACATCCTTCAAAAGGAAACTTGCCTTAAAATCGTCCTTAAGTGAAAGCCAATATATTTATAGTAAATCTATTCAAAAGTGTTGTTTCCACTATCCAGCGGTTATATACTTTCACGGGACTGACATTTTACTTTGTCCTCTTGCCCGTTCTGCCCCTCACTCGGCGTTGCAGGCCCCGTCCCGGCGGAGACCCCGCAGCTGGTCATCAGCGGCACCTTCTCGCTGGCTGGCCCGGCCGGCGGTGCGGGGCAGGTGGAGCAGGCCTCGCGGCGGCAGCGAGGCGGGAAGGCGCGGCTCGCGTACAAGTGCGGGGAGTGCGGCAAGAGTTTCCGGGCCGAGGCGGACCTGCGGAAGCACCTGGCGGGGCACTCCAAGGCGGGGCGGCACGCGTGCGGAGTGTGCGGCAAGCAGTGGACTTCGGCTGCGGATCTGAAGAAGCACGCAAGGATCCACACCGGGGAGAGGCCGTACGAGTGTCACGAGTGTGGGAAGAAGTTCATTCTTAGCCAACATCTCACTGTGCACAAGAGGACTCATACTGGAGAGAAGCCGTACGAGTGCGACGTGTGCTTAAAGAAGTTCAACCAGCTCGTTAATCTGACTGTGCACAGCAGAATTCATGCCGGTGCAAAGCCATACGAGTGCAAGGTGTGCGCGAAGAAGTTCTCTGATCCCTCAAATCTTCGCCGCCACGAGGGCATTCATGCTAGACAGTAACCAAGGGATAAACTGTGCTAGTGTGTCGTTTCTTGACGAATGTGAGGGCTTTGGAGTGTGACGTTTGAAGAAAGCTCCCTGTGCTATTTCAGTCCGTGGTCGTGAAAGCGACGAGTTCATAATTTTAGTTGAATTACAACGTTAGACAGTATATGTGTGATTGGTGAAAGAAGCCATGTTTTTAAAGTTTTGCCATAGCCAAGTTCGGTGTGCAAAACAAATCTCAACGTGTTTTCGAGTGCAAGAAAGCACCGTCGTGCAGTACTTTGGAACCTGTTTTAACCGTTTTCACGAAGTTAAATTTTAGTTGCTTATTTTTATCGTCATTAGCTCCTAGTCTCCTGTTTGTGAATTCTGTCTTATATTTGTGTGCTCTATGCAATTCAAGTTCATCAAGTGTAAGTGCTTTATTTCTTGACGAGTTTTAAGGTCTTGGAGTGTGATTTGGGCAAAAACAAGTTCCTTCTGATATTTTATTCCATGCTTGTAACAACTTAAAGCTCATAATTTGGGTTGTACTCCTGCAAAGTCGGATGTTTTGATAGTACTGCCATTAAGTTTAAAAGTGTATTAAGTCTTCTCGTTTTCTTATATTTTTGTGTGGGATAACGAACTGTTCCTTGCTCAAAATCTAGGTCAATAAAAATGTAATTTTTCGTGTAAACGCTTCTGTTTTTGATGTTTAAGGCTTCAAGTGGTTTAAACCAAATGCCTGAACTCGCAATGAGTTAGGGTGTCCGTCGGCTTAAATTTCTTGTTCAAAATCATGTGATAATACCGAAACAAGTAATGCTTGGACTTGGAAGGTTTTGGCGAGAAAAGCCAATTATTTGTGAGTTTCGTCCGCTAAGGTGTGCTGTACGATTATCTACGTGTTCGCGAGTACAACAAGAGTACCGTCGTGCTGTTCTCTGAAATCTGTTCCAACCGTTTTCATGATTATAATTTTTTGCTGCCATTGCCATTATTTCTTTGACTCCTGATTCTGAATTCTGTCTCGTGTGCTGTTGCAGTACCAGGGCTGTTTGAGCGTAGAAAGATCGCCGACTTCCTTGCACCATGAGATAATTACTGTTGTGGAGAGATAAGCTACGGGAGCCGCACACTTAAGGGGCTTTTCCCCAACGTGGGCTTCTCAATTTTGAAAGAGCCTTCAGTAGTTTTCAGAGCAGTGCGATATTATGTGAACCTCATTACTTGAATGTAATAAAAGTCTAATAATTTGCTCACTCTTTCATTTTAAATTGCAATAACTGACCATTATCAATGTCTGTTTATTAGGTGGCTTTGCTGGGCTGGTGTCTTGCATGGCTTCTTGCATGGGTTGGCCGTGGCATGTTCCTGTGGTTCGCTGGCCGAGTCTCTCCGCGTCCACGGCTTCCTGCGGCCCAGCCCGCCGCGAGGACTGGGAGACTCGCCCGGCGTTGGCCGCACGTTTTGGCTGGCTGGTTTCTGAAGTCCGCCTTGCTTGCAGGTTCCGTGAAGGCGGAGGACCTGGAGGCGCCTGGAGGACGCGACTGCGGAGCGGACGAGGACGCCGGCCCTGGGGACAAAGGTGGGTGGAGTGCACTGAAAAACCAAACGTGGTCTAGACCACACCAACTGGTGTGGTCAAATGGATGCCATTTTGACCACACCAGTTGGTGTGGTCTAGACCACGTTTGGTGCGTTTGGTGTCGTCTAGACCACACTAAACGTGGCCAAACGTGGTCTGGACCACACCAACTGATGTGGTCAAAATGGCATATGGCATCCATCTGACCACACCAGTGGTGTGGTCTTGACCACGTTTGGTTTTTCAGTGTGGCGACGCGTGGACCATCGCGGTGGGCAGAGGCACGCTTTCTTACACAACTTGAGCAACCAGTCGATTTAGCTTTGCAATCTGGGCGTTGCTTTTCGCTGTTTTAACTTGAATTAATTTTTCCTCTATGCGATGCTGCGCGGCGTTTAACGGGAACTTTCAATTGGAAGGAGGCTCAGATCCGGTGTGTTGCAGGCGCTGGAGCGCATACTTGGATGCCCCAGTCTGAGGCGGCTTGCGACGTGCACTTGGATCAAGTGATGGATCAATGGCTTATTGGTCCGCTTGCCGCCTGGGGTCTGAATCACTCTAAAGGTTGCAATGAAATTTGCCGTGTTTTCGTGGTGAGTTCCCGTCCAAGCTTCTGCGAACCAGTCTTCTTCGGAACGGGATCTTTTCGCTTTTTGTGAACGTATTTAAAAAGTTTCTAATCGCCGTGATTGCGGTGTCGAAGGGAGACTTGTCGACGAAGGACGACTCCCGCAAAAGGCCCGACCGTGGGACGAACCGGATTTGCCCCGATCAACGAACTGAACACCACGAAATTTTGAATGGAATCCGAATATTGCCAATTTTGAACCTTTTCGAAATGTGGCGACGCCTTGGGGTTTGTTGTCAGTTACATAAAGTGGGAAACGGGTCGGAGGGGAAGCCAAACGGGGCTATAAAGAAGTTGCGCCCTTAGAAACTCCAGGCATGGAGTGACCAAATCAATGGCTGGGCGAAGGACGGGCATCGGGGGAAACGTGTTACTTCTTTTCGAACTTTCGGTATCGAATCGCAATCCGTGGCGTTCGAATCGAAACTATTTGATTGAATTAATTTTCCTCATTTCGAACATTCGCACATGTTAACGGGAAAGCCTTTGATAGGCTCGCATTTCTTCGTATTATTGGCAGTGCTTGGAGGCAGCACCTGAGTCCGGTTGGGGGGACACTTCGGAGCGGGGCTTACTGGAGCATTTAGGTGGTACTTGGCAAGCACGCCAGAAGGCTGGGGGGAGAGTACACCTTATGCTGGATGATTGACCTTTTTCGAGTCATAGCGGTTAGGGAACTATGACGTACGTGATTCTTGAATAAACTTTAGTTGTTCATTCAAGAACTTAAGACTTCGTAGGAAAGGAAACCACCTTTGTATGCTTGTAGCCTCTAGTATTTGGAACCAATTTTGTGGACTTTAGAGTGTAGTTTTTAATTCGTTGTACATTCCAGCTTCTTCAAAGAGTAGCAGACGAGCTCCTTGCCTGATGGGGCTCATGTGGATTGGTCCTGCTGTCTGGTTGTCTTACTGGGATTGGCGCTTGGCTTGTCCTTCGCTAACTCGTTCTGCACCCACTCGGCGTTGCAGGCCCCGTCCCGGCGGAGACCCCGCAGCTGGTCATCAGCGGCACCTTCTCGCTGGCTGGCCCGGCCGGCGGTGCGGGGCAGGTGGAGCAGGCCTCGCGGCGGCAGCGAGGCGGGAAGGCGCGGCTCGCGTACAAGTGCGGGGAGTGCGGCAAGAGTTTCCGGGCCGAGGCGGACCTGCGGAAGCACCTGGCGGGGCACTCCAAGGCGGGGCGGCACGCGTGCGGAGTGTGCGGCAAGCAGTGGACTTGGGCTGCGGATCTGGAGAGGCACGCAAGGATCCACACCGGGGAGAGGCCGTACCAGTGTGACGAGTGTGGGAGGAAGTTTAACCGAGAAGGCAATCTGACTGCGCACAAGAGGATTCATTCTGGCGAGAAGCCGTATGAGTGCGACGTGTGTGGGAAGAAGTTTAAGCTGAACCAACATCTTACTCTGCACAAAAGGATTCACACTGGAGAGAAGCCGTATGAGTGCAAAGTGTGCGCGAAGAAGTTCTCTGATCCCTCAGCTCTACGCCGCCACAAATGCATTCATACTTGACCGTAACTCAGGGAAACGCCGTGCTAATGTGTCGTCTCTTGGCGAATTTGAAGGCTTTGGAGTGTGACGTTTGAAGAAAGCTCCCTGTGGTATTTCTGCCCGTGCTCGTGAAAGCGATAAGTTCATAATTTTAGTTAAATTACAACGTATGACAGTATATGAGTGTGTGGTGAAAGAAGCCATGTTTGTGAAACTTTGTCAGTCCACTTCGGTGTGGCAAACATATCTCAACGTGTTTTCTAGTGCAAGAAAGCACCGTCGTGCAGTACTTTGGAACCTGTTTCAACCGTTCTTATGATGTCAATGTTTAGCTGCTTATTTTTATTGTCATTAGTTCCCAGTTTAAAAATGTATTAAGTTTTGTCGTTTTCTAATATTTTTGTATCGGATAACGAACTGTTCCTTGCTAAAAATCTAGGCCAATAAAAATGTAATTTTATGTGTAAACGCTTCTGTTTGTTACGCTGTTAAAAAAATTCTGAAAATTCAGACCAATTTTGTCAGACTTAGCGGTCTGAATCTGTAAAACAGACTTAATTCCGAAAAATCAGAGTTTTTGTCTTAGTTCTTAAACGCTTTGTCTGAAAGCTTGGTTCAGACTCGAAGTGTCTTAATATTTGTACTCATTCTCAAAATTCATATGAACTTGCGTCAGACTTCTCAGACCTCAAGAGTCTGAATTTTGGATTCAGACTACTTTCTGAAATATGTTCAAACATAAGAGAAAATTGGACAGCTTTCTTGCAACCTAACATTGGGTTAACTCACAATCAGTCTTGCATTCAATTTAATCCGACTCCGTTTCGGGGACTTCAGACAAAACGAAAGCATTTTTCTCTCCGCCAGGTGGCGCCAGTGTCGGTAAAGAGCCTGCTGTTGTTAAAAACGTGTTTTTTCTGTTAAATTTTTCATATTTTTAACCCGAAATGGCTATCACCCTATTGGCTATGACGAAACACACGCTCCCATACCAAATTTATATCGGTAGCAAACGCGCGAGTTTAACAATTGACATTTGAAGTTACCTCTCGCGGGTGGCTCCGTGCCGTCGTTTCCTTGGGTGCGTCAGGCCAGCTCCAGATAAGTGCAGGGAAGAGTCCCGCTTAAGGGACATTTCCCTACACTCAATTTTTTGCCTAGACGGTCCCTTGCAATACGTCTCTCCTTTAAGGTTCGGATGCAAACATTATCATTTTACCGAGTTACGGGGAAATTTCCTGCTTCCACTTTCAGACAAAAAAATCTAATAATTGAGACATTTTGTCTGAATTTTTCAGACTACGACCTGCCTGAAAGGTTAAGACTTGTGTAAGTCTGAAAATTTCAGACCAGGATTTAGTCTGAATTTTCAGTAGGATGTTCTGCATATTTACTTCAGTCAAAAAAGTCTGAATTTTCAGCAAAAATTTTTAACAGTGTATGTTTTAGGCTTCAATAAGTGGTTTAAACCAAATGCCTGAACTCGCAATAAGTTAGGGTGTCCGTCGCCTTGACTTTCTTGTTTAAAATCATGTGATAATACCTAAATAAGTACAGCTTCGACTTGAGAGGTTTTGGCGAAAGAAGCCAATTATCTGTGAGTTTCGTCACACTGTAAAAAAAATTCTGAAATTTCAGTACAATTTGTTTAGACTTTGCAGTCTGAATCGGTAATTCAGAAAGTTGCTTTGAATTTTCAGACTAGGAACTCTGAAATTTGAGATCACACCGGTTAGTCTGAATTCTAAGCAGAAGGTCTGAAAATTCTGATAAAGTTTTCAGACTTGTCATGCTGAAACCTGTTTTCATAATTTTGGTATGAAAATTTTGACAGATTGTCTACTAATCAAGTCTAGGCGTAAGGCGTTGTATAAATTTATCGGAAATAATAATGTACACCCGTGCTTCACGCAGATTCGTCTGTGTAAGGTAGATTAACCGTAAGAGTGGTCCGAACTTGCATTCTGGACTTGCCGAAAGGAGCTGATATCCTCTGAAGAGAGTCACGCGGCACGGCTTCCCCCGCCGACAGGCAGCGCCCGTAGCGCAGTGGTACCGAGCTCGTCTCGTAACCAAAAAGTCCCGGTTCGAACCCGGGCCGAAGCGAACAAGTGAAAAGTAGAAAGGAGGTACCGTCACACGTTGGTGGTTCATATTGTTCTCTTGTTGATTTCTTTCTCTTTGATTTGTAGATGGCACTTTTATTTAATATTTCAGAGTAGCAGTCTGAAAATGTTTTTCAGACAAGTTGTCTGAATTTGGAATTCAGACAGAATGGTCTGAATAATTACTCTGAATTTTCAGACCACTAGTCTGTTTAAAAACTTCAGACTAAAATTATGAAATTTCAGTAATACTTTTTTTACAGTGCACAGTCCGCTAAGGTGTGCTTAACGATTATCGACGTGTTCGCGAGTACAACAGAGTACCGTCGTGCTGTTCTCTGGAATCTGTTCCAACCGTTTTCACGATGTTAATTTTTTGCTGCCATTGCCATTCTTTCTTTGACTCCTGATTCTGAATTCTGTCTTATATTTGTGTGCTGTTGCAGCACCAGGGCTGTTTGAGCGTAGGGAGATCGCCGACTTCCTTGCACCATGAGATAATTATTGTTATGGAGAGATAAGGTACGGGAGCCGCACACTTGAGGGTCTTTTTCCCAACGTGGGCTTTCCAATTTTGAAAGAGCCTTCAGTAGTTTTCAGAGCAGTGCGGTATTATGTGTACTTACCTCATAATTTTAATGTAATAAAAACCTGATAATTTGCTCACACTTTCTTATTAAATTGTTATAACTGACCATGACCCATGTCTGCTTCTCAGGTGGCTTTGCTGGACAGGTGTCTTGCATGGCTTCTTGCATGGGTTGGCCGTGGCGTGTTCCTGTGGTTCGCTGGCCGAGTCTCTTCCGTGTCCACGGCTTCCTGCGAGCCATCAGTAGTGTTCAGAGCAGTGCAGTATAATGTGTACCTCTTTATTTGAAGTTAATAAAAGTCTGAAAATTGCTGTCCCTTTCTTGTTTAATAGCAATAATCGAGTATGTTCTATTACAGCTTCTATGGTCGGTTTGCTGGACAGGTGTTTTGCATGGCTTCTTGCATGGGTTGGCCGTGGCGTGTTCCTGTGGTTCGCTGGCCGAGTCTCTCCGTGTCCACGGCTTGCTGCGGCCCAGCCCGCCGCGAGGACTGGGAGACTCGCCCGGCGTTGGCCGCACGTTTTGGCTGGCTGGTTTCTGAAGTCCGCCTTGCTTGCAGGTTCCGTGAAGGCGGAGGACCCGGAGGCGCCTGGAGGACGCGACTGCGGAGCGGACGAGGACGCCGGCCCTGGGGACCAAGGTGGGTGGAGTGGCGACGGCGACGCGTGGACAGCCGCGGCAGCTGTGCTTTTCAGTGTTTCAATTTAAGTCAATTTGTAGTTTTTTCATCGAACGTACGCAGCATGGATGAACGGCAAACGATGCTGCGTGTCTGCGTGACTTGTGCCGACCTAGAATGTCGCGTGGAACCCATGTGCCCACTACACTCTCAATCTTCTATGGACTTTCCATTCTATATTATGAAAAAATTTTTTTTGTGGCTTAGTGATTTTAGGGCGTAACCATTATATAGTAAAAATTACGGTATTTTGCTGAAAAAAATCTCTGTGAGCTGCAGATAATCTCATGAAGGAAAATACAGTATTATAGACAAATATTTGCTACAGCAATAGTAGTTTAAGGGGGGACCCTGGTGAAACTTTCAAGTAGGCTTTAAAATAATCCCAGAAAGTTGAAACTTCGCTTGATTATTAGGTTCATTATGGTGAGTTCATAAAACAAAATTCAACCCAAAATGTTGAACGGTCTCTGAGAAAAGTGGCTTTTTACTGTTTTTTAGAGCGTTGGGGAAAAATCTTCCTGCGTCTTTCATTGGAACGGAAAGTCTTCAAAAATTTTTTGGGTTATCCTTAAGATGTATAGAAGAGATTTTAGTGACGGCTGTCCTGAGATATCAATTTTCAATTTTTAACATTGAAAAAAATTGAATTTTTTGCCTTTTTTTGAAACTTTTAGGTGCGTGTTAAAAAAAGTAGGGCTGATATCAAGATTCCGTCACTAAAATTTGTCGATAAGTCATCAATGAATAGAGTCCATGCAAGACGACTCATGTAGGTGTCAACCAGGAACGCAGGAAGTCTTTCTACGACAAAGTTTTTTGTCGACTGAGCAAAGCTGTGAAGTTGAGCGTAGAAGCCAACGACAACTGATCTCAATGTTATTTCTTTCCAAATGATGAAGGAACTACCCACATAGTTTAAAGGTGTTCAACCTGTTGAATCTGAAACCTTCTATGCACATTTTTAACTATGAACTTTGAAAATACAATTTTTGGCAATTTTGGTCATTTTTTCACCAGGGTCCCCCCCTTTAATATTATCAGTGGACATAGTTATTTTTCCGAAGTGTGCGGCAAGGACGGCTCAGAAACGCGTTGTTGTTTGCAGGCACCGTGGAGGGCGAGGACCTGGAGGCCCCCGAGTCTGGAGGGCGGCACTGCGGAGCGGACGGCGACTCTGGAGGCGAAGGTGAGTGGAGACTTGGCGGAGCAGTCCGGGATGCCGCGGCCTGCGAGGGTGGATGTAGATTCATATTAAATGTAATAGATTCCAGTTTCTTGAAAGAGTACCAGACGAGCTCCTTGCCAGTGGATTGGGCCTGCTGCGCGGGGGTAACTACCAGTAAATGTCGTGCCAGCCGGATTATGGATTACCACTTTGCTGCCCCCTCGGCCTGCTGTCTGTCTGGTTGTCTTTCCGGGTTTGGCACTTAACTTGTCCTCCGCTAACCCGTTCTGCACCCGACTTTGTGTTGCAGGCCCCGTCCCGGCGGAGACCCCGCAGCTGGTCATCAGCGGCACCTTCTCGCTGGCTGGCCCGGCCGGCGGTGCGGGGCAGGTGGGGGCAGGCCTCGCGGCGGCAGCGAGGCGGGAAGGCGCGGCTCGCGTACAAGTGCGGGGAGTGCGGCAAGAGTTTCCCGGGGCCCAGGCGGACCTGCGGAAGCACCTGGCGGGGCACTCCAAGGCGGGGCGGCCCCGCGTCGGAGTGTGCGGCAAGCAGTGGACTTCGGCTGCGAAT
>NW_023144625.1:5415020-5433264 GCF_012932325.1 Thrips palmi | reverse complement strand
CTGAATAAACTTCTTCCCGCACACGTCGCACTCGTACGGCTTCTCTCCAGTATGGATCCTCTTGTGCCTCGTAAGAGTACCTTCCTGACTGAACTTCCTCCCACACTCGTTACACTGGTAAGGCCTCTCCCCGGTGTGGATCCTTGCGTGCTTCTCCAGATCCTTAGCCCAAGTCCACTGCTTGCCGCACACTCCGCACGCGTGCCGCCCCGCCTTGGAGTGCCCCGCCAGGTGCTTCCGCAGGTCCGCCTCGGCCCGGAAACTCTTGCCGCACTCCCCGCACTTGTACGCGAGCCGCGCCTTCCCGCCTCGCTGCCGCCGCGAGGCCTGCTCCACCTGCCCCGCACCGCCGGCCGGGCCAGCCAGCGAGAAGGTGCCGCTGATGACCAGCTGCGGGGTCTCCGCCGGGACGGGGCCTGCAACGCCGAGTGGGGGGCAGAAAGGGTTAACGAAGGAAAAAGGGAAGTGCCAATCCAGTGAAAAAAGGCAACCAGACAGACGGCAGGACCAATCCACTTGAACCGTCACTGAGAATCCAAACGCCATGAGTATAGCGTCAATTGGTGAAATGCAAAAGCATTGCGCAAGAAGTGCAATGCCTCCCATTTCCCATGCATTAGCATAGGGCCTTTTCAGGAAGCATTGCACCAAAGGTGCAATATGGCTGAGGCATTGCACGTATGGTGCGATATCACAGCGCATTGCACCATACGTGCTATACTCATAGCGTTTCGAATCTCAGTGGTATCAGGCAAGGAGCTCGTCTGCACCTTTGGTGAAACTGGGTTTAATTTCATTGAAATCGGATGTGCACAATGCAAGTCCAAAGGCGATACTTGAGAAACTTTTTTGGCGATACAATTAGTATTGCCAAAAACTGGCCTTACCGCAAAGAATTGCCTCTAAGACGGCGAAACACAGAAGTATCGCCGAAATTTGACAATAAACAAAGAACTAGTCATCTTGGCAATACTCCAAAGTATCGCCAAATTCGGTCGACACTTTGGTGTATCGCTGTTTTGATGGCAAGATTTTTCGGTACGGCCGTTTTTTGGTGATACTCAATTGTACTGCCAAAACAGCAAAGGTATAGATTTAGAGTGCATCCACCCCTGCAGCCCACGGCGTCCATATGACCGCACCGCGAAGACTCCACTCACCTTCGCCTCCAGAGCCGCCGTCCGCCCCGCAGTGCCGCCCTCCAGACTCTGGGGCCTCCAGGTGCTCGGCCTTCACGGCGCCTGCAAGCAAAACAGCATTAGCTTTACAGTCACGCAGTGAGTTACACGCCACACCAACTGCTCTCAGTGAAAACTACCTAAGCTGTCACTCGGCCAACACCACATGCACTACCGGACTTCCCGTTTCCCACTGTAAAATGCCGTGCAGCCTTACTTCACAATACATATATGTCAATAATGAAAAAGATGCTCGTAACGTGAAGAGTTTGGGCCAGAGAAGCGACACCGAGAACCCTACACCGCAGGTGTAGCTGCGCTGCGCGTACGCTTCGCTGTCGAATCACTGAGCGTTATGTTTGAATTACGAAGGAAAATCTCAGCGGGACCTTGAAAGTGTCCGACTGCGCCGTGAAGTGCTCACTGACCGGCGTAAGCAAGCCATGCTACAATTAAGCGTCCAGCGCAAAATGTGTTCTCAAAGCATGCGGATGAGGTCCCAGCGTAAGGCAAAGGAAAGAACCTCCTCTTTGCACGATGCTTCGATCCTGAAACACCAAAAAAAGTTACGCATGAAACAAAGCAACAAAGTTAGTTCATTTAGACGGGCAATCAGATTGGAGTCTAGGAAGGGCTTCCAGGACTGCAAGGACCTTCGAGCCTGTAACAGCAAAAAAAGTTGCGTTCATGAGGGAAAATAACATGATGTGTTCAGAGACAGGAACAGGCAAACAAATAGAAAATCAAGAATGAGCTTCGGAGGTGCGGGTAGGCCCAACCGAACAGGTTACAACTAGCGTACCGCTCCGAAGGTCGGACGTAACACGCGTTCTTTAAACGTAATGCCGCAAATTGTAGCCCACACACTTAAGTTTATGAAGTATTTTGTAAGTGGTGATGCATAATTTTAAACTTGTGTACCGTCGTGCATAAAAGTGTGCGTGAATTTGCTTAAATTTAAGCATCTTCACGCATGATATCATGCAGTTTCCACGTATGCACAAAATCGTGCAAGTTGCACGAACAAAATTCTACCTAAACATTTAGTGTGCATGCGTACGTGCAACACCATGCGTACTGAAGTCCCTTCACTCGATTCGACGCGTATTAACGCGCAATTGGTACGCTATTTTAGGAAAATAAGCGCGTGATACTGGGCATATATTAACAGTGAAAACCCCTAGTAAGAGAGGATGTGGACCCACGACCACTGATTTGAGCACCTCCCCCCTGTAGTTCTAATAGTTCAGTTGCCCGCATGAAGGGATCCTTTGGCGAGGGGTGAATGCGTTCTGATGTACGCACTAGTACAGGTGAGTACACCTTGCTTTACTCATAAATTTCACATTTGAAAACATTTAGAGGCTTTATTTGGCGTTTAAAACGGCACTCAACGCCAAATCGGTCGAAAACTTCGCGAATTTCGCCCTTTTTTAACTTGAGAGCACACTGAGTTCGGGCATATTTGTACACATGAGTTCACTAGTGATTCAGCCCTCGTGCTTTCCACTTTTAAGGGCCTCTCCATCCCACTGGAACTCTTCTGCAATGCTCAACAGGGTGAGAGGAAATAATATGTAAAATGGTCATGGCGGACTTCCCTCGGTTTCACAGTGAAGAAAGGAAAACCAAAACGGAAGTCAGACACTGGCAAAAAGGTACAGAAAATCCCGTTAATTTTTTTGCCAGAATTCTCCGTAGCCCTCTTTTCAATATTCTCCGTAGGCTCTTACAGTATTCTCCGTAGGGCCGTACAGTATTCCCTGTAAGTCCGCACAGTCTTCTCCGTAGGACCTCGAAGACTGTATAGCCCTACGGAGATCACTGTAAGGTCCTACGGAGAAGACTGTGCGGTCCTACAGAAAATACTGTAAGAGCCTACGGAGAATATTGATAAGGGGCCTACGGAGAATTACCACAAGCTGTTTACAGAATTTTCCGTAGCTTTTTGCCACAGTGGATATATTGCACTTTCTCAAAGAAATGTACGGGGCGGACGAGGTCAGGAGGAGGTCATCTGCAGCGTATATTTGACTCAGACACTGCCATTTCCAATATCCAGGTTAGGTTTGCTTCCAGGGCGGAGCTGCTTTGGAACACTCTGTTGCTCCACGTCGGGACACGCAGCGCCGACAAGGGCATATCGCGAGGGAAAACCTCGTAGGGGAGTATCAAGAATCTTAAAACGGAAGATTATTTCAAATTCGCGATATTTCATTGTTATTTCAGCGATATTTCAACGGTGTTTCAACGGTATTTCACGTTATTTCGCGTTACTTCCCAATTTTTTCATAGTTATTTCAAGGAAAATGAACACCAAAATTCAAGTTGTTTGCCCCTTGGCATGCGCAGACGCTGTCAGCGCCGCTCACGTTAGTTCTTTTGCCGTTGGAAGATTCAATGGAATGAGGGAGAGTGGGGCAGTTTGTAACAGAATTTGGAATTTCGTAATTATAATTGTACTGTTAGTCTAAATGCTGCGTGAATATGCTAAATAACCTTACTTGCAGTCCAGCCGAGTCAGAGCCTGCGTAACACTACACTTCACCCTTATCAAAAGAGCAAGCAGTAACTTCGGGCTAAAAGGGAGAGGGGAGCAAAAAGGGGAGCAAAATTTCGATGTAAGATAATTTGAGTACCTTTCAGTCGTCGTCGAGTAAAGAATAAAAGTAATAAAAAATCCAGGCACCAGCTGCGCGCCATTAAGCGGCCGGTACAGTGACCTGACAGAAAAGTAACCGCTGATCAGAGGGGGGCCGTCCATTAATAGGGTACTATCGTGGAACCCTGAACCGGAAGCACACAGACGCCATGTTGGCGGAAGTAGATCCAAACTTGACATGGGAAAGAGACGTTAGTCAAACGTATCGGCCACACTTGAACATAAACAGTCGTGTAATACTTGTTTGCAGTGCATATGTGTTTCGCGATCAATATTTTTACAGCTCGGCTATAGTTTTAGATCCGAAGAGAGGTTAGTTTCCGGCCAATTTGGCGTCTGCTGTTCTGCTTGCTTCCGGTTTCAGGATCTACGAAAGTACCCTATTATAATACGCACTTGAGAGCATTTTAGGACCCACGTCCACCATGTTACGCAGCGTTACGCTGGGCCAGAACCTCCTCTCCTTCTTACAGCCAAACGTTACGCAACATTTCTCAGATGGACGATATGTAAACTCTTAAAGGGTATTACTGCGACTCTTGAAACGGAGAAGAACCCAAGCAAGCGCACGCTTCCGTCCCCTCGCCGGAGCGGGGGAAAGGGGGGGGGGTAAAGATAGCTGCCCATTGAACCCAAAGGGCTCGAGCGTTGCCTCCGAAAGAAGTAGCGCGCCTAAGCTGAAACAGCGTCGTCTTCAAACTTTCTGAAGATCAGACGCTCTGCTTTGAGTGCCGGTGATGAACGTTCAAGTGAAGGTGAGGTCTGAAAACGTCAGCACGAGTTCAAATTCACCCCGGTGCTTTTGAGGGTTGCCTAACGGCCCGGCAGCTACTCGAAGCGTGGGCGTGGGTGAACGCAGTTAACACACTTGGGAGTTGCCTGCTTCCGGTAAGACTCCCGTGGCCTTGGTTTAGTTACCCCGGGTTTAAGACGTATTATCGCACCGATAATACGAATTGTACTCCAGTTATTCCTATTATACTTCAATAATTCCGATAAAAATAGTGCTCCGTGCACGGTTAAGGAGGGTGAGTAGCCCGTTGCTTGAAGCCCATCCTTAGGCGAGAGGACGGAAGATATGCACTTGCTCGTGTTCATCATCCTTCCGTTCCAAGAGTCGCGGAAATACCCTGCAACCAGTTGATTGTCTAAAATGTGCTCTCTTATAAGAAACATTTTGCGTGACGTTACGCAGAGCAGAAACCCCCCTTCCCCATCGGGGCGGAACGGCGTAACGCACTTAACTGATGGCCCCTCAAAAGCGCAGGCCTCGACGAGATTCAGAGCACTTAGTGACGTGCTGCTGGTTCCTGCTTGTTGATTACTTTTGACCTTAAGTCGGTAGTGACTGAAAGGGTCTTGTCCGTTGCGCAGTTTGAGGCACTTGACGACCCCCCCCCGCACTGTTACACGGCGTTACGCAGGTCTGTAGACCCCTTCCGAACCCACTCACTCACACTCTGAGACCCTTCCGAAGTAATGAAGCTTTCAAGTATTTTGAGCGTACGCAAACTTACAACAAAAATATCTCGTGATTCGCGAACTATTTCTCCGAATAGAGTACTCCAAAGAAGCCCTGACCCGGAAGAAGAAGAACAAAAACGGAAGTAAGAAATTGCAGTTTCTATGAGAAATATACGCCGCGCATGAGGGTCCGCAGCGTATATTTCTCATAGAAACTTCAATTTCTTACTTCCGTTTTTGTTCTTCTTCCGGGCCAGAGCTTCTTTGGAGTACTCTATTAACAAAGTGCATTAGGACGAAAATCGAACCCCGTCGCCTCACACACCCCGACCCGTAAATATGCAGCGCAACGCAACTCGAAATTAGTCCCTTGCCAAAGCAGAAGAAAAGAAGTGACTCACTCGCAAGCCGGCGGCATCCTTGTCCGGAAGCTCGGGGCGCAGGAGTCCAGTGGCGGCGACGTCGGGCGTTGTCGGTGATCGCGTTACGCTGAGAGCGTAGCGCGCGTTGCCGCCCGGCCGCACAGTGGGCCGGATGACATCGTCGGAGGCTGTCAAAATCTCGGACGTGTGATGTTGCTCCAGAGTCTCATAAACAGGACAGGCCTTGAACCAGACGCGTGACCCCTTCAGTGGATTCCTCCTAAGAAGAGCAATCTATTGGTGAGGTCACAAGTTCGGTTCGACTTCCCTTTCCGTCCAACATTTTGACAGCCTTCGCCGGTCTTCTGGTTCGCCGTGCCCGGCCGCCGCCGCGCTTGTCCTTGGACGCGGGGATGGCTCGGCTCACGATGACTCGCTGACGCAGCATTTCACTCTCGTTCCCGCCGCCGACGCAGCGCCCTCTCCCCTGTCCACGCGACCTGCCGCCACTCTCCCCGTGCGTGCGGCTCGCTCGCACAGTCAGTGCAGTGTCAGACACCAGCTTGTGTGGAGCGTGCGCTTCTTCATCCTCGGCACGGCAGTCGCGTCCTGGCGTTCTTCCACTCGTACACCGGCTCATCCACGTGATCCTGCGCTACGGTTTAACGGTAGGCCACCTAGGACAGAGTACGATGTATCGTTTCGCAGTGTGTTACGAAGCATATCTGCTGTGTACGAAGTTATTGTTCAAAGCTTTGATTTTCTTTGTCGTAACGAAGCAGACTGTTGTGGGTGCTTCCGCTCAGCCTCCAATACGAGGGTCAGTGCGCGGGGAGAACTGAACACCCCACAGTTTACTTCAAATGCCGTATGCGCCGGCCCAACAACTATCATGTCATGAACCGCTGATGCCACGGAACAACTCTTGATGGCTGTTATGCCTGTGCATTCGGTATTTGAAGTGACATATGGGGTGTTCAGTTCTTCCCCTGCCCAGTTTTTGCCCACCCTGACCCTACGGATTTCTCGTCGATTCTGAACTTGAAGTGAGTCAATACATATACGAAGAGTCTACTCCTCAACTAGTCTATAAGCCCACGAAGCATTTGCTTCGTAACTACGAAGAAAATTAAGGCATTTGTAGAATGGACACTTCTAGCAGGGCCTGGAGAGAAGAACATAAGCCGGAAACAGTTGCTAACTAACGCTTATTTCTTGGTGACGAATGTTTATTCTCAATCAAAAAATGACAAAACCCCCGAAAATAGGCCGATTTCTTTTACCATTTCCGGTCTATGTTCTTGTTCTTCATTTCAGACCCTGCTAGAAGTGCCTCATAGAAACGTTTTGTGAAGCAAAGCTTCGTATTTTGCGTCGTAATAGACTATTGCGCTAGACCCACTTCGATCCCTCGAAAAAAATAGATGCACCGGAAGTAGGGTCGCGTCGGCCAATCAGGAGCCTCTTTTCATCAGTGGTAGCGCCTACCCAAGATGAATGGAGGCTTCTGATTGGCCGACGCAACCCCACTTCCGGTGTATCTGTTTTTCGAGGGATCGAATGCCTTCCTTTTAGTATTTCACAGTATGTAAGGCACTGAAAGAAGTATTGGGTACTCCAATGAATCTTGAAACGGAAGATGAAGAAAATTTAGCCCTAAAAACTGTCTCTGCGCTTGCGCAGACGTTCCCCCAACATCCGGAGCGCATGCGCAGTGTATTTCGGGCTTACTTTTCTTCTTCCGTTTCGAGATTTATTGGAGTATTCTATTGCTGTGTTACGATAGTAGGGTACCCCAATGATTTTTCCAACGGAAGTAAAAAGACCAATGTATGTCCCCCAGAAACAGCTCGTTCACCTGCATGTGATTGGGGAACGTCTGCGCATGCGCTGAAGCTGATTTTAACCGCCGGAAGTACTCTCTGGCGTGGGAAGGGGGGCGGGCGAAAATTTATGATACTTGCTGGGTTGCCTACCGTCAAGGACAAGGGAACCGTCAAGGACAAGGACCCAATCCTATTGAAATTTCTTTTAAAATGTTCAAAATCCAGTGAGCGAAGCGAGCTAAAGACGGTAACTCACAGTATGTGTACGGTATTATGCGTCGCCCTGCGAAGGTTTTGCTTCACAAGACGACGGCTCACGGAGCAATAGATTTCCTTTTTTTCCGTTTAAATGCAATGTCTTCTTGGAATACTTCTTTTGTCAAAGGTAGACTGAATTATGCGCGTGCTTAATCGCATATTTTTTAAGTACGAGGAAAAGTCATAAGGTTGACAGTTTAACATCTCGCAAGTAGGTCTACCACACCCAACAAGACCGCTTGATGACGCATAATTTGGGAACAAAAACGCATAGGGTCAGTTGGGGTAATTATGGGACACGGGCTAGAAATGGGACAGCTGATTCTTAGTCAAGAATCGAGATTTTGGAACTTATGCCGTAGAAAACGTTATGGTGTCTATAAAAACATCACATTTTTCATGTCATGCGTTCAAGAATGTCAAATCTTGACTAAGAATTAGCTGTCCCATTTTTACCCCGTGTCCCATAATTACCCCAACTGACCCTACTTGCTTATTGTGCGCACAAAATCGCGTTTTCCCGCTTAAACGGCCCTGTTACGCACGAAATATTCCGTAAAAACTCTCGACCGCTCTTCCACTTCTCTCTAAATGAAACTAGCATTTTACTTGACTGAATTCTAGTTTTGTGTGTAGATTATTGGCTGAGCGACAGCGAAACCTGTTACTCGTGTTGGGCTGGAAAGTTTTTCCTGTGTGTGTGTGTGTGTCTGTCTGTCTGTCCGCACTGCTACTCCTGAACGGCTCGGCCGATTGGGCTGAGATTTTGCAGGGTCAGTAGATATGTCCTTGCCTCGCCACACACCAAAATTCAGCTTTCTGTCATAATTCCTGCGGTTGGAACCACCAATAAAGTCTTAAAAAACTGTAGTAAAAATACAACTCTTTAGGTACTTCCAACTTTTTGTCAAGTTCTCTATCCCCCCCTATGTTTTTGAGGGTGCTGATGACGAAAAAAAGAACCTATTCTGACCCCCGACTCTAAGTTATTGTCTAGCAAAGCAGCCTGCACTGTGAGAAAAAAGTACGGAACATGTCTGGTCAATAATTTGCCTGGACCGTCCGTACTTTGCCAACTACGGAACGTTCCGTACCTTTTCTCCGTACCCATTTACATGGGTTCATATGGAGCAAGTACGGAACGTTCCGTACTTTTCTCCGTACCTCCGTACGATATTTTTCTGTACCATTTCCGTACAAAAGTAGGGAATTTTTTACAGTGTGCCGAAGGCAGGCTAACGCCGCAGGCCACGGTAAGTGTATACGCCAGGCGTGGATTTTCGAAACTGGCGCAGCATCGCGAAGCCTGTCACGACAAGACACTGGCGTACACCTACCTTGTAATTTGATAATTTCATTTAATAGTACTTATTATGAGCAAATTCCAGCACTTGTCATTTCGCTCGTATTTTCTTCCTTCGCATATTTTTCTATAAAACCACAATTTAACCCGCTTAATCCACGCATCAACCTACTTTTAAGGCGCCTGAATTCTATCCTAAAGGGTCGAAATTTTGCGCCTAAAACGTTGATTCTATTGAATCCTAAACGCTTAATGTAGGGGTCTCTAGGGGAAAACATTTGTCAACATTTCTCCCTTCAACCGGGTTCGCTAGGGACCGTTCATACAGGGTGAGTTTTCTCAATGTGTCAATAATTTGTAGGTAGTTTGGGCACCCCAAGGGGATCATTTTCTACCATTGAACTAGTGGGCGCAAACGTCTAGGTACGGAGATAATTGGTGTTTTGTAATTGGCCTTCGCGCCTGCGAGGTAGGCACCCGCTGCCACTGATGGGCGCAGGACCTCACGTGGGGGTGTCGCGGGTCTAGGAGGGGTGCTTCGAGTCTCGAAGGGGTGCGGCGGACCTTGCAAATGTCTTTTGGGGGGGTTGCCGCGGGTCTCAAGGGGCTGCCATGGTGGCCCCCGTTACAGTGGATCTCACGCCTGTCTTTGCGAGGGTGGCGGGATTCCACGGATACTTCCGCGAGCTAAGTGGCACTCCCGCGAGTACTGCTAGTCCCGCGACACCCCCTCGACAGGTCCTGCCACCCTCAGTGGCACCGGGTGCCTACCTTGTAGGCGCAAAATCCAAATTCAAAACACCAATTATCTCCGTATCTAGACGTTTGCGCCCACTAGTTCATTGGTGAAAAATGGTCCCCTAGAGATGCCTAAACTGCCTGCAAATTATTGACACAGTGAGAAAACTCACCCTGTATATTTCGTTGCGCACTTCTGACATCCTTCGCCCCCCTCCTTTCCAGGTTTGTTATTCCTCTTGTTCTTCAATCAGCGACGACTTGAATTTTCTATTCGTGCTGAATTGGTCCTAAATATTCTTAAGTAATTCTATGATTTACAAGGTAGGTTTACGCCAGACCGCGTCTTGTCGTAACAGGCTTCGCGATGTCTCGCTGCCTGTTCCTCCAATCCGCCACTGTGGCAAACAGCTACGGAAAATTCTGTAAACAGCTTGTGGTAGTTCTCCGTAGCCCCCTCATCAATATTCTCCGTAGGCTCTTACAGTATTTTCCGTAGGACCTTACAGTGATCTCCGTAGGACTACACAGTCTTCCAGGTCCTACAGAGTAAACTGTGCGGACTTACAGAAAATACTGTACGGGCCTATGGAGAATACTGTAAGAGCCTACGGAGAATATTGATAAAAGGCCTACGAAGAATCCTGGCAAAAAAATTGACAGAATTTTCCGTACCTTTTTGCCACAGTGGCGCCTGGCGTACCTACCTTGGCCTGCGGCGCTAGCCTACCTTCGGCAGGCAATGGCTTATCCGCCCCCCACACCTCCCTTTCTTCAAAACAGAAGGGGCGTTCCATGGTAGATTTACACGAGCTTAAT
Organism: Thrips palmi; assembly: GCF_012932325.1. Classification (NCBI taxonomy): domain Eukaryota; kingdom Metazoa; phylum Arthropoda; class Insecta; order Thysanoptera; family Thripidae; genus Thrips; species Thrips palmi. The sequence continues at coordinate 5,422,654 of NW_023144625.1, read as the reverse complement.
CGACCATCTCCGATTTTGCTCATATTTGGCTCAAATGTTGCCCTCATAGGGGGGAACATCCGTGCAAAATCTCACAGCCGTGGCCCCAGTAGTTTCCGAGATATAGCGGTTCAATTTTTTTATTTAAGACTTTCCAAAATTTTATATAAAAAGTAAAAAAGGGTCCCTTTTTTCCGTACCGTTCACTCTAAAAGGACGAAAATGGTATCTTTTAAACGTAAAATCACGAGAGGAATCCGATTATGCCCCCGAAAAGATCGTAGCTCAACTCCTTCTATCCGAAATCGCAATTTCGAGCTTATTTTTCAGGTACTTTTGAGGCTTTGGTGAGGGGTGTTCCCAATCGAAAAATCGACTTATTCAGGGTGCAATCGGTAGGTCTTTTGACTCTATTTTTAAAGTTCAAATGACGAAAGTATGGGGTAGGGCCCTCGTTTTCGCTCCAAAAGCCCGTTGAAAAAAAAAAAAAATCGCCCTTTTTGACCCATTTTGAGCCAAAATGGCACATTTTTTGGGGCCCATATTGCAGGAGATCGGCACCAGATACAGGGGCTCCCAGGGCTCATTTAAAGGAAATGTCATGCCCTTTCGATATGTGAAATAAAAATCATGGGTATTTGCCTTCTTTTCACGGTACACGCAGATATGTAAAAGTGTGCAAACCTCAAAAGCGACATAATTCACCAAAACTTGTTTTATGACTGAAATGAAGGTCTTGTGTGCCTCTACCGCACTAAAAACGGTTTTGTAATTCATTTAGAGTGCAGGTACCTTCAGATACGCACCTCAGTGCGAGCATTTTGGTGCCAAGTCTATCGAATGAGGGATTTATTTTAATGGTGCAGCACCGGCCACCTCGTTGATGGAATAATTGTTTCAAGCATGGCAAGGGGACGTCCATTAACAAAGAACGCAGTTTTGGACCCAGCGACTTCATGCGGGTGTTAGAAGAAGGTCTGAACCTCCAGATTTATTTTCAGAAGTGTCGGAAGACATTCAACGCCAGGCAGACTTATGGCAAGGGAGCGTAGTTTGATTTTGAGAAAACCAGGTCAATGTAAAATGTTCCATCTCGTTTACTCAACAAACTCAAGTGTGTACATAGTACACTCCACCTGGAGTCAGCATGCATGTACACTCCAACCTGGAGCATACCTGGCATGTACACTCCGGGTTGGCGTGTACTTGCCAAGTTTACTCCGACCTGTAGTGTACATGCCAGGTATGCTCCGGGTTAGAGTGTGCATGCATGTCGACTGCAGGTGGAGTGTACTATGTACACACTTGAGTTAGTAGAGGAGTAGCACTTCCATCAGTCCTTGGCCCAACCAACCATTTCATGTTAAAGCCTGTTTATTTGGCTTTAAATTTAGCACTGGGTCGAATATGTAGATTGTATTATTTGCATATAAGAGGCATTTCAATTCATTTACGTCACTCGGGACAGCTTGGTCCACCTTTCGACGGGACACAATGGACCAATCAGGCCAGCGCCTGGAGTTAATTTTCAAACTGAGCCACATAGACGTCGTTACATGGATTAAGATTATTATTTTATTTATTTTTTTTTTTTTTTTTTTGGGGGGGGGGGTCAAAGTAGCACTTTTTGGCAACTTATAAGAGAAAAGTGTTGTTTTATGCTTACCTTTCAGGTGTTTATGTAGGGATCATGGCAGGGACCTCGTTTGTGTCCGGCCTAACTCGGTATGAGAAACATAGCTTGCGTTCGTCGTTTGTTGTATTTGTTGTTGCCGGTGCTCTTCCATACTAGTTATTGAAAATCAAATTTCCCGTCTTCAAGGGTACTAGAACGCGTTTCCTTTGTTAATTGACGTCCCCTTGCCATGCTTGAAACAATTATTCCATCAACGAGGTGGCCGGTGCTGCACCATTAAAATAAATCCCTCATTCGATAGACTTGGCACCAAAATGCTCGCACTGAAGTGCGTATCAGAAGGTACCTGCACTCTAAATGAATTACAAAACCGTTTTTAATGCGGTAGAGACACACAAGACCTTCATTTCGTCATAAAACAAATTTTGGTGAATTATGTCGCTTTTGAGGTTTGCACACTTTTACATATCTGCGTGTACCGTGAAAAGAAGGCAAATACCCATGATTTTTATTTCACATATCGAAAGGGCATGAAATTTCCTTTCAAATGAGCCCTGGCAGACCTCTGTATCTGGTGCCGATCTCCTGCAATATGGCCTCAAATATGTGCCATTTTGGCTCAAAATGGGTCAAATTGGCGATTTTTTATTTTTCAACGGGCTGTGGAGCGAAAACGAGGGCCATACCCCATACTTTCGTCATTTGAACTTAAAAGTAGAGTCAGAGACCTACCGATTGCACCCTGAATAAGTCGATTTTTCGATTGGGGAAAACCCCCCACCCAAAACCTCAAAAATACCTGAAAAATAAGCTCAAAATTGCGATTTCGGATAGAAGGAGTTGAGCTACGATCTTTTCGGGGGCATAATCGGATTCCTCTCGTGATTTTACGTAAATGATACCATTTTCGTCCTTCTAGAGTGAACGGTACGGAAATGGGACCCAATTTTTCACTTTTTATATAAAAGTTTCGGAAAGTCTTAAATAAAAACTTTGAACCGCTATATCTCGGAAACTGCTGGGGCCACAGCTGTGAGATTTTGCACGGATGTTCCCCCCTATGAGGGCAACATTTGAGCCAAATATGAGCAAAATCGGAGATGGTCGATTAAACTCGTGTAAATCTACCATGGAACGCCCCAGAAGGCATCTGCCTGCCGAAAACTCGATTTTTCGCCGTTTTTAGGTGTTTTTCGGCTTTAAAAACTGAACCAGTTGAGCTACGATAGTGAAATTTCGCGTGTGCCGAGCCAAGGACATGTCCAAAAAGTGTGCAAAATCTCACCGAGATCGGCCGAGCCGTTCAGGAGGAGTAGTGCGGACAGACAGACAGACAGACAGAAAAAAATTTCCAACCGTACCCGAGTAACGGGCTTCGCTATCACTCAGCCAATGAAGTTCTATCCCAACCTTGTAAATGTGCCAGTGTGAACAATTTTGACAACACAACCTCTAGGGAACTTACAAACTAATCATCTGCTTCGGTTCCAAGGCAAGGGGGATATCACTTGTGTAATGGTCGGTCGAAGGGTCTGTAATAGCCCTGTAATGGCCATGGCCCTGTAATGTGTAATACCTATGTAATGGGTGTAATATTGGTGTAATGCCTGTAATGGTCCTGTAATGCCTGTAATAGGTGTGTAATAGGTGTAATATGTGGGAAGAAAAATACAGAAAATGACTAAAACATTCGCGAAAAGTCAGCGAAAAAGTCATTTGGCTGCAATAAAAGTAATACCCAACGTCCGGATCGAGCCGATAGCAAGCCGAGAGTGGCATGTAGGGTGTGTGTGTGTGGGGGGGGGGTGTCTCTTGGGGGGCAGGTGAGGGGCTGAATCTGTATGGAGGGGTAGTCTAAACCCTAATCTGGTTTAATATGAACAAGCTAATAATTGATTGGAAAGACAAAGGTTCCTGTGGCCAAAAGACATTCTTGTCTAATGATATTTCGGCCAAGATTCAAATTCCCAATTTTTTTCATGGAAAATGATTGATGCAAGGGCTGAATTTTATCAGGACGGGTTGTTGAGAACCGTATCTGTTAAAAAGATAGTACAACCACTTCCAAAAGAATCCGACCAGCCGGCCCGGCGATACCCCGCGCGCCCAGACGGCTACCTCCAGCGGCTACCTGGGCGCGGCGGGGGTAGCGCCGGCCGGCCGCGGCGGTTTGGTTCTTTTACAAGCGGTATTAAAGGTATCGGGGGGGGGGGGGGGGGGGGGGGCGATAAAAGATCCCCCGAGACAGCTAACAACAGCGACCAGCTGAGGTGTCACTGCTGTACTACCTAGCCATACCCTGTGCCCACGGAACAAAATAGTCCCTCTGGAGGCTGAAACCTATTTCCAAGGCCGTTCTAGCAGCGTAATAGCCTTGTAATAGTAGTGTAATAGCTGTAATTGATAGGTAATTCCTGTGCAATTGCGTAATAGGTGCGTAATGGGCGTAATGATTGTAATTGATGTAATTGCTGTAATTGCACTGTAATGGTACTGTAATAGCAGAAATGTCGATGTAATATCTGTAATTTGCGTAATAGGTGTAATTGTCTGTAATGATTCAAAATGTAATAGTCGGTCGACCATTTTCAGGAGTGATTTCCCCCTTGTTCCAAGGCCGCTTTCACCGCCTAAAGTGCGGCTGGCGCCTTTCGGTTTCTGCTCGTTTAAGACGGTTTCTCATTTTCTCAGATAGCCTACAGTGAAGAGTTTCCAGGGAGTTCCTAAGAAAATTCAGAAACAGTGAAAGTGCCGAACATGGATCGGGGTACCAAACATGGATCATTTCTGTTTGGGGGTCTATATTTAAAGACCAGGTGATCAGAATCTAAAGTTCTGTCTTTCATTGCTTAGACTGACCATTTGACTGTTAGATGTAAAGCTGACAAGTTTGCAACTGCCTCTCTCTACTCTGCAGGGTTGCGTTTAGAAGGACACCTCATACAGGCCCCCGAAAGTCGATGGAAAAATGACGTTCAAAAAGGTTTAGTTTTGCACCCCTGGGGCAAGTATTCACCTCAGACACTTCACAATTTTTCATCGTGCACCTTAGACAGACTACTTTGATATTTTGGGACCACTGAATGCATACCTTGCTAAGTGTCCATACGCTGGTGGGGTGATCCATGATTGGACCGCCCTAACCTAACCTTAGCAAAAGCAGCCATATTTTCTTGTCCTCACAACTTCCAAAGTATTCAAGTCAAAGGTACCGTTTTTGGTAGCCATATGACCAGTAAGGTAAACAACATTAGATTCAAAGAATAGTAGTCAACCCATACTTAATTTCGATAGAGACAAGATTATTTACAAAGTGATCCATGTTTGGTACCTTACCCTACCTGCGAACGGCAAAACTTTTTGCCGTGTGGCGGTCACCAAGGCATGTAGGGCACAGGCATTTTCGTCTATGGCACTAATCTTTGGTTTCGTAGGTGCCGTCGCAGCCCTTTACGTTTTTCGTTCCGGTCTGGTTCCGGTATTTCATCTGTGCTCGCTCTGCTGCCTTTGCTGGTGTCACGTCCAACGCTAATTTCTCCACGAAATATTGTTACTTTCTCACAACCTTCTACGGCCGAAAATATGGAGAATCAACGCTTCAAGAATAACCCCTGGATGTGCGTTTTCCAACCATGCTGGCATACAATTATTTAATGTTGTTATGAATGCCACTCGTCTTATAACCTGTACGTGACCTTGTTTCTAGGTTTCTTCGCAATCTGTGGCAAGTCCTTCTTCTTATGGACGCGATCCTGATGTTTGTCCCACGTTCTCAACGCCTCTGGTAAGGCTCTTGCAACCCTTCCGTCTCCCAAGTAATTTCTTTTCTGGAGGTAGTCTTTTTTTTTCTTCTTTTTCGATTGTAATTCTTTTAAAGTAATTCCTGTTAATGGCTGTATATATTTAAATTTGATGTGTAAAAACCTTTAGTGAATCATAATCATTTCTTTTATTAACTAATTCCTTCTAATGGCTGTAGGGGTAGGTTGGGGAAGAAAAGTACAGCCCTTGTGGAGCTGATATCTTGACTTCTAGCCATCCCTCGACCAGTGATTTCAACTTTACATGAAAATCTGAGTGATAACACTGTTAAATGGAGGTCATGGACTGGCGCAGTAGGCCACAAGCACTCTGAGAAAAAATGACGGCAAATCCTGGATAATTTTTTTACCAAACTTTACCGTACTTCAGAAACCAGTATCCATCGTACAGTCTACAGTATTTACCGTACTTGTTTTACAAAATATTCCGTAGTCTTTTAACAGTAGTAACCGTTCTTCCGTACAGTCCATGCCATAGGAAGGACCAGATCTGATCCCAACAAGGGCCGCTTCCAAGAATTGTCCACATCAGGACCTTGAAAAAAGGGGGTCGACCGACTGGAAAATTTTATTGCACCTTTCGATAGATCTCGTCAAGACCTTTTCAACGAGTGGTCGGAAGGGGGGTCTAGGAGTCCAAATTCAGCAGTTACGTACATCAGGATCTTGTAAAACGGCGGTCGACCGTCTAAAAAAATTTATAGCAGTTTTTGATGGGTATTAAATGTACGGGATTCCCTGTAAAAAAAAGTACGGTGTTATCTGTAGAAAAAAGTACGGTATTGCCTGTAAAAAAACGACGGTATTGCCTGTTAAGAAAAGTACGGTGAATTCTGGAGTAATCAGTACAGGATTTACCGTGATCTTTTCTTGCAGTGAGGGGGGTGCACTTTTCTTACCCTGTACTTTTCTTCCCCAACCTACCCACATTTTAATGGGAAGTATGGGAACCTTGAGTGAATCACAATCATTGCAGTTCATTTTCACTCGTGTCTCCTAACATGGTTGAATATCATTACGTTGTCCATTTTAACTTGTGTCTCCAAACCTGGTTGAATATTATTACGTTGTCAGTGGATGCCTTAGGCTGTCTATGCTCTTAAAAGAATGGCTGACACCACCAAGAAAATAGAATTTACATTTGGAACTAAATGTTACCTGAACTTGTTACGATAATTATATTTGTATTCTTTGTCTGTAAGGTTTTGCTGTGTGTTGGCGGTCGCTCTCCTGCTGGCTTTGGTTTTCGTTCCAGAATATTATCTAAATAAGTCATTCCCTTATGTTCGCAACCTTCTTTTCTCGCCATGTAATCTTATTGTAAGTGCCGCAATACTGATACAGCACTGGGATTAGGCCTCTGTCCTGTCCAACCTATATCACATGCTTTCTTTTGCCGATGTAAACGTCTCTCCAGTTCGAAATTTTGTCATGGTTTCCATTATGTAACGTTTATCTGGCCCATCAAATAATGAAATGTCATTTTCATTCTTATTTATTTTTAATCTCTAGTATCTAATCTGTAGTATCGGCATAGTAAAATGAATAAAATAATTGTCTGAGACTACTTTTTCAATTTTTTGCAACCTACACTCCAAACACACGTGATGATTCTGGGTGTGATGGGCTTACGATTCCACATGATTTCACTCATCCAGGAGACGTGGATGTAGCATTTCAACCTATATTGTGCAGAAATAGCCGTGCAGTTATTCATTACTACAGCAATACACACTCAAATACATCCTGATCAAACATAAACCCTTAAAAAAATGCAAATTGACATCACTGTGGAGTGATGCCATCATCTAACAGTCAAATCACATCAGCAATGCTCGTAGTAAGAATGAGAAATATGGCATTACAAAGTGAATCCGTATCAAATTCATAGATACCATCTATTTGACCTGAAAAACAGTCAATTATATGATCAGTTAATCGTGCATGGTGTTAAAAATTCTGCTTGAACAGAGGGACAGTTGGATTATTTTGAAGTTGTTAAGGGTTCAAGAATTAGGGGGTAAAATCTGTCACAATTAGGTAGTGGGAAGCCTTTTATGTTACCAGAAGTTTTATGTTATCAGAAGCACTTAGAAATAAAATTAAAGGACAGCAGATGGAATGTCAAGTCAGTACTAGGTCTTGGACTAAAGCAGGACCAATATGAGCGTAAGTTTTAACACAGGCACTTTTAAATG
>NW_023144625.1:5303197-5414520 GCF_012932325.1 Thrips palmi | reverse complement strand
TTTTGTGCCTCGTAAGATCGCGATCCTGAATAAACTTCTTCCCGCACACGTCACACTGGTACGGCTTCTCTCCAGTATGAGTCCTCTTGTGCACAGTGAGGTGTTGGCTAAGAATGAACTTCTTCCCACACTGGTCACACTGGTACGGCCTCTCCCCGGTGTGGATCCTTTCGTGTTGCTTTAAATGCGAAGCCGAAGTCCACAGCTTGCCGCACACTCCGCACGCGTGCCGCCCCGCCTTGGAGTGCCCCGCCACGTGCTTCCGCAGGTCCGCCTCGGCCCGGAAACTCTTGCCGCACTCCCCGCACTTGTACGCGAGCCGCGCCTTCCCGCCTCGCTGCCGCCGCGAGGCCTGCTCCACCTGCCCCGCACCGCCGGCCGGGCCAGCCAGCGAGAAGGTGCCGCTGATGACCAGCTGCGGGGTCTCCGCCGGGACGGGGCCTGCAACGCCGAGTGGGGGGCAGAACGGGCAAGAGAAGGACAAAGTAAAATGTCAGTCCCGTGAAAGTATATAACCGCTGGATAGTGGAAACAACACTTTTGAATAGATTTACTATAAATATATTGGCTTTCACTTAAAGACGATTTTAAGGCAAGTTTCCTTTTGAAGGATGTCATGACAAAATTCTCAGCCCCGTGCACTAGGAGTCCTAGTGAAAATGCACACTTTGCAAGTGATGACGATGTCATCCACCACTCACGATTCTGTCAAATGGTGCCAACAGATTTTAGCAGTGATTGGGGCAAGGAGCTCGTCGGGTTCTCTCCGGTGAAACTGGACCCTACTATTTTATTAACTTAGTATCCCACCCCCTCAGGCCGAGGCATTCCAGACTGCTCCGCGAGGACTCCACTCACCTTCGCCTCCACAGCCGCCGTCCGCTCCGCAGTGCCGCCCTTCAGCTTTGGGGGCCTCCAGGTCCTCGCCCTCCACGGCGCCTGCAAGCAACAAGGCGTTACTGACCCTGGTGGATCGTTCGGACCGGATCCGGACGGACGCGCGCGTCCGTGTGGCGTCCAAAATGTTTCAAATAGGACCGTTTGCGGACTGCGTCCCTGCCACGTCCTTCGGCGTCCATAAAAGTCCATAAAGGTCCTAAAAGGGTCCGTGTGGGTCGGGTGGCGTCCGTGGGGCGTCCGCACTGGGTCCTTAAGGGTCGGTGTGGCGTCCACACTGCGTCTGTGCGTCTGTTTGGGCCTGTGAGGCGTCCGTACTGCGTCCGTTGGAACCCGTGGAGCGTCCGTACTGCGTCCGTACTGCGTCCGTTGAAACCCGTGGAGCGTCCGTACTGCGTCCGTTGAAACCCGTGGAGCGTCCGTACTGCGTCCGTCGAAACCCGTGGAGCGTCCGTACTGCGTCCGTTGAAACCCGTGGAGCGTCCGTACTGCGTCCGTCGAAACCCGTGGAGCGTCCGTACTGCGTCCGTTGGGGTCCGTAGAGCGTCCGTGATGCGTCCGTTGGGGTCCGGGGTTGGCGTCCATCCTTCGTCCACAAAGGTCCAGCCAGGGTCCGAAGGGGTTCTTATGGACGCTTATGGACGCCAACGGATTACTTCAGACTTTGTATGCATGGACCCACAAGGACGCACTTCGGACCCTGGTTGCGACCACTCGTTGGAAAGGTCTTACCAAGACCCGTTCAAATCTGCAATAAAAAAAATTGTTGGTCACCCCCCTTTTTTGAAGATACATTTTTCTAAACTCTTTGGGGAAAAAAGGGGGGGGGTGACCAACAATTTTTTTTATTGCAGATTTGAACGGGTCTTGGTAAGACCTTTCCAACGAGTGGTCGCAACCAGGGTCCGAAGTGCGTCCTTGTGGGTCCATGCATACAAAGTCTGAAGTAAGTCCGTTGGCGTCCATAAGCGTCCATAAGAACCCCTTCGGACCCTGGCTGGACCTTTGTGGACGAAGGATGGACGCCAACCCCGGACCCCAACGGACGCATCACGGACGCTCTACGGACCCCAACGGACGCAGTACGGACGCTCCACGGGTTTCGACGGACGCAGTACGGACGCTCCACGGGTTTCAACGGACGCAGTACGGACGCTCCACGGGTTTCGACGGACGCAGTACGGACGCTCCACGGGTTTCAACGGACGCAGTACGGACGCAGTACGGACGCAGTACGGACGCAGTACGGACGCTCCACGGGTTCCAACGGACGCAGTACGGACGCCTTACAGGCCCAAACAGACGCAGTGTGGACGCCACACCAACCCTTAAGGACCCAGTGCGGACGCCCCACGGACGCCACCCGACCCACACGGACCCTTTTAGGACCTTTATGAACCTTTATGGACGCCGAAGGACGTGGCAGGGACGCAGTCCGCAAACGGTCCTATTTGAAACATTTTGGACGCAACGCGTCCGTCCGGATCCGGTCCGAACGATCCACCAGGGGAGCAGTCCTTGCCACTCACTTGGAAAAAATAGCCATTTACAGGCCCTTCGAACCCACACTGAGAATCCAAACGCTATGAGTATAGCGTCAATTGGTGCAATGCAAAAGCATTGCACATGAAGTGCAATGCCTCCCCATTCCCATGCATTAGCATAGAGCATTTTCGGGATGCACTGCACGTAAGGTGCAAAATGTCTGAGGCATTGCACGTATGGTGCGATATCTCAGCTGTTTTGCACCATACGTGCTATACTCATAGCGTTCGGAATCTCAGTGCAGGCTCATACGCCGAGGGGGCCACCACCCCCGTAATCCTGTGTACAAATTGGCTGGTAATCTCTGGATATCCATGGCGTAATCACGTAATCCTTCACAAAATTCTGTCATTTTTCAACGTTTTTAGTCATTTTTCAACGTTTCTGAGCTATTTTTCAACGTTTTCGAACCAGTTTTCGAAAATTTCACGCGTAATCCCTGGTAAATATTCCGTAATCCCGTAATCTTGTGTACGACTGAAATGAGAGTGGTGGCCCCCTCGTCATACGCAATGCATACACGCTTAATGTTTATGTGGAATTTTGTACGTACCACTTGCACGATTTTGTGCATGCGGGGGATTTGCATAATATTATGCGTGAAAATGCATTAATTTATGCAAATTTGTGAACAATTTTACGCAAAACGTGACGCAGGTTTAAAATCGTGCATCACCACCAACATAGTGATTAAGTGTAGAGGAGTCACGCAAGTTACTGATTGGAAAGCACAGAGAAATGTCTTCGTGTGTGTTTCAAAGGTACCGAAGAAAAATGCTAATGCAAGGCAAAACCAGGCAATATTTCCTGAATGCGGCATGCTATGTAACATGTCGTGGTTGCAAGGTTCGCCCCTTGCATGAAATCCGTTTCTTGCAGTTACTCGGCGCTATAGTGTTCGAAAATTCCCGGGAACAATCATTCAGGGGAATATTCCCGAGACTTCCCGGGAATTCCCGGGAATATTCCCACTTGGCCGGGAACATTGCTTCATATGAAACCCATCACTTTTGATAAAAGTTAAATTTTTTAATACGAAATTTTGTGATAGAAAACTAATTTTTGATTACAAAACGTTTTGTTTTGTTCCCTTCTGAAAGAAAAATGGAAATACACTCATGTGTTTCATAATTTTTACTTGATACCTTGCGTGTTCTACATTTTTCTTGCAAAAAAACAGCTGTTTTTCGCCATTTTTTAAATTCCCGGGAATTTCCCATTTTTGGGGTTTGATTGTGCCCGGGAACGTTCCCGGAAATTCCCTAAATTCCCGGGAATATTCCTACCCTTTAGAACACTACTCGGCGCTGTGTCCAAGCGACCCTCAACAATCACAAAATGAAAGCTGCTGCACTCAGGACTCGCACTCTACACCGACTGTGCGGCGACGGGGTTCGAGGGCTCGCGTTCAAAACGACATTCCAAGTTTACACGAGTGACACGGATACGGTTCGCAACAACGTTTCCCGTTCAACCACACAGCGCAGCAATGCATGGAGGAAAAATTAATCCAAATTAAAACAGTGAAAATCAACGCCCAGATTGCAAAGCTAAATCGACTGTTTGCCCAAGTAGTGTAAGCCAGCGTGCCAGCGTTCCGGCCGCCGCGGCGGTCCACGCGTCGCCACTCCACCCACCTTGGTCCCCAGGGCCGGCGTCCTCGTCCGCTCCGCAGTCGCGTCCTCCAGGCGCCTCCAGGTCCTCCGCCTTCACGGAACCTGCAAGCAAGGCGGACTTCAGAAACCAGCCAGCCAAAACGTGCGGCCAACGCCGGGCGAGTCTCCCAGTCCTCGCGGCGGGCTGGGCCGCAGGAAGCCGTGGACGCGGAGAGACTCGGCCAGCGAACCACAGGAACACGCCACAGGCAACCCATGCAAGAAGCCATGCAAAACACCTGCCCAGCAGAACTACCCGACAAGGTGTAATTGAACATTCTCAGTTGTTGACATTAAGACAGTATTCACAAGGGACAGCCAATTTTCGGACTTTTATTTCCTTAAAATCATGAGATACACAGATAACATAAGGTTGGTTCCATGCTGGAAAGCGCATGCTGCGAAAAAGCCACTAAAGTGTGAACAAAGTTGGCGTTCCTTCGCCGCGCACGCAGCCCTGGACCTGCAACAATACACATAAATAAGACCTGGAAAAACACAGACAGAAGACACACAAATAATGACAACAAAAGTGAGCCGCGAACAATTGGCTTGACGAAAACGGCCAAAGTCCTGGACGACGGTGCTTCGTTGCACTCGGAATCACGTCGAGAAGAGTTTAGCATAGCGGAGCGGAGAGCGACGAGACTCACAATGATGGCTTCGCTCACTAAAAACTCCAACGCCTAAACGATACTTATTCCGGCATCGTCACAAGGTAACTCTCATTGCAGAAACGAATGTGACATAACGCCACGTTCGTTTCGGCATTCTGTCACATTCGTTCCGATACGAATCAGTCATAAATTAGCTTATTCGCATTTGGACGAATGTGACATAATGCCACGTTTGTTTCAGCATTGTCTCATTCGTACCTATGTAAATTAGTCATAAATTAGCTTATTGACAATTACGAATGTGCCACGGTGCTCAAACTAAGGTGACAAGACGTGACATTTTGTCACGACCGCTGGAACGTGGCGTCACGTTCCTGGAATGCGAGAGGCCAAGCGGACGGACACCTTACTTAGTTCAAGTAAAGGCGTTGGCTTGAACACTTTGAACCGTGGAACTGTCACAAAAATTCAAGTATTCACAAGCAAACCCACAAAAAAAACACTAATTATTGAACCGAATATTCTTCAAGGAACATCTTTTAATTCATTAGAAAAAAAGACGCAAACAATTAAGGGCACTGCTACCAAGGCTGCAGACTTTTTTTGCAGATTTAAACTAAAATTAGGAACTTAGCATGGACTTAAAGATTAGAGAGAACACCCTCTGCACACATCCCACTCCAAAGCTTTAACATTTGTCAAGAAACGTCGCACTAGCACACACTGTAAAAAAAATTCTGAAATTTCAGTACAATTTGTTCAGACTTTGCAGTCTGAATCGGTAATTCAGATAGTTGCTTTGAATTTTCAGACTAGGAACTCTGAAATTTGAGATCACACCGGTTAGTCTGAATTTTTAGCAGAAGGTCTGAAAATTCTGATAAAGTTTTCAGACTTGTCATCCTGAAAGCTATTTTCATAATTTTGGTATGAAAATTTTGACAGATTGTCTACTAATCAAGTCTAGGCGTAAGGCGCTGTATAAATTTAATCGGAAATAATAATGTACACCCGTGCTTCACGCAGATTCGTCTGTGTACAGTGGATTAACCAAACTTGCATTCTGGACTTGCCGAAAGGAGCTGGTATCCTCTGAAATGAGTCACGCGGCACGGCTTCCCCCGCCGCCAGGCAGCGCCCGTAGCGCAGTGGTACCGAGCTCGTCTCGTATCCAAAAAGTCCCGGTTCGAACCCGGGCCGAAGCGAACAAGTGAAAAGTGGAAAGGAGGTACCGTCACACGTTGGTGGTTCATATCGTTCTCTTGTTGATTTCTTTCTCTTTGATTAAAATATGGCACTTTTATTTAATATTTCAGAGTAGCAGTCTGAAAATGTTTTTCAGACAAGTAGTCTGAATTTGGAATTCAGACAGAATGGTCTGAATAATTACTCTGAATTTTCAGACCACTAGTCTGTTTAAAAACTTCAGACTAAAATTATGAAATTTCAGTAATACTTTTTTTACAGTGCAGCTCTTCGCTGGGTTACTACTCTCCAGCATGAAAACCCTCGTGGCGGCGAAGATGTGAGGGATCAGAGAACTTCTTCGCACACACGATCACTCGCGGGGCTTTGCACCAGAATGAATCCTGCCGTGCCGAGTGAGAGTGCAGAGCTGGGTGAACTTCTTGGAGCACACGTCGCACTCGTATGGCTTCTCTCCGGTATGGATCATCTTGTGCTTTGTAAGATTACTATCCTGACTGAACTTCTTCCCACACACGTCACACTGGTACGGCTTCTCTCCAGAATGAATCCTCTTGTGCACAATGAGATTGCTTTCCTGGTTAAACTTCCTCCCACACTCGTCACACTGGTACGGCCTCTCCCCGGTGTGGATCCTTGCGTGCTTCTTCAGATCCGCAGCCGAAGTCCACTGCTTGCTGCACACTCCGCACGCGTGCCGCCCCGCCTTGGAGTGCCTCGCCAGGTGCTTCCGCAGGTCCGCCTCGGCCCGGAAACTCTTGCCGCACTCCCCACACTTGTACGCGAGCCGCGCCTTCCCGCCTCGCTGCCGCCGCGAGGCCTGCTCCACCTGCCCCGCACCGCCGGCCGGGCCAGCCAGCGAGAAGGTGCCGCTGATGACCAGCTGCGGAGTCTCCGCCGGGACGGGGCCTGCAAAACCGAGTGGGGTGCAGAATGGGCAAGAGAAAGACAAAGTAAAATGTCAGTCCTGTGAAAGTATATAACCGCAGGATAGTCGAAACAACACTTTTGGATAGATTTACTAAAAATATATTTGGCTTTCACTTAAAGACGATTTTAAGGCAAGTTTCCTTTTGAAGGATGTCATGACAAAATTCTCAGCCCCGTGCAGTAGGAGTCCTAGTGAAAATGCACTACTTTGCAAGTGATGACGATGTCATCCACCACTCACGATTCTGTCAAATGGTGCCAACAGATTTTAGCAGTGGTTGAGGCAAGGAGCTCGTCGGATTCTCTCCGGTGAAACTGGTCCCTACTGTTTCATTGAATCAGTATCCCCCCCCCCCTCAGGCCGAGGCATTCCAGAGTGCTCCGCGAAGTCTCCACTCACCTTCGCCTCCAGAGTCGCCGTCCGCTCCGCAGTGCCGCCCTCCAGACTCGGGGGCCTCCAGGTCCTCGCCCTCCACGGCGCCTGCAAGCAACAAGGCGTTACTGAGCAGTCCTTGCCACTCACTTGGAAAAAATAGCCATTTACAGGCCCTTCGAACCCACACTGAGAATCCAAACGCTATGAGTATAGCGTCAATTGGTGCAATGCAAAAGCATTGCACACTTAGTGCAATGCCTCCCCATTCCCATGCATTAGCATAGGGCATTTTCGGGATGCACTGCACGTAAGGTGCAAAATGTCTGAGGCATTGCACGTATGGTGCGATATCTCAGCTGTTTTGCACCATACGTGCTATACTCATAGCGTTCGGAATCTCAGTGCAGGCTCATACGCAATGCATACACGCTTAATGTTTATGTGGAATTTTGTACGTACCACTTGCACGATTTTGTGCATGCGGGAGATTTGCATAATATTATGCGTAAAAATGCATTAATTTATGCAAATTTGTGAACAATTTTACGCAAAACGTCACGCAGGTTTAAAATCGTGCATCACCACCAACATAGTGATTTAGTGTAGAGGAGTCACGCAAGTTACTGATTGGAAAGCACAGAGAAATGTCTTCGTGTGTGTTTCAAAGGTACCGAAGAAAAATGCTAATGCAAGGCAAAACCAGGCAATATTTCCTGAATGCGGCATGCTATGTAACATGTCGTGGTTGCAAGGCTCGCCCCTTGCATGAAATCCGTTCCTTGCAGTTACTCGGCCGGCGCTGTGTCCAAGCAACCCTCAACAATCACAAAATGAAAGCTGCTGCACTACTCAGGACTCGCACTCTACACCGACTGTGCGGCGACGGGGTTCGAGGGCTCGCGTTCAAAACGACATTCCAAGTTTACACGAGTGACACGGATACGGTTCGCAACAACGTTTCCCGTTCAACCACACAGCGCAGCAATGCATGGAAGAAAAAGTAATTCAAATTAAAACAGTGAAAATGACCGCCCAGGTTACAAAGCTAAATCGACTGGTTGCTCAAGCTTAGCAAGACAGTGTACCGGCGTTCCGGCCGCCGCGGCGGTCCACGCGTCGGCACTCCACCCACCTTGGTCCCCAGGGCCGGCGTCCTCGTCCGCTCCGCAGTCGCGTCCTCCAGGCGCCTCCAGGTCCTCCGCCATCACGGAACCTGCAAGCAAGGCGGACTTCAGAAACCGGCCAGCAAAAACGTGCGGCCAACGCCGGGCGAGTCTCCCAGTCCTCGCGGCGGGCTGGGCCGCAGGAAGCCGTGGACGCGGAGAGACTCGGCCAGCGAACCACAGGAACACGCCACGGCCAACCCATGCCAGAAGCCATGCAAGACACCTGCCCAGCAGAACTACCATAGAAGTTGTAATTAAACATACTGATGTACTGATATTAAACAAGAAACGGACAGCAAATAATCAGACTTTTTTCAACTTCAAATAATTAGGTACTCATACTCAGGTATTTCTATTAAATAAACAAGAAAGGGACAGCAATTATCAGACTTTTATTAACTTCAAATAAACAGGTACACATTGTACTGCACTGCTCTGTACACTACTGATGGCTCGCCTGACAGTGGGAAGCGCATGCTGGGAAAAAGCCACTAAGAAGTGCAAGGAAGTCTGCGATCGTTCTACCCTCGCACAGCCCTGGTCCTGAAACAGCACACATATATAAGACAGAATGACGAAACAGGATTCAAAGAAAAAATGGCAAAAGCTGCAAAAGTTGACGTCATGAAAAGGGCTGGAACAGATTCCAAAGTACAGCACGACAGTACGATATGTTGTACTCGCGAACACGTCGAGAAATGTTCTACACACCGGAGAGGTCCGTGACGAAACTCACAGTTACGGCTTCTTTCATCAAAACATCTACGTATAAACTTATGTCAGCATTCTCACTTAATGCTGAACTACAAAAGACAGACACCCTTACTTACTGTAAGGAAAGGAACTTGGGTTTAAACAACTTCAACCATAAAAACCTTACAAAAAACAACGTTGTTCACAAGAAAAATTGAATTCGTTATTGAAACAGACTTTATCAAGAAATTCTTTGTTATCCGTCACAAAAAAATAAAACAAGAAAAGAACAAGACTTAATACTCTCTTTAACGTAACGGCGGTTCTACCAAGAGAACTGACTTTACAGGAGTATACAACCAAAATAGGGTACTTCGGAGGAAACCTAGACCGGAAGTCAGCGACAGAACGGGAGAAACAAAAGAGCATCGCGCGGCCGTGCTGAGCGGTGGGGGGGGCCGGAATCGGCAGAGTGGGGGTAGTATGCGCGCGCCGCCTTCACCCCCACTCCGCCGATTTCGACCCCCACCACCGCTCAGCACGGCCGCGCGATGCTCTTTTGTTTCTCCCGTTCTGTCGCTGACTTCCGGTCTAGGCTTTCTCCGAAGTACCCTATTATGATCATAAAGTTGTTACGAGCATGGAATAAAATTTGAGAGGGAACATCTTTCTGGCGCATCACACTCACACTCGTCAAAAAATGTGGCACCTGTACACTTGGTGCACTTGAGTGAACATAGCAGACAAATTCAAGGCAGAATTTACAAACAGGAGATTAAGAGTAAGCAGCAGAAATAATTAAAATCATGAAAGCGGTTGTAACAGATTCCCATGTATTGCACGACGGTGCTTAGGTGTACTCGAAAACACGTCAAGAAAAGTTTTGCACACCGAAGTGGACTATGACAAAAATTCACAAATATGGCTTCTTTCACCAAACGCTCATACGCCTAATCTTCACATATTTCTAAATTGCCAGATGCTGTCAATTCAACAAGTCAAGCCGAGGGCTATCACAAACATGGAGCGAGAACACGGGATGGATTTTAATAGCTTAAACCGAATAACCTTCACAAAAAAAAGTCTTCACAAGGGAAAAGCACTTATTATTATAACTCACTATCATGAACGCACACAATTTTGATGACACAAACATACAAGAGCAGAAATAGTTTTACCAAAAATACAAACTTTGCAGATTGGAACTGAAATTAGTTGCTAATAGCCATCACGAGCGCACGCACTGAAATATCAGAGGAAAGTACGTTCTACACGTGTCACATTCCAAAGCCTTAATATTCGTCAAGAAACGACACACTGGCACAGCTTCTCCCTGGGTTACTGTCGAGCATGAGTGCACTCGTGGCGGCGTAGATTTGAGGGATTAGAGAACTTTTTCGCGCACACGTCGCACTCGTAGGGCTTTTCTCCAGTGTGCATCCTTTCATGCGAAGAAAGATGTTGGCTCTGGTTAAACTTCTTCCCACACACGTCGCACTCATACGGCTTCTCTCCAGTATGAATCCTCTTGTGAACACTGAGATTGCTTTCCTGACTGAACTTCCTCCCACACTCGTCACACTGGTACGGCCTCTCCCCGGTGTGGATCCTTGCGTGCCTCTCCAGATCCGCAGCCTTAGTCCACTGCTTGCCGCACACTCCGCACGCGTGCCGCCCCGCCTTGGAGTGCCCCGCCAGGTGCTTCCGCAGGTCCGCCTCGGCCCGGAAACTCTTGCCGCACTCCCCGCACTTGTACGCGAGCCGCGCCTTCCCGCCTCGCTGCCGCCGCGAGGCCTGCTCCACCTGCCCCGCACCGCCGGCCGGGCCAGCCAGCGAGAAGGTGCCGCTGATGACCAGCTGCGGGGTCTCCGCCGGGACGGGGCCTGCAACACCAACACTCTCTAAAGCCTACGAAGGATTTGCTTCATAACTACGAAGAAAATGAAGGCTTTTTCTTCGTATTACGAAGCGATTCTTCGTAGAGTTTTTACTGTGAAAACGGGTGCAAAACGGGTGAGCGAAGGACAACGATAAGTGCCTATCCTGAGAAGGAAGACAACCGCACTGAAAATGCAATCACTCTGAGGGGCGAGAAAGAAATGTCTCACCGAAACAGGGTGATACTATAATGTATCACAGAAAAACACGTCGTCCACAAATGTATCACCGAAAGAAAGGTCGTACAGGCAAGGAGCTCGTCAGCCTCTCAAGCCCTCAGTAGTGCAACTAGACTTTACCTCATTGCATAAAGCTTACGAATGTTTTTCACTGCAATTGAATCTACGTCCACCCCAGCAGCCCGCGGCATACCGGACTGCTCCGCCAAGACTCCACTCACCTTCGCCTGCAGAGTCGCCGTCCGCTCCGCAGTGCCGCCCTCCAGACTCGGGGGCCTCCAGGTCCTCGCCCTTCACGGCGCCTGCAAGCAACAACGCGTTACTGAGCCACCCTTGGCACTCACTTGGAAAAGAAAAAAAACAATTTCCAGGCCCTTCGAACGCAGGTTCATACGTAATGCTTAAGAAACATGGAAGTCACGCACGTTGCTGATTGGATATCACAGAGAAAGGTCTTCGGGTGTGTTTTAGAAAGTACAGAAGAAAGTTGCTGAATCAAGCCAACACCTTGGCAATATTTCTTGAAAGCGGTAAAGCAGTGTGCTAGAAGTTCATATGTCATGGCCAGATCGCCTCATTTTTAAAACGCGTTGCTTGTAAAACGTTGGTGCGGTGTCTACACTGAAATCAAACGTGGACAAGTCCACACTTCCTGGTGTGGAGTAAGTGTCCGCACTTGGAAGTGCAGAGTACGCAGCCTCCGCGCTTGAAGTGTGGAGTAGCTCACAAAGCCCTTATCTCTTTGCATGGTGCAAACGTGGACAACTCCACGTTTGAAGTGTGGAGGCTGCAAACTCTGCACTTCCAAGTGTGGAGACTGAAAATTCCACACCTCTGCATTTCAAATGTGGAGTTGTCCACGTTTGGTTTTACAGTGAAACGTCCCTCAACTGTCACAAAAAAGCTGCTGCACTTCTCTGGTCTTGAACTCTACACTGGCTGAACTTCGACGAAGTGTGTCGGCACATAGGATCAACCGCTTATTAAGTCTGCAAGTAGTGCAAGCCAGCGTGCCAGCGTGCAAGCGTGCCAGCGTTCCGCCCGCCGCGGCGGTCCACGCGTCGCCACTCCACCCACCTTGGTCCCCAGGGCCGGCGTCCTCGTCCGCTCCGCAGTCGCGTCCTCCAGGCGCCTCCAGGTCCTCCGCCTTCACGGAACCTGCAAGCAAGGCGGACTTCAGAAACCAGCCAGCCAAAACGTGCGGCCAACGCCGGGCGAGTCTCCCAGTCCTCGCGGCGGGCTGGGCCGCAGGAAGCCGTGGACACGGAGAGACTCGGCCAGCGAACCACAGGAACACGCCACGGCCAACCCATGCAAGAAGCCATGCAAAACACCTGCCCAGCATAACTACCATAGAAGTTGTAATTGAACATACTCGATTATTGCTATTAAACAAGAAAGGGACAGCAAATTATCAGACTTTTAATAACTTCAAATAAAGAGGTACACATTATACTGCACTGCTCTGAACACTAATGAAGGCTCGTTTAACACTGTGAGGCGCATGCTCGGAAAAAGCCACCGAAGTGTGAAAGGAAGTCGGCGATCTTTCTACGCTCGCACGCGGCCCTGGTCCTAAAACAGCAAGCAAATATTAGACAGAATGCAGAAACAGAAGTCTAAGAGATAACGGCAAAAGCAGCAAAAAATTGACATCATGAAAACGGCTGGAACATATTACAGAGTACAGCACGACGGTACTCATAGAATGCGCGATAACACGCCGAAAAATGTTTTTATTTATTTCGGGATTCTAACACGATGATAATCAACAACAACAAGACGAAGGACCCCCTTAGTTTTGGCGAGCCCAGGCATTTGTTTAAACAACTTCAACCGTAAAACCTTGTAGCAAAAACAGAATTGTTTCCAATAAAAATTAGATACGTTAGTGACCTATATTTTCATCAATAAATACTTTGTTATCCGACACAAAAGAAAAAAACAAGAAAAGCTCTACCAAGACAACACACTTTACTGGAGTACAACCAAAAATTATGAACACAAAGTTGTTATGAGCATGGAATTAAATTTCGGAGGGAACCTCTTTCTGCCCCAACACACTCCAAAGCCTTTACACTTCGCAAGAAATGTGGCTCTTGCACTTGGCACATGTGTTCACTTATCACACCAGTACAGGACGGAACTCACAAACAGGAAAAAAATTACTGCAGTAGGAGTTAACAGCAAAAAAACAATTGACAACATAAAAACTGTTGAAACAGATTCCAAAGTACTGCGCGACGATGCTTCGGTATACTCGAGAACACTTCGAGAAATGTTGTACATACCGAAGTGGACTCTGACAAAACTTTACAAATAAGGCTTCTTTCACCGGAGCGACATCACAACTTAGAGCGATTTGAACAGTTTGAACCGAATAACCTTCACAAAAACCGAAGTCTTCAAAAGAGAAAAGCACTTATGATTATAACTGATTATCATCAACGAACACTAGTTACATGACACAAAAATACAAGAAAGGAGGGAATAGTTAAACAAGATTACAGACTTTGCAAAATTAAACAAATATTAGTAGCTGATAGCTTTCACGAGCATGAGATATATCAAAAGAAAGTACGTTATACACACGACATATTCCAAAGCCTTAAGCAAGAAACGACACACTAGCACAGCTTATCCCAAAGTCACTGTCCAGCATGAATGACCTTGTGGCGGCGTAGAGCTGAGGGATCAGAGAACTTCTTCGCGCACACTTTGCACTCATACGGCTTCTCTCCAGTGTGGATCCTCTCGTGCCTTGTAAGATTACTTTGCAGACTAAACTTCTTCCCGCACTCGCCACACTGGTACGGCTTCTCTCCAGAATGAATCCTCTTGTGCACAGTCAGATTGCCTTCTCGGTTAAACTTCTTCCCACACACGTCACACTGGTACGGCCTCTCCCCGGTGTGGATCCTTGCGTGTTTCTCCAGATCCGCAGCCGAAGTCCACTGCTTGCCGCACACTCCGCACGCGTGCCGCCCCGCCTTGGAGTGCCCCGCCAGGTGCTTCCGCAGGTCCGCCTCGGCCCGGAAACTCTTGCCGCACTCCCCGCACTTGGACGCGAGCCGCGCCTTCGCGCCTCGCTGCCGCCGCGAGGCCTGCTCCACCTGCCCCGCACCGCCGGCCGGGCCAGCCAGCGAGAAGGTGCCGCTGATGACCAGCTGCGGGGTCTCCGCCGGGACGGGGCCTGCAACGCCGAGTGGGTGCAGAACGAGTTAGCGAAGGACAAGCCAAGCGCCAATCCCAGTAAGACAACCAGACAGCAGGACCAATCCACCTGAGCCCCATCAGGCAAGGAGCTCGTCTGCTACTCTTTGAAGAAGCTGGAATGTACAACGAATTAAAAATTACACTCTAAATGTCTTACGAAGAAATTTCCAATAATACAAAGAAAATGGCGCAAGCATAATACAAAGGTGGCTTTCCTTCCTATTACGAAGGTTTCTTTAAGTATCTTACAATGAAAAAGCTGAAAAGATTCGTATTACTAAGAAATATTGTTTCGTATTATGCTTGCGCTGAATCCACTATAACCTACGAAAAACATAGGTCAAATTTCATTGTAAGACATTTAGAGTGTTCTTCCGCCCCGCAGGCGGCATCCCGGACTGCTCCGCCAAGACTCCACTCACCTTCGCCTCCAGAGTCGCCGTCCGCTCCGCAGTGCCGCCCTCCAGTCTCGGGGGCCTCCAGGACCTCGCCTTTCACGGTGCCTGCAAGCAACAAGGCGGTACTGAGCCGTCCTAAGAAACGTTTCCCGTTCAACCACGCAGCGCAGCATCGCACAGAGGAAAAATTAATTCAAGTTAAAACAGCGAAAAGCAACGCCCAGATTGCAAAGCTAAATGGACTGGTTGCTCAAGTTGTGCAAGAAAGCGTGCCTCTGCCCGCCGCGGCGGTCCACGCGTCGCCACTCCACCCACCTTGGTCCCCAGGGCCGGCGTCCTCGTCCGCTCCGCAGTCGCGTCCTCCAGGCGCCTCCAGGTCCTCCGCCTTCACGGAACCTGCAAGCAAGGCGGACTTCAGAAACCGGCCAGCCAAAACGTGCGGCCAACGCCGGGCGAGTCTCCCAGTCCTCGCGGCGGGCTGGGCCGCAGGAAGCCGTGGACGCGGAGAGACTCGGCCAGCGAACCACAGGAACACGCCACGGCCAACCCATGCCAGAAGCCATGCAAAACACCTGCCCAGCAAAGCCACCTGAGAAGCTGTAATTGAACATACTCGGTTATTGCAATTTAATAAGAAAGAGTGAGCAAATTATCAGACTTTTAGTACATTAAAGTAATGAGGTACACATAATACTGCACTGCTCTGAAAACTACTGAAGGCTCTTTCCACATTCATAAGCCCACGTTGGGAAAAAGCCCCTCAAGTGTGCGGCTCCCGTAGCTTGTCTCTCCATTGGAGTGATTATCACATGGTGCAAGGAAGTCGGCGATCTTTCTACGCTAGAACAGCCCCGGTCCTGCAACAGCACACGAGACAGAATTCAGAATTAGGAGTCTAAGAAATAATGGCAATGGCAGCAAAAAATTAATATCTTGAAAACGGTTGGAACTAATTCCAATATACAGCACGACGGTACTCTGTTGTACTTGTGAACACGTCGAGAATTGTTCAGCACACCTTAGCGGACCATGAAGAAACTCACAAATAATTGGCTTCTTTCACCGAAACCTCTAACGTCCAAGCTATACTTGTTTCGGTAATATCACATGATTTTGAACAAGAAATCCAAGCCGACGGACACCTCAACTTATTGCGAGTTCAGGCATTTGGTTGAAACAACTTGAACCCTAGATCCTGATCATAAACAGAAGTGCTTCCAAGAAAAATTACATTTGTTACTGACTCAGATTTTTTTATAGAGAAACATTATCAGACAAATAAATACAAGAATATAACAAGATTTAATACACTTTTTAACTTGACCGCATTACTACCAAGACAACAGACTTTGCAGGAGTACAACCAAAATTATGAACTTTAAGTTGTAACGTGCATGGAATTAAATTTTAGAGGGAACTTCTTTCTGCCCACATCACACTCCAAGACCTTAAAACTCGTCAAGAAATATAGCACTTACACTTGATGAACTTGAATGCTCTTGTGTTCGCAGAGCACAAGAATATAAGACAGAATTCACAAACAGGAGACTAGGAACTAAGACAATAAAAATGAGCAGCTAAACATTGACATCATGAGAACGGTTGTAACCGGATCCAAAGTACTGCACTACGGTGCTTTGCCGCACTCAAAAACAGGTTTAGAAATGTTTCGAACAACGAAGTGGACTATGGCAAAACTTCACAAACATGGCTTCTTTCACCGAACACTCACATGCACTGTCATACGTCGTAATTCAACTGAAATTATGAACTTACTGCTTTTACGAGCACGTACTGAAATACCAGAGGAAGGTTTCTTCACACGTCACACTCCAAAGCCTTGACATTCGTCAATAAACGACACACTAGCACAGCTTCTCCCTGGGTTACTGTCCAGCATGAATGCCCTTGTGGTGGTGTAGAGCTGAGGGATCAGAGAACTTCTTCGCGCACACTTCGCACTCGTACGGCTTCTCTCCAGAGTGGATCCTTTTGTGCACAATAAGATGTGGGCTCTGGTTGAACTTCTTCCCACACACGTTGCACTCATACGGCTTCTCGCCAGTGTGAATCCTCTTGTGCTGACCGAGATGATGTTTCCGGGGAAATTTTTTTCCACACACGTCACACTGGTACGGCTTCTCTCCAGTGTGGATCCTCTTGTGCCTCGTAAGAGTACTTTCCTGATTGAACTTATTCCCACACTCGTCACACTGGTACGGCTTGTCCCCGGTGTGGATCCTGGAGTGCCTCTCCAGATTCGCAGCCTTAGTCCACTGCTTGCCGCACACTCCGCACGCGTGCCGCCCCGCCTTGGAGTGCCCCGCCAGGTGCTTCCGCAGGTCCGCCTCGGCCCGGAAACTCTTGCCGCACTCTCCGCACTTGGACGCGAGCCGCGCCTTCCCGCCTCGCTGCCGCCGCGAGGCCTGCTCCACCTGCCCCGCACCGCCGGCCGGGCCAGCCAGCGAGAAGGTGCCGCTGATGACCAGCTGCGGGGTCTCCGCCGGGACGGGGCCTGCAACGCCGCGTCGGGGGCAGAACGGGTTAGCGAAGGACAATGGGAAGTGCCAATCCTGCGAAGTAAGACAACCAGACAGACGACAGACCAATCCACTGGCACCTATCAGGCAACGAGCACGTCCGGTATTTTTGGGTGAAACTGGAATTGATTTCATTGAAATCGAATGAACATCCACCCCCGCAGCCCGCGGCGTGCCCATGACTGCTCCGCCAAGACTCCACTCACCTTCGCCTCCAGACCCGCCGTCCGCTCCGCAGTGCCGCCCTCCAGACTCGGGGGCCTCCAGGTGCTCGGCCTTCACGGCGCCTGCAAGCAAAACACCATTTGCTTTTCAAGTCACGCAGTGAGTTATACGCCATACCAACTGCTCGCAGTGAAAACTACCTAAGCTGTCACTCGGCCAACACCACATGCACTACCAGACTTCCCGTTTCCCACAGTATAATGCCATGCAGTCTAATTACTACGATAATTCTCAGTACTTCAGGATACAAATCTGACCGAGGGGGCCACCACTCTCATTTCAGGCGTACACAAGATTACGGGATTACGGGAAATTTACTAGGGATTACTCGTGAAATTTTCGAAAATTGGTTCGAAAACGTTGAAAAATAGCTCAAAAACGTTGAAAAATGACAGAATTTTGTCAAGGATTACGTGATGACGCCATGGATTACCAGAGATTACCAATTTGTACACAGGATTACGGGGGTGGTGGCCCCCTCGAATCTGACAACAATGAGAAAGATGCTCGTAATGTGAAGAGTTTGGTTGACACCGAGAACCCTACACCGTAGGTGTACCTGCGCTGCGCTTAGCTTACGCTTCGCTGTCGCAACACTGAGCGTTTTGTTTGTAGTACAAAGGAAAATCTGGGCGGGACCTTGAAAGTGTCCGACTGCGCAGTGAACTTCTCACTGACCGGCGTAAGCAAGCCATGCTACAATTAAGCGTCACTATGTGCAAAGTGTGTTCTCAAAGCATGCGGATGAGGTCACAGGAAAAGGAAAGAACCGCCTCTTTGCACCATGCTTCAATCCTGAAACACCAAAAAAAGTTACGCATGAAACAAGGCAACAAAGTTGGTTCATTCAGACAGGCAATCAGATTGGAGTCTAGGAAGGGGGCTTCGAGGACTGCACCGACCTTCGATCCTGCAACACAGCAAAAACAGTTGCGTTCATGAGGGAAAGTAACATAATGTGTTCAGAGACACACGGTTAAAACGGAACCTGGTTTTCCCAGGAACTCCCTGGAAATCGCCTATATCTCTACCATGGGCTTCCTAGGAAAACCAGGTTCCGTTTTTACCGTGCAGAAACAGGCAAACCGATGGAAATCAAGAATGGGCTTCGGAGGTGCATGTAGGCCCAACCGAACAGGTTACAACTAGCGTACCGCTCCGAAGGTCGGACGTAACAGGCGTTCTTTGAACGTAATGCCGCAAATTGTAGCCCACACACTTAAGGGAGGGTGGGGCACCTAGTGACAGGGGCAGCTAGTGACACAGGGGTGCCCTGGCCACCCTATGGCACTTTCAGACACCTTGAGGTGGCTAATCTAAAGGTCTTGTGCTGTGGAATCGTGTGGAATCATGTTCAAGTGAAAGTGATACTTTGAACAAAATATTTTAGCCCCTAGAATAAAAGCAAGCAAATAATTACTCAAAATCACAGATTTTACGACTTTTTTACAAAATGTTTTCTCGCCATTCTTCCAGTTAACGGCACTGCCGATCGTTCTGGCACTTTTAATCAATAATAAGGACCTTTAGTAAGTTGTTTTCGCTGAACCAGCTCAAACA
Source organism: Thrips palmi (assembly GCF_012932325.1). NCBI lineage: Eukaryota > Metazoa > Arthropoda > Insecta > Thysanoptera > Thripidae > Thrips > Thrips palmi. The sequence goes on along the minus strand of NW_023144625.1, from coordinate 5,395,379 downwards.
GGTGATTTCATTTCCTTAATATCAAATTTTGAACGAAAATGAGCCCCCGGGGCAGGTAGTGACAGGCACACTCTATTTACCGTATTTCAACGATTTCAACGTTTCGAAACATCGATTTGGCAACCGCGAAGTAAATTGTCACCGATTGTCACACAACGTAACATAAATGAGACTAATTTGTACGACAATTTCGTAGAACATTGAATTTGATTGGCAATGTAGTAAAATGCAGTTTCTTGGGGAAAATGGCGCCGTTCAGAATGGTTTGATATTTAAAAAGCTTAAAGAGCCGAAAACGGATAGTTTTCAATTAGCTGGAGCGTCGCTCTATGCTGGTAATGTGAGTTAAATGACCTGTCACTAGGTGCCAAGCAGATTCATTTCTCGCACAGTATCGGAGTGCCAAAATCCAAAAAGTGTCACTAGGTGCCCCACCCTCCCTTAAGTTTATGAAATATTTTGTACGTGGTGATGCATAATTTGAAACTTGTGTACCGTCGTTCATAAAATTGTGCGTGAGTTTGCATAAATTTAAGCATCTTCACGCATGATATCGTGCAGTTTCCACGTATGCACAAAATCGTGCAAGTTGCACGAACAAAATGCTAACTAAACATTTAGTGTGCATACGTACGTGCAACACAATGCGTACTGAAGTCCATTCACTCGGTTCGACGCGTATCAACGCGCAATTGGTACAATATAATGCTATTTTAGGAAAATAAGCGCGTGATACTAGGCAGATATTAACAGTGAAAACCTCCAGTAAGAGAGGATGTGGGCCCACGACCGCTGATTTGAGCACCTCCCCCTAATTTACCCTGTTCAGTTGCCCGCATGAAGGGATCCTTTGGCGAGGGGTGAATCACTCTGCGTTCTGATGTACGCATGAGTCCAGGTGAGTACACCTTCACGGAAAAGGGGAATTCGTTGACCCAACGAAAATGTGCGTTGATTCCGTGATAACCGAAAAAATTTGTTTGAGTTACGAAAACTTTGTTAGAGTAACAAAATTTTTGATGGCAAAACTAACAATCTGTTAGCGCAACCAAAATATCCGTCAAAGGAACAAAGTCATGATTTTGTCACTCCAACTAACTTTTTTGCTCCGCCAACGAATTGTTCGTCGGACCAACAAATTATTCGTTACGCGAACAAACTTTCCGTTACTCAAACAAATTATTTTCGGTTATCGCGGAATCAACGTACGTTGGGTCAACGAATTCCTTTTTTCCGTGTTGCTTCACTCATAAATTTCACATTTGAAAACATATAGAGGCTTTATTCGGCGTTTTAAACGGCACTCATCGCCAAATCGGTCGAAAAACTAGCGAATTTCGCCCTTTTTAAACTTAAAGTACACTGAGTTCGGGCCTATTTGTACACATGAGGACACTAGTGATTCAGCCCTCGTCCTTTAGACTTCTAAGGGCCTCTCCCTCTCCATCCCACTGGAACTCTTCTACAATTAATGTAATTGATGCTCAACAGGGTAAGAGGAAATAAAATGTAATATGGTCATGGCGGACTTCCCTCCACTTGGTTTCACAGTGAAGAAAGGAAAACCAAAACGGAAGTCAGATATATTGAAGTTTCTCAGAAAATTGTACGAGGCGGACGAGGTCAGGAGGTCATCCGCAGCGTATATTTGACTCAGACACTGCTATTTCCAATATCCAGGTTAGTTTCGCTTCCAGGGCGGAGCTGCTTTGGAACACTCTGTTGCTACGTTGGGACACGCAGCGCCGACAAGGGCATATTGCGAGGGAGAACCTCGAAGGGGAGTCTCATGAATCTTAAAACTGAAGATAATTTCAAATTCGGGACATTTCATTGTTATTACAGCGATATTTCAACGGTATTTCACGTTATTTCGCGTTACTTCACCATTATTTCATCGCTATTTCAAGGAAAATGTACACCAAAATTCAAGTTGTTTGCCCCTCGGCATGCGCAGACGCTGTCAGCGCCGCTCACGTTAATTCTTCCACCGTTGGAAGATCCAATGGAATGAAGGAGAGTGGGGCACTTTGAGACAGAATTTGGAATTTCGAAATTATAATTGTACTGTGAGTCTAAATGCTGCGTGAATATACTAAATAACATTACTTATTGTCTAGAAAATTCGTGGAGATTTCCTAGGCCATTGGGCAAGTAAATTCACTTGCCCCCGCAGGAAAGTGTCATTTTTGGCCCAGTGGGCACTGAAAGGGACATTCCATTGCCCAAACTGGAAATTTAATGTTCATTTGGAGTAGGAAATTTGGCAGATTGGAGTAGGAAATTTAGCATCCCAAACATGAAAATTCATGTTTGGGCATGGAAAGCATGCATTGCCTGCCCACAGAAGGAAATTTCGTTCCCCATTGGAACAGGAAAATTCAGACACAGTAACGACCTGTACTCACTTTATTGCCCACACAATTGAAAATCTCTATTGTGGGCAAGGAAGGGCTGCTTGGCTTGCCCACAGCAGGAAATTCCGTGAGGTGAGCAGCTCAAGGAGGAGGCGGCCACCTACTTGGTGGAGTCACTAGGACTAACGACACTTCGGCTGACAGGCGAAGGGGCAGCGTAGTGGTTAGCGAGGGCGGCCTTCAATACAGAGTCTTGGGTTCGGCTCGCGGCGGGACTTTTTTTTCTAGCTCAATGTAAGCCTCATGAGACTTGGGGTCTTCCATTGCCCACACACCGAAATTTCAACTGTGGGCAACTGTGGTAGCTTTCGTAGCCCAAATAGGAAATTTCCTTTTTGGGCAAGGGCGGTTGCGTTCGTTGCCCACAGGAGCCTGAAAATTGCTATTCCATAGAATCGCGAATTTCAGTGCCCAAAGCAATAGGAAATTTGCAGTCCGGGGACATTAGATAGGGCGTTTCATTGCCCACAGCACGAAATTTCCATTTATATTTTTTACAGTGCTGCGTAACACTACACTTCACCCTTATCAAAAGAGCAAGCAGTAACTTCGGACTAAAAGGGAGAGCGGAGCAAAAGTCCAAAAGTCCCCCTACAACCAAGATAACTGATTTCTCCATTCCATTTCCGGATCTTTAAATCTTCATGATCTACCGTCGACAACGTCTAAAACTGTCATTAAACCCTTTCAGTCGTCGTCGACTAAAGAATAAAAGTAATAAAAAATACAGGCACCAGCTGCGCGCCAGCTAGCGGCCGGTACTGTGAACTGTCAGAAAACTAACCGCTGATCAGTGGGGGCCGTCCATTAAGTATGTTACGCACGTGAGGGCATTTTAAGACCCCCGTCCACCATGTTACGCAGCGTTACGCTGGGCCAGAACCCCCACTCCTTACAGCGAAACGTTACGCAACATTTCTCAGATAGACAATATATAAAATCTTAACAGGGTATTTCTGCGACTCTTGAAACGGAAGAACACAAGCAAGCGCACGCTTACGTCCCCTCGCCGGAGGAGGGGACAAAGATCGCTGCCTCTTGAACGCAAAGGGCTCGAGCGTTGCCTCCGAAAGAAGTTGCACGCCTCAGCTGAAACAGCGTCGTTTTCATACCTTCTTAAGGGGGGACATCACTCCAAAAACAGTGCTTTTGTAAAACCGTCATAAAAACCAAACGGAAAGAGAAAAAATGTTCATATTTTAACAGATAAAGTATAAAACAATACAAAGTCAATCCGCCATGGCAGTACAGCGCTTTCGTTGAAAACACATTTTTGAGTGTTAGGTTAGACCATTTCGCACTGTTGCAGCGCTGGACGCCAAACGGTTTGACCTAGAACAACGAAATTTGGTGACAGCCTTCCTGAGATGTCTGGCTATGGTGGGTACCTCAGTCACATTTAAAAAATCATTTGAAGTTGTATTTGTTACGTACCAAAAAAATTTGTAAAATTTTTTTGGTCAAAATTGTTCAATTTTGATCGTTAGAAAAATAATAAAAATTGACCAATGCAATTTATTTTGCTACCCACCATAGCGGCATGTCGTAGGAGCTTCCATTCTAAATCTCCCCGCTGTAGCTCAAAAACTGCGCTCTGGAGGCCTGCAACCGTTTGTAATTTCATGTTCCGAGAAAAACGCGATCAAAGTTGAGAAAACTGGGCTTTTCCCCTATGCATGTTTGCGGCCCACAACCTCCTAAAACTGCAATTTTTTGAATTTCAGAATGCGGTTTTCACCATTCGACGCAGAAAAGAATGGTCTATAATATAAACTAATAAAAAAAGTTGCAATTTTTGATCATTTTGGAGTGATGTCCCCCCTTTAGATCAGGCGCTCTGCTTAGAGTGCCGGTGGTGAAGGTTCAAGTGGAGGTGAGGCCTGAAAAATTCAGCACGAGCTCAAATTCACCCCGGTGCTTTTGTGGGTTGCCTAACGGCCCGGCAGCTACTCAAAGCTCAGAGCGTGGGTGAACGCAGTTAAAACACTTGGGAGTTGCCTACTTCCGGTATGACTTCCGTGGGCTCAGTTTAGTTACCCCGAGTTTAAGGTGTATTATCGCACCGATAATACCAATTGTACTCCAGTTACCCCAATTATACTTCAATAATTGCGATAAATATAGTACTCCGTACACGGTTTGAGAGAAACAGTAGCCCATTGCTTCCCACTCCCCCCTCGGGGCATAACGGCGTAACGTACTAAACCGGTGGCCCCTCAAAAGCGTAGCCCTCGACGAGATTCAGAGCGGCGGCCGCTTGGTGACGTGCTGCTGGTTCCTGTTTGATGATTACCGTAGAACGGGGTAATATGAGACATGAAGGAAAATCGAGACAAAGCGCACTTTTTTCGGTTTTTGTCGTGTTGCTGTCTAGCGGTTGTTCAGAAGTCCACCGTGAATTTTTTTTCGTGATCTAGGAGGCCGTGGCAGCTCACGGGAAACGCAGGAGGGCTTTCAGAGACTCGCCAGGGTTATTTAGAACCAAAGGAAAAACCTCTAAATTCTAACATGTTTTATAAAGTTAGTAAAAACCTCCCCAGAAACCGCGGTTAGAACTCGGGTTGTCGTCCGAACGAGGTTTAAATCTGTAGGCAATTATGTCAACATAGTCAAGACAAAATTTGGTTCCGTTATGTCTACTCCCGGGCTGCCTGTTCCAGATGGAATACAATTTTGTTACCTTGCAGGGAAAACAGAGACACCTCTTTTCGCTTGAAACATGAGGCCAAACATACTCCACTGTTAATAATTTCAAGTAACAATGATTTGAACACGAATTTGTTTTACTATCTGACCGGCATCTATGCTCTTCGTTTAGTATTTTCATGTGACAGGCACAACTTATGCCTTTTTGTACATTTTTCAGCTCTCTTTAGTGACACCCATTTTTCTCCCCTCCAGATTTTATATCGTCTCCATTATAGTTTCCAATCATCTTTAAAATTAGTGAAAAGAACTTTGAAAGCTCCAAACCCGCCCAAATGAGTTATTTCTACATACTTCTTTAACATTTCTTTCTTTTGTCTCATATTACCCCACATTGCAGGGAAATATGGGACGGCATTCCGAGGGTTATTGAAAGGTCCCTACTGCACCTAAAAATCTGAAATTTGGTGGGAGTGTAGCCAAAGGGTCAATGAACAAGTGATAAACACCTCAGTACGTCAAATTGAAATTAAAAGGGGAAAATTCACAAAAAACCTCGAAATTTGTCTCATATTACCCCGTTCTACGGTACATTCGATCTTCACTCAGTAACGACTGGAAGGGTCATTTCCGTTGCGCAGTTTGAGGCACTTGTCGACCCCCCCCCCTCCTCCGCAACGTAACACGGCGTTACGCAGGTCTGTAGCCCCTTCTGAACCCACTCACTCACACTCTGAAACCCTTCCGAAGTAATCAAGCTTCCAAGTATTTAGAGCGTACGCAAACTTACAACGAAAATAGCTCGTGATACGCGAACTATTTCTTCGTATTAATAAAGTGAATTAGTACGAGGATCGAACCCGGTCGCCTCACACTCCCCGACCCGTAAATACGCAGCGCAACGCAACTCGAAATCAGTCCCTTACCAAAGCAGAACATAAGAAGTGACTCACTCACAAGCCGGCGGCATCCTTGTCCGGAAGCTCGGGGTCCAGGAGTCCAGTGGCGGCGACGTCGGGCGTTGTCGGTGATCGCGTTACGCTGAGAGCGTAGCGCGCGTTGCCGCCCGGCCGCACAGTGGGCCGGATGACATCGTCGGAGGCTGTCAAAATCCCGGACGTGTGTTGTTGCTCCAGAGTCTCATGAACAGGACAGGCCTTGAACCAGACGCGTGACCCCGTCAATGGATTCCTCATAAGAAGAGCAATCTATTGGTGGGGTCACAAGTTCGGTTCGACTTCCCTTTCGCGACTCTGGAGTTCAAAACCCGTCCGACATTTTGACAGCCTTCGCCGGTCTTCTGGTTCGCCGTGCCCGGCCGCCGCCGCGCTTGTCCTTGGATGTGGGATGGCTCGGCTCACGGTGACTCGCTGACGCAGCATTTCACTCTCGTTCCCGCCGCCGACGCAGACGCAGCGCCCTCTCCCCTGTCCGCGCGACCTGCCGCCACTCGCCCCGTGCGTGCGGCTCGCTCGCACTGTCAGTGCAGTGTCAGACGCCAGCTTCTGCGGACCGTGCGCTGCTTCATCCTCGGCACGGCAGTCGCGTCCTGGCGTTCTTCCACTCGTACACCGGCTCATCCACGTGATTCTGCGCTACGGTTTAACGGTAGGCCACCTAGAAAAGAGTCCGATGTATCGTTTCGCAGTGTGTTACGAAGCATGTCTGGTTCAAAGCTTCGATTTACTTTGTCGTAACGAAGCAGACTGTTGTGGGTGTGCTTCCGCTCAGCCTCCAATAGGGTACTTTCGTAGATCCCTGAACCGGAAGCACACAGACGCCATGTTGGCGGAAGTACAGGGTGAGTTTTCTCAATGTGTCAATAATTTGTAGGTAGTTTGGGCACCCCAAGGCGATCATTTTCTACCAATGAACTAGTGGGCGCAAACGTCTAGGTACGGAGATAATTAGTGTTTTGTAATTGGCCTTTGCACCTGCGAGGTAGGCACCCGCAGCCACTGATGGTCGCAGGACCTCGCGTGGGGGTGTCGCGGGTCTAGGAGGGGTGCTTCGAGTCTCGTAGGGGTGCGGCGGACCTTGCAAATGTCTTTTGGGAGGGGTTGCCGCGGGTCTGAAGAGGCTGTCATGGTTGCCCCCGTTACAGTGGATCTCACGGCTGTCTTTGCGAGGGTGGCGGGATTCCTCGGATACTTCCGCGAGGTCAGTGGCACTCCCGCGAGTACTGCTAGTCTCGCGACACCTCCTCGACAGGTCTTGCCGTCCTCAGTGGCACCGGGTGCCTACCTCGTAGGCGCAAAATCCAATTACAAAACACCAATTATCTCCGTACCTAGACGTTTGCGCCCACTAGTTCACTGGCGAAAAATGGTCCCCTAGGGATGCCCAAACTGCCTGCAAATTATTGACACATTGAAGAAACTCACCCTGTAGATCCAAACTTGACATGGGAAAGAGACGTTCGTCAAAGGTATCGGCCACACTTGAACATAAAGAGTCGGTTGATACTTGTTTGCAGTGCATATGTGTTTCGCGAGCAATATTTGTGCAGCTCGGCTATAGTTTTGGATCCGAAGAGAGGTTAGTTTCCGGCCAATTTGGCGTCTGCTGGTCTGCTTGCTTCCGGTTCAGGATTCTACGGAAGTACCCTATACGAGTCTACTCCTCGACTACAGCCTAAAAGCCCACGAAGCATTTGCTTCGTAACTTAAAAAAAATAAAGGCATTGTAGAATTGACACTTCTAGCAGGGCCTGGAGTGAAGAACAAGAACATGAGCCGGAACCAGTTGCCAAATAACACTGGTAAAACTGAAGCGTAGTTGTACGCTTCATTCAAGCGCACAACTACGCTTCAAGACTACGCCCTTCTTGAAGCGTACACTGATAGAAAAGATGCTGTTAATTAACAGCATATATCCTGTTAAGTTTTTTAGCAACACTTGTTGTAGAAGAACGGCATATTGTTGGACACTGAGTCGTTATTCAACAGCAGTGTTGTAAAAAGGAATGATGGCTCTCTGTATCTGATCTCTGACAATAAGTTGTTGTGTAACAGAATTACCATTTCCAAATGGCACCAACCTGTTCATAAACAACACTTTTCTGTTTTCAAACAAAAAAGTTGTTATACATTTACAAAAAGAATGTCGAGGGTCCTAATAGTCTTATCCAATACTAGCAGTCATTCAGAAACGCTCTTTTCTGTTTACAAACAGCACTGTTCTTCAACGCGGTCTCTCTGTTATTCACAAAAAGGAAATAGGAGTTTCCTGACGGCTCAAACAAGACATTTGTTTTGTTACAGTTCGTGCAGTTCTTGGACAGTTCACCGCTGTTTAAAAATTGGAAGTGTTGCTAAAAAACTTTACAACACAAATGCTGTTCAGAAACAACAGAATTTATTTTGACATAGTTGGAGTTTGATTTGAGCCGTGAGCTGCAAAATGCTCCGGCAAATCTTCAATTGAATGGTGTTGTTTTTAAATGACAGGATACCGTTCCAAAACAGCATATATCATTAATTTTACAAACAAGATGTTCTGTTTTCCAGCATTGGAAATCGACTATATTTGTTGTTTTCTCCAATGATGAAACTTGCTGTTTCCTAACAGCATTTGTGCTGTTTTAAGTTCCGATGACACGTGCTGCTTAAAAGCAAATCACTCGTTGGTAAATGTGCTGTTTTCCTACAGTTTCTTTTAACAGTGTACAACTACGCTTCAAGGCAATGCCCCTCATGCATTAAGATAGCGCATGAACTCTTGTACGCTTGAAGAGAGGCGTACTGACTGTACGCTTGACGAAGGGCGTAATATTACGCCTTAGTTTTACCAGTGAACGCTTATTTCTTGATGATGGATGTTTATTCTCAATCCAAAAATTCAAGGAAGCTTAATTTAACCATACAATTTGATTTAACCTGCCGAAACCCCCGAAAATGGCAGACTTCTTTTACCGTTTCCGGTCTAAATTCTTCTTCTTGTTCTTCACGTTAGGCCCTGCTAGAAGTGTTTAAGGGGGGACCCTGGTGAAACTTTCAAGTAGGCTTCAAAATAATCCCAGAAAGTTGAAACTTTGCGTAATTATTAGGTTCATTATGGTGAGTTCCCAAAACAAAATTCAATCCAAAATGTTGAACGGTCTCTGAGAAAAGTGGCTTTTTAGTGTTTTTTTGAGCGTTGGGGAAAAATCTCCCTGCGTCTTTCAATGGGACGGAAAGTCTTGAAAATTTTTTTGGGTTATCCTAAAGATGTATTGAAGAGATTTTAGTGACGAAATTTTCAAATTCAACTTCTGTCCTGAGATATGAGTTTTCAAATTTTAACATTTAAAAAAAGTGATTTTTTTCCCTTTTTTCAAACTTTTAGGTGTGTTTTAAAAAATGTAGGCCTGATATCAAGATTCCGTCACTAAAATTTGTCGACAAGTCATCAATGAATAGAGTCCATGCAATACGACTCATGTAGATGTCAACCAGGAACGCAGGAAGTCTTTCTACGACAAAATTTTTTGTCGACTGAGCAAAGCTGTGTAGTTGAGCGTAGAAGCCAACGACAACTGATCTCAATGTTATTTCCGTCCAAATGATAAAGAAACTATCCACTTAGCTTAAAGGTGTTCAACCTGTTGAATCTGAAAGCTTCTATGCACATTTTTATCTATAAACTGTAAAAATACTATTTTTGGCAATTTTGGCGATTTTTTCACCAGGGTCCCCCCTTAATAAACACGTTTTGTGAAGAAAAGCTTCGCATTGTAGGATTTTGCGTCGTTCTAGACTATGGCGCTGGACCCACCTCGATCCCTCGAAATAATAATTGCGCCGGAAGCCGGGTCGCGTCGGCCTATCAGGAGCCTCCTTTCATCAGTGGTAGCGCCTACCCTAGATGGATGGAGGCTTCTCATTGGCCGACGCAACCCCACTTCCGGTGCATCTGTTGTTTCGAGGGATCGAATACCTTCCTATTTACTTTTTCGCAGGATGTAAGGTATTTTAGGAAGAATTGGTTACTCCAATGAATCTTGAAACGGTACATAGCCAGTTGAAAAGCATAAAAATTGACGTCCACTCCAAATGTCTCACAAAGAAATTTCCCATAATACTAAGGAAATGGCGCAAGCATAATACGAAGGTGGTTTTTCGTCGTATTACGAAGGTTTTTCTTTGTATCTTACTTTGAAAAAGCTAATAAGATTCGTATTACGAAGGAATATTGCTTCGTATCATGGTTGCGCCGAATTCACTGCAACATACGAAGAACATAGGTCAAATTTCATTGTAAGACATTTGGAGTGTCTAGGACTCACATGGAAGGTGTCCGACTACTAGAGTTGTCGTAAGTGGACGTTATGGCCAACAGAGCATGCAACAGTCGCCCCGACAATAGGGTACTTTCGTAGAATCCTGAACCGGAAGCAAGCAGACCAGCAGACGCCAAATTGGCCGGAAACTAACCTCTCTTCGGATCCAAAACTATAGCCGAGCTGTACAAATATTGCTCGCGAAACACATATGCACTGCAAACAAGTATCAACCGACTCTTTTTGTTCAAGTGTGGCCGATACCTTTGACGAACGTCTCTTTCCCATGTCAAGTTTGGATCTACTTCCGCCAACATCGCGTCTGTGTGCTTCCGGTTCAGGGATCTACGAAAGTACCCTATTTGGGATGTTGTGCGGGACCAGAAACGAAGAAAAACTCTTTAAACTCCGCAATATTCTGGCTGCCTTCGTGAAATTTGGTCTTGGTGGACTCGTGGGCTTTAGTTAAGGGAAAAAAATAATTTCTCTATTTTAGCTGCTTGTACGCAATGTGGTGGAGCCGAAAAACCGACTTCGGAAAATTTTATCTATGATCGCTCCGATTGTACGTCCGAACAAACGATCATTGCTAATCCGGTGGCAAGTTTGCTTGCTTGTCACTATAATGGCAAGCCCTTTTGAATGCTGAAAATTGGGGAGCTTTGGACCAGGAATCTTTATCAGGTAGCCAATATCTAGCGGTCGGACTGCCAGGAATACCAAACATTGGCAAGCTACGGAATATTTCAGGACCAGGCTTTCAAATTTTTGGCATTTTGCAGTGGAATTTCTATGCAGAGCAGTTGGGCTAAGTCCTGCACTCTTGCGCGTATGCGTGCTTTCCGTACTTATTGGTCCGACATTCCGAGCGAATTTGTGTGATTCCGCTTACAACTTTTCACTCTTCAAATTTCTTAGGAAGAATTTCACGTTAAACATTGTACGGGATTGTGTGCCGCGCGACGTTCCGAATTTGTTGAAATACATTTGGTGAGTGCACTCTTCAAACTGAACTGTTTGCCCAGTACACTGTATTCTCTGTGATCTCGTGTACTCACAAGTTCACTCCCACGAGAGTGTGCTCAGATGAGGGCACTCACACGAGAGTGTACTCACTCACCTGAGTACACGCTCTCGGGAATGTTCACGTGAGTACACGCTAAAGATACTATACTCGAGAGCGCACTCTCAAGAGAGCTTACACTGGTGAAACAAAGGCATTAAAATTATGCCCTTTAAGAGCATTAACGATTTACGCCCTTAAGGGCATTAAAATTTTGCTTGAAATTCCTATACCGTTTACGCCCTTTGCGGGGACATGAAACTATTTATGCCCTTGGGAAGGGCGTAAAAGATTATTTATGCCCTTAAGGGCGTAATATTTTTTATGCCTTTGATTTGCCAGTATAGTTGGGTTTGCAGAGTGGCGCAATGCTGATTCTTACCCTTTCCCCTCCGTGTTCCAGTCCCGCTGCACCGGCTGGCTCCGCGCCCCGCCATGGCCTGCCAGGACAACGCCACCGTGGGCGTGGACGACCTCCCCGACGAGCTGCTGGTGCTGGTCTTCAGCAAGCTGGCCGACGGCGCCACACTGTTGGACGTGCTGCCGCTTGTGTGCAAGCGCTGGTGCCGCTTGGCGTGCGACCCGGCCTCCTGGGCGGGGGTGCGGATTGTTGTCGGCGACCTAGAGGGTCACGAGGCCCGCGTGCTTCTCCACGCACCCGCCGCCAAGACCCTCGAGTTCGGGTTAACATACTCAATCTCTGACCACTTTCGGATGCGGGCGCTGCGGTCTGCCCTGCGCCGCAGCCGCGTCGCGGTCCACGGCACCATATCGATCCCGGAGGAAACCTCCGTGTTCCTGCAGGAGAAGTACTGGGGCGATCCGGGAATCTCCATCGCCAACTTCCTGGCGCGCCAGAAGGACCTGCGCGAGCTGCGGCTGTTCCTCTGGCACATCGACGAGGACCGCATCTTGCTCGTCATCGCGACGCTGCGCCGCTTGCACAAACTTGACTTGGTGACGGTGCAGGATCTGCAGTACGAGGATCAGCTAGCCGAAGGGCTGCCTGAGCTTCGAGAGCTGTGGCTCCGCTCGAGTCCCCGCCCACCACGGCACTACTGGTACTACCAGCGATCCCCCACTGTCGGCCTCCTTGCCGATTTGGTGCGTGGCGCGAGGGCGCTGCGCGTGCTTCACACCGACGTGCCCCACGGCTGGGACCTAGAAGCGTGCCTGGAGCTGCATGGCCTACAGCGCCTTACACTATTCTCTCGGTCGGGAACCTACTACACTCATGACCAGCTCGACCAGCTCGAGCACCAGCTCGACCAGCTGGTGAGTGAATTTGCCTCCCAGATGCCCGACGTCGATTTGCAGGTGCTCGTCGTCGGATTGGACCGGAGTGGACTGGCCTGACCGAGTCCGAGATTTTCAAATCCACTGGATCGGACGGAAGACGACTTGGAGTGATTCGTCCTTCTTGAACTCGTCTGTGTATCCGCAATGTGTGATGGGGGCTCTAGCAAGCTCAAAGATTAATTTTTTTAGAGTTGATTGCAACCTGACCATTTGTTCATTTCAAGGTGTTTTTGTAGTGTTTTTGGGAGTACTTATTTCTACTTTTAGAGCTTACGGTTTCATTTAATGTTATGTACTACCGTCTCATATCTTGTAGGAGTGATCTCATCAAATATGTATATGACATCTCTTGTAGCCTGTGTTCTCTTATTAAATTTATTTTTACACCTGATTGAAGATTGTACCATTCCCTATGAATTATTAGTACGTTGGTTTCCTCCGCACCAACTCCCGCCAATTCCCCTTCCCTCGCCCGGTTTCTCACATTGTCCCGAGGGCCAATCGAAATGGTATCAAATCTAGAAATAGAGTTCGTACACGTCAACGCTTGCAGCTATTTGAGGGATGTCCAAGAATCTTCTGTTTGCATTAATTACATACAGTAAATACTGCATACGTGCTTTGTATACATAAACCCATAAACTACGCACATGACATGGACTAAACAGCACATGTGTCGTACACATGCCCATGCATGCAGTATAACCTGCCCCCATGTGGGCGACATACTACAGACATTGATTATTTAAGACATAACACTAAAGACAGTTTAAGGACACCTTTATTCTAAGCCTGTACGTAAGGTAAATAATAAAAAAGGTAATATTTATATTTGTATACGATTTCAGGAAATCCGAGGACTCACGAAATTTGGTTATTGAGTAAGAGTGTGGAGAAAGGAAAGAAGTGTACACTAAATTCTTATGGACTTTTTTGTGCATAGTTATGCATGCACAGATACGTCCATATGTTGTGTATAATACTATGCATCACTGTGTACATTTTATGCAGGAAGATGCATAAGATGTACACAGTGATGCATAATATTATACATACCTTATGGACGTTTCTGTGCATGCATCACTATGCATAAAACAAGTCCATAAGAATTCAGTGTGCGCGCATGTCCAAAAACACTCCGATCAGGAAGTATTATTCGATAGCTCTACCCGAAAAACTGCGTTCGAAAACGACATCAAATCTATTGTTGCATCTTCTCTAGCTGCAAGAGATTTTTCATTCCGAACGTGCTTTTCCAGCTTTTGAAGTAAGCTGTACAGAAGCGAAAAGAAGCTCGGCTATTAGTCCGCTCCAGATGTTAACGCCAGGCGTGGATTGTCGGAACTGGCGCAGCATCGCGATACAGTGTTGCCAGATCGAGGAAAATTTCCCATTTCGTGGGAATTTTTAAGGCCCGTAGGAAAAAAATTTGCAAATGTTCTTCGTTAAAAATAGCCCAAAACGCTTGTAATGGGAAAAACAGAGACGAAAAGGGAAATTTCACAGGAGTTGGAGGGAAAAACGAAAAATCCCTTCTGGCAACTCTCGGGAAGCCTGTCACGACAAGCCACTGTCTGGCGTACACCTACCTTGTTATATGACTAGCAAATGGCAAGGCCTATAGGCTTCGTCTTTTTGTGTGTGTGTGTCGACTAAATTGACAACAAACATTCATCCTAAAAACCCTTTTGTCTCATTACATTCCATTTTTGAATTTTTCCCAAACTGACGCTGACACGACCACGACAGCACCTGGCATCCACTACATCAATATATATCAGGTATAATTTAATTCCACAATGTTCCTTTGTTTACTGTTTTCCTCTCATTTGGACACCACTCTCGCACTTCCCGTAAGACTTTCCTTTCATTTCTCCCTGTGATATGTTTTTCTCCGTTCCTTTCGGCCAGCTATCTTTGCCTTTAGCAAGTTGTCAATCCTTCAAAGAGGCACAGGAACAGCCCCCTTGCATGTAATAAAAGAAGGGTCCTCAAAAAAGTATGGCTGCTCTCTGAGTTGGGAAAAGACAGGTTGAGCTGGCCTCAGCCAATAATCGTGATTGCTGTTAAAAATTTTGCTTGGACAGAGGGACAGTTGGTGATTTTGAAGTTGATAAGGGTTCAAGAATTAGGGGGTAAAATCTGTCACGATTAGGTTGTGCAAAGCCTTTTATGTTAGAATCATATCAGAAGCACAGAATGAAATTAAAAGTCAGCAGATGGAATGTCAAGTCAATACTAGGTCTTGAACAAGAGCAGGACCAATATCAGCCCAAGTTCTAACACAGACACTTTAATATGTTAAAGCAAGGTATAAAATGAATTGATGTTTCCCAATGAAACGTTGTGGAGAGCAGGTCTGAAGTAAAGCAAACCCTCTCTTGTATAAATAAAGTCTCTCCACTGTGAATCCAAAGGCAATACTTTTAGTACCTTTTTTTGGCGATACAATCGAGTATCGCCAATTAACGGCATTACGGAAAAGTATTGCCTTCAAAATCGCGATAACAAAAGTATCGCCAAAATTTGGCGATACTTCGGAGTACTGCCACGATTTGGCAATAAACGTCGAACAAATCAAGGGCACAAGACCTTGGTTAAATGCCGTTGTTTTGGCATTACCCAAAAGTATCGCCAAATTTTGGCCATACTTTTGTGTATCGCCGTTCTGAAGGCATTACTTTTCCGTAAGGCCGTTTATTGGCGATACTCAATTGTATCGCCAAAAAATGTCCCTTAGTATCGCCTTGGCATTTGCAGTGTCTCTTTTGTATACCTATAAAATCGGCTTCGCTTGTGTTTTCAGGGTGACCTGTCATCGTAGTTGTGGCGGAACCAATCAGAATGTCGGACCAGCCAGCGAAACCGAAATCAGTGTCTTACAGTAAGTATTTCTACTTCTCGTGCCGTAAAGTTAATCAGGGTTACCTTAAGATTAAATGTCCTGGGACTTATTTTGTTCCATGGATGGTGCACAATTTAAGGGGGGACCCTGGTGAAAAAATCGCCAAAATTGCCAAACATAGTATTTTCAAAGTTCATAGATAAAAATGTGCATAGATGGTTTCAAATTCAACAGGTTGAACACCTTTAAGCTAAGTGGGTAGTTTCTTTATCATTTGGAAGGAAATGACATTAAGATCAGTTGTTGTTGGTCTCAAAGCTCAACTTCACAGCTTTGCTCAGTCGATAAAAAATTTTGTCATAGAAAGACTTCCTGCGTTCCTGGTTGACACCTACATGAGTCGTCTTGCATGGTCTCTATTCATTGATGACTTGTCGACAAATTTTAGTGACAGAATCTTGATATCAGCCCTACTTTTTTTTACAAACACTTAAACAACTTAAAAGTTTGAAAAAGGGGGGGGGAAATCACCTTTTTTTAATGTTAAAATTTGAAAACTCATATCTTAGGACAGTAGTTGAATTTGAAAATTCCGTCACTAAAATCTCTTCTATACATCTTTAGGATAACCCGAAAAAATTTTCAAGACTTTCCGTTGCAATGAAAGAAGCAGGAAGATTTTTCCCCAACGCTCTAAAAAACACTAAAAAGCAACTTTTCTCAGTGACCGTTCAACATTTTGGATTGAATTTTGTTTTGAGAACTCACCATAACGAACCTAATTATTAAGCAAAGTTTCAACTTTCTGGGATTATTTTGAAGCCTACTTGAAAGTTTCACTAGGGTCCCCCCCTTAACACATACGTATGGTAATGTTACCAAACATGGATCACTTTTTAGAAATGTCACGTATTTCGGCTCAAACAAGCGATGACCTAAATTTTCTTCGACACACTTCAAGATTACCACAAAGGCAACCTTCTACCAAGAACTGTGCATTTAATAACAAATACTTTGAAATTTACAGGGCTTTGAAATTTCACTGATTTCAGCGATCCATGTTTGGGTCAGACCCTAACATGGATCCCCCCCCCCCCCCGTGTTTTGACAGGGGCGATCCGAAAACTTCCGGTCGCCTAAATTTTCAAAGGGTACACTCTGAAGGTGCCACGAAAAATTTTTGTGACATTTCTGATGAATGAAAAAAGTCCATATAGGTCTGAGAGTGCATAATTTGTTGGTGCACCCTTTCACCCCGTAAGACATTTAGAAGTGACCTCGAAATCGTTTCAAATTGAAAGTTGCCTTGCCCCAGACGCTGCCCGCGGGCCGTGCACGGTGTGCGCCGAGCCGGGCCTTCCCTGCTCGCGCTGCCGCGTGGACTACTACTGCGGCAAGGCGCACCAGAAGGCCGACTACCACCGCCACCGCAAGGGCTGCGGCGTGCTGGAGATGCGCAGCAGCCCCGAGCTGAAGCGCCACCTGGTGGCCACGCGCGACATCCCCGCCGGCACGGTCATCATGAGGGAGCTCCCGCTTGTGTGCTTCCCGCGGCCCTACCTGCTGCCCGGCCAGGTGAGTCGCGGACCGGCAACCCAAGGGGAAATAACTATAGTCAAAGTTGTACACTGAAATTCATCGAATTTGTAAAATTCTCTGAAAATTGTTAAAATTTATCGAAATTTGATCGAACTTCATCGAATTTCGACTGATTCATCAAATTCCGACTGAAATCCATCGAAATTCGACTGAATTCGATTGGATTTGTACACCGAAATTCACAGTGATTTTCCCTTGCGTCAACCGGCAGTCGCAGAGCCCACTCATGCACACTCTAAATTTAAGGGTACCGTGAAGGCGGGTAATATGGACCTCCAATAATGTGGATCACCCCTAAAACTCTTCTATGGGATCGGTGATGCCGCCTACCTGTGGCATGGTAAACCGTTTCGGCCATTAGCATCCGATTTTGGAAGTTCCTTGGCTCGAACCGATCATCTAGGAAAATTTCTGGGGGGGGGGAAGAGGAGTCCATTGGCCGGCGGAGGTAAGCGGTTTTGAACCGGCCGGCGGGAGGTAAGCGGGTTTGAAACGGCGGCCGCGCGGTACGCGGGTTTGTTTCGTCGCGCTGAAGATGGGCGGTTCTTCCGCTCGCGTGTCGCATTACCCGCATTTGCGGAACTCTTAAAGTGATATTATCTCCCCCCCCCAAAAAAAAAGAATCTTGCAAGTGAACTCCGTCCAATTAGATCATTTGAGACGGATACGAGTGTGAGCTGAACGTATTTCTGCGCGCACTATTGCCTTCTTTGTTCTTTTATCTTCGAGTTAAGGTCAGTTTAATCTCAAATTATATTGATTTGAAGCTGTATCAAATGATCAAACTGAGTTGAAAGTCACGTGCCTTTTAGATTTGTAGATCAGATTCTTTTGGGGGAAGATCTTTTGAATACGACCCGTCAAAATGTCTAACGAACGAAAAGCTTTTCCTTAAAACGAAGGAAATGGCGAAACCATTGTACGCAGTTCCTCTTCCTTCGTAATACAGAGGTTTTTCTTTGCATCTCATAACGAAAATACTAAAAGGATTCGTATCGTGGAGAAACATTTCTCCCTTTTATGCTTGCGCCGAATTCACTGGACGAAAGTATACTTTTGTAAATATAGCTTCTTCAGATTTTCCGTATGGACCTGTGATGGCGATACGCGATTCTGCCTCCCAATAAGGTCTCAAGAATCGGCTTTGGATTAACACTCTAAATTTGACATATGTTATTTGTATTGTTACAGTGAATTTCGCGCAAGCATATTACGAGGTATTATTTATTCGTAACACGCATCTTTCTAGCTTTTTCAATGTAACATACTAAGAAAAACATTCGTAACACGAAGAAAAACCACCTTCGTAGTAATGCTTGCGCCATTTCCTTCGTATTATGGGAATTGTATTGGGATTGTTAAAGTCGCTTTGGACGTTACAGGTGGTTTATCAGCGGAAATGTTTCCAATTTACGTAACTGTTGTTGGTCGTTGCAGATGCTGTGCGTGGTGTGCTGCCGGCAGCTGGCGGGGAGCATCTCGGCCTGGCGGCAGTGCGGCGCGTGCGGCTGGCCCGTCTGCGGCGTCTCCTGCGCCCAGGCAGACGTCCACCGCGCCGAGTGCCAGGCCTTCCAGCGAAGCGGCTTCAAAGTCAGCAAGGGTGAGGCCGCTGTGGACCTGCTCGCTCATCCCGGGAACGTGACGTCACGTTGCAATGAATGTGACAAAATGTCACATTCGTTGTGGACACAGTGCTCGTGACATTTTGTCACATTCTTTTCAACGTGATGTCACGTTCCTAGAATGAGAGTGTTCTGTGCATTCTCTTAACCTTCTAATCTATGTCAGACTAACTTTGACAAACCTCAGACAAACCCGACAAACCTTTCAGACTAGCTGTTGCGCAAAGTATGTTGAGCATTCACATGGCGTTTCAAGAAAATATCTCGTATTTTCCGAACTATTTCTTCTGACAGCAAACTCAATAGTTCGTACCTTGCATATGCTCCAAATACCTCTTGAGGTTTCAAGCGTGTGTGTGCCATCATAAGTTGTGGAGAGAAATGCATCATGGGCCAAAGTTGGCGAATCGTAACCCCACTTCTGTTGTTAAAGAATATTGTGTACTCTGAAAACCTAACCTCTTGAAATGAAGGCGCAGAATTGCTTCGTATTACGAAGGATTTTGCTTCATAATACAAAGCATTTCTTCGTAGATTTTTCAATGCCTTCATTTTCTTCGTATAACGAAGCTATGCTTCGTTGCGTTTTTGCTGTGCATGTATATTCAAAAACTCGGTAAGGTTTGAAGCGTGCGCTCATAATGTGACTGTTTTCTGGTGTGACAGGTGACCTGAGGCGCGTGGACGCTGACTGGATGAACGCCCTGTCCACTCTCCGCACCTGTCTGGCCGCGGACACACTGCCGCAGCTGCGAGACCTCCAGGACCACTTGAACTCGGACGACGCGCTGAAGAGCTGCGTAAGTGCACCAAGCATCGTTTTGAAACACAATCAAAATTTTAAAATGTGCGACGCATATTACGAACGAAAAGTCCAACGCAAGGCATTTCTTTTTATTACGCTGCACCAAGACACACAGCTCTCCTACTTTTACCTCGGTTCCAAAATTACTACCCTCAGTGCGCAGATTATTAAAGTACATACTTGCAGGCGTGGACCTGCACTTGCAAAATGGTGGACCAGTCATGTCCTGCCCTTGGAAATGTCGATCACACCTTGTCCTACGCCGGGAAGCGCTAGACACAGTTTGTTCAATGATCGGTACCAGACTTATGCTCTCAAGTACTAAGACTCGGTGTGCACTGGTAAATCAAAGGCATAAAAATTACGCCCTATAGGGCATAAATACTCTTTTACGCCCTTGCAAGGGCATAAATCGATTATGCGCTTGGGAAGGGCGTAAATGGTATAGGAATTTCAAGCAAAATTTTAATGCCCTTCCCAAAGGCATTAACGATTTATACCCTTTAAGGGCGTAAATCGTTTACGCCCTTTAAGGGCATAATTTTAATGCCTTTGTTTCACCAGTGTGGTCGACACTTTGCAAGCGTAGGACAAAGGGTGTCCTCACTTAGACGTCGGACTCAACTGGTTGACACTTGAAAGTGTAGAACATTGTGGTCTACGTCTTCAAGTGCACTCTGGATACCTTCCGAACTCTTTCAGACTTAGGAAGTGATGTAGCTTGATGCAACGAAGTATTTTGAGCTTACGCGAGCTTTCAAAGAAAACAGTTTGTGACTAACGAAAGATCTCTTCGTATTTCGAACTTAAGTTTGTACGTTACGAAAGCTGAAAATTCTTTCTCAAGGTTTTAAGCGTGAGTGTGGTAAACTTGGATGAGCAGTGTGCAAGTGTCTCGCTTGCAGCCGGCCGACCAGATGGGCATGCTGATGGCCATGACGTTCGGGCGGAACCGCGTGTTCGACAAGACGGTGGCCTGGCTGCAGCAGAAGGCGGGCATCACGTGGATCCCGGCGGACAAGCTTCGCCGCGCCGTGGCGGCCAATCAGATCAACGGCTTCTGCGACGACACGACTGGCGGCGGCCGCGCCGTCGGCGGACTGGCCGTGAGTACTCCCCTCACACTGTGAGAAAAAAGTACAGAAAAAGTACGGAACATGTCTGGTCAATAATTTGCCTGGACCGTCCGTACTTGCCAACTACGGATCTTCCGTACTTTTTTTTCGTACCCGTTTACATGGGTTCATATGGAGCAAGTACGGACGTTCCGTACTTTTCTCCGTACCTCCGTACTATATTTTTCTGTACCATTTCCGTACAAAAGTATGGAATTTTTTGTAGTGCAGTGTGGACCGAGCGGGTGCACTGTTACTCAGGGGTGCTCTGAAAGTTGGCGTCTTATGACGCTTGCCTGAGTTTTTGCAAGCGCCTCCAGGCGACTCGCGAAAAGGCGCCTAAAATGCCTGACTACGAGGCGCGCTAGGCGCTAAGTTTCGAGACACCTTTGGTCCAGATACGTACGTAAGGTGTGTATTATATCATGAATCACCGTGTACATTTTGTCCATCTTCCTTCATAAAAATATTAATATACACAGTAAAATGAAGCACGCCTTACGTACGTATCTGTGCCTGCATGAATCTGTATAAAAAGTCCTCAAGAAATTATTGTGAATCGCTCCGTCAGACTCTCCTTTCCCTCATAGCTTCGGTCTTGTTTTGTTGCGTATTGTTCCCCGTGCTTCGAATCATGTCCGGTCATTTCGTCTTGGAGAAATAATTTTAAATTTCAGTGGACGAATTTCTGAATTCCACGTGAATTGCGAATGAATTTCAATGAACAGCTGTCCAATTTCCTTGAATCTCGGCACAAACTTTACTGATTTATGAAGAATTTATGTGGATGTCGACTTATTTTCATGAATTTTCGCGAAATTGAATATGTACATGAATTTTGGGGCTCATAACTTTTTGGAGTTGTTTCCCCTTGATTTTTGTTGTTGTCTTCAGCGTGGGGCGCTGTACTCCGGCCTTTGCATCCTGGAACACAGCTGCGCCTCCAACACCTACATGCTCCTGGAAGTGGACGAGACGGGCCAGAGGCTCGTCATGGTGTCGAGGGACGTCAAGAAGGGCGAGCACCTCTCTGTCGACTATCAGGTAACTTTTTATTTATTTTTTCCGCGTGAAATGTCACCGATTTAATGCCTCACAGCAACGGGATAGGACGGAACTCGGTGATGTTTTCTAACGCTACTTCCGCGTGGAAAGGAGCTCGGTGACTTGCAGCTTCCAAAAATGTCCATGTTACCTGTAACTTTTGAAAAGACTAGTAGTGGATTTTGGCATTGCACGACACACACTGCAAGAAACAACCACAACAAAAGTACATAAATTTCTGGCAATTTTTTTCTCAGGAATTTATTGCACTTACAAAGTACATTGTTCTACAAAGTACAATGGAACCGGCATCAGGAGTTCTGTGCAGTCCAGGCCTCGTTGTGGTTTGTGCAATTCTCGTCGTACTTTCTACAATCCCTGTTGTACTTTTGGTGTACAATTTTTGTTTTACATATGTTGTACTGTTCACACATTTTCTTGCAGTGGCATGCATTCTTTTCGTAGTCATTTTTATTTGCCTCACCATTCTAGTCATCTTCGCTCTTAAAACCGTGCGAAGTATTTTGAGCATACGTATAACAAACTAAAATACTTTGTTCCTTATGCTCAAAATACTTTGTTCTACAAACTACTTTTCTTTGTAAGGCCCAAAATACTTTGTAAGGTTTTCTCTGTGTTAAAAGTGATTTCTTTTTTGCCATTAACGATCCCGCCTGTTTTACTTACGTCTTCAGGACTGTCCTTTCCGGTCCATGTCGGAGCGTCGGCGGGACTGCTGCACCAGAGGCTTCCTGTGCCGCTGCGTCTTGTGCGAAGACCCCACGGAGCTGGGGCTGTACCTGAGCTCCCCTTGCTGCAAGCGCTGTTCAAGTAAGCCCTACTTTACTACCGTGGACGCGGACACGAGACAACACTGCTACACACTAAATGTCATGAGACATTTTTTGTCCCACGATTTATGCAATTTTAAGCACATCCGACGCTGATACAATTTTGTTTCCGTCTGGTGACTCATTTTGTCCGACGCCTGCAGCAAATTGTACTTTCACTTGACAATTTGTACTACCTGGTGGGCACAAAATTGCATCACCACCGGATGTGCTTAAAATTGTATCATACATGGCACAAAAAAACCATGACATTTAGTGTGTACTCAGCGTCACTGTGAGGTCTATGAGAGGAAAAGAGTCTTGATCAATGCTCGAAAATCCCCAAATTCGGGTGAGGATCATTTCATCGCCCAAATTTGGGTGAGGATCATACTATCATCCAAATTTGGGTGAGGAAGGTTTCCTCAGTCCCGTATGTGTGTTAAATAATAACTATCGAGTTAGCTAATACTCCCGTTATCATCCAAAATTTTAGTCGTGATTATCATTATTTTCTTCTTTGTGACGTCGCACATTCGTTACAATGTGAACTTGGTCACGTTGACTGGGATGTCACATTCGTCTAAATCTCGTTCAAAACCACGTGACATTACTGAACGGCCCTCCCACATTCCAACGAATGCGACATCATATTCAAACGCCAACGCGACTAAATTCACACTTAAACGAATATAACATCACATCTGTTGCATAATATAGGATGCTTTTTGCAATCCGCGACTAAATATGTTACGTCAAGAAGAGACGTCGGCGGTCGCAAGCAAAACGAATTTCATTGACATGTAGACAGAATTTAGCTATTCAAACTCAGAATATTTTCCACATACATTTTCCATGTCTTCAATCAACCGAATTTCAATCATTTTCCCCAATGATTGTCACTGGAAGACATCTTAACTGACACACTTTAACTTGTAAGTCGCTCGTTTCATTATAGTCAGCTAAGGGGTAAAGTTGGGGAGGGATAGTAGTTACAGGTTTGGATAAGCACACACGCTCATTCTCCCTGTGTCTACATACTTTAGGGAATCTCAACATCGGACAGGCAGGGTTTGCTCTCGGATTTTCATGTCAAGTTGAAATAATCAACCCTGAACTTTTCTTCCCAAACTTTACCTCTTTTTAAAATGTCTTTTCTTCCCCAACTTACCCCTTCTTAAAATTTTCCAAGTGGACCATACATCAGTCAATAACCGTCACTCTATTTTCAATTGTTAAGAGCGCGAGAAGATGACCTACATCGATGGAAAGTGCGGTGGCTGTGGCGAGGAGACGGCAGTCACCATGGCTGAGCCCAACGCAGAGTTTCGGCGCCTGCAGGCACAGGTGAGTACAACCTACACTGGTAGAAAAGAGTACATAGATTAAGTTCAGCACAAGTCTGGTCATTAATTATTTGCCCGGACCGTCGTCACCTGTCACTTTGAATCTCGTACTGTGTTTTTGTCTAATAAACGTGTTGGCTCACTGTAGCATGTGCCTTCATGTCCTGTTTTTTGTTGTAAATGAGTCCGTGCAGTGCGAGACCCATTTTGAGGAAAGCACTACCAGAACCTCCTCTAAATATCTGAACGAGATTTTGCTTCGCTTGGTGAACCATGTTCATCGGTCGGTGTTCTGCTCCAGGACAACCCACGGCGCTGGGAGCGTTTCGTTGAGCAGTTCCTGTGGCCGAAGGGCCCCCTGCACCCGACCCACTGCATGGTGCTGCACGCCAAGATGCAGGTCGTTGAGGCACTGGAGAGATCTCAGCTGGGATATCAGATTCTGCTCACCACCGATGGTAACTTTCTGTCTGCTCAGCAAGAACTCAACAGTGTACTCAGCACGCTCTCTTCGGCTTGTAATCTACAAACTCAAGAGAGTGCATGGCATGCTGCACCTAGGAGTCAACCACACTGCAAATCCAAGTGCATGCCTGTCCCACACTTGGATTTGCAGTGTTTTTTTTTTTTAAATCACAAGTTATCACTTAATGCAGAAAATTTTAACCGTAAAACCGGTTGATGTTTTCTACCGGAAAATTGACCCGTTACGCAGCTGCCCTATGTATGACTGATGTCTATCGGAGAAGTGAATCACTAGTGCACTCAGGTGTACAAATTTGTCTGTACTCAGTGTACTCACAAGTTTTAAAAAAGTTCAAATTTTGCTAATTTTTTTGCACGATTTAGCGTTGCATTTCGTTTTACACTCCAAATAGAGCCTTAAAACGTTTCTAAATGTGAAATTGATGAGATTAATGAGGTGTTCTCACCCGTGCCCGTGTGTACACTAGAACTCGGGGTGATTCGCCCCTCGTGTCTGTCACTCGCCCATTCTGTGTAACCATGTGTGTCTCTCCGCGCAGATGAGGCCGTCCGCTGGGAGTCTCTCTGCGGCGACGTGCTGCGTGCCCTGGAAGTGATCCGCCCGGGCGCCAACGCCTACACGCAGAGCGTGCTGCTGGCCACCTACCACGTGAAGGGCCTGCAGATGAAGAAAAGCCTCGCGGGCCCACGCAGCCGGACCCACAACATGGTATGGTGGCGACACTATTTCGAACTTAGCTTTTCTTTCATGTAGTTGCATTAATGGGCCTCATCTGATTTTAAGTTGGTCAATTAAAGTTCGCCAAGCTACTTAATTGCTTTTCTTTCTATAGTTGCATTAATGGGCCTTATCTGATTTGAAGTTGGTTAAAGTTCATCAAGTTACTGAAATCAGCCCAATTTACCAACAATCTTTGAATTTCTCGAGTGGCCAGGTTTCGAGACGTGTGATCGATAACTTAAGGGATACTCTTGATTTTTTAAATCTTTTGCAGGATATGGCGAGGGATTCCGTGAAGATTATCCTGCAGCTGGAGAAAATGATGATCGCCGGAAGGGCCAAGGAGGTCCTGGAAGAACTGAAGAGTGACTGGAAGGACGTCTTCGCGATGCCCAAGGAGCGTTTCGACGCGTTCATCGCTGGCTGAAGGCGCACTCGCTGATCCCGGTTTCATGCGCCCTGACTGAACCACTCACCCCTTCTTTGATATTCTTTGTTAAAGGTTTCCTTGTAATGTGTCTTGAAATTGACAATTTTTTTTCTTTTTGTTTAAGATTACTGTTAACTGGATTCTGAAAGATTTTTTTTTGTTTAAAGATTACTGTTAACTGGATTTTGAAAGATTTTCAAGGTTTCCTTCTTATTGTTTGAAGTAATCGCAATTTACGCAACTGAATTATAGTAGACTTACATACTGTATTGCTTCTTTTACTGTATCCTTTGCAGAAGACACGCTTGAATTCTTTAAAATAGGCTGCTTACACAAGTGCACAGGCGAATACTGAGCGGGCAACGGCCTCACCTTCATCTCAAGACCTCCGAGTCACCTGCAGGAGTTGACGCGAATGTCGTAAATTAATAATTAGTAATTTGTGAGGGATGTTGGTTCCAGGAAAGTAGTCAAAGGATGACGCTTTGAAATGGATTAGTTAACTTTATTCAATCAAAGTTCTGGTCTGCGTTGAGGAGTACTGGCGCAAGCGAAAAACCAGCCTTCCAGATCAGATGTTACAGAAGTAGAATGTCAATAAGGATTATTGAAAGGTACTAGGAGTGAAGATAAAGGGTGAGAGTAAAGATAAACTGTATTGACTTGAATCCGTCGCGTTAAAATGTTTGTTGAGACGCAGGCACTAATTTAAAAGTCCACGAACGGGAAATCTCTTAAGGTTAACTTGGGCTCGGCGTCATCGCGAGAGAAGAGGTGGCGGAGAACCACATGGGTCGCTTCCAAGATTTCCTGCTTGAGTGCATCCAGGTCTCCCTGGAACTGGAACAAACAGACAAAAAATCTCATTCAACGAACGCTAATGAAAGCAGATGATACTCGTTTAGTTTTCTTCTACGGGGTAGTATGGGCTCATTCCAAAGATAGTATTGAATAGCGGACGCGAATCCCCTCTGCGCTGTAGGCGGGGAGAGAAAGTCAAGCCATTGTTGACGTCCGGCCGCTGGCGCTGTGCCGAAGAGGCATTGTCGAATTTCGCGCAGGCTGCGCGTCAGGCACGAACGCACCACCCGCCCCCGGGAGCCAGCTCCTATTATATTGTTGGTTTCTGGACTCTCGAGTAAAAGCTAGCTGACACCTTTATGTGTCTTGTAGTTTTAGGTCTGTTAAAGGTAAAGGTATGAAAGGTATCACCTGCTAAAAAACTGGAAACAAGGATACAATGACGATATCACAAACAAAAACTTGCCCACTTAACAACTATGATCATTTAAATGCAAAAGCTTACTCAAGGGGAAATAACTTCAGAAAAAAATGTACACTTGAATTAAAATTCAAAAAAATTCATTAAAATTCAAAAAAATTCATTAAACTTTCACTGAAATATTGCAAAAACTTCACCCAAAAATTAAAAATTTACAAAAATTTATTGAAGTTTAAAAAAATTTATTGAAATTCACAAAAATTCTTAAAATTTACAAAAATTCAAAAATTCTTTAAAATTTTCAAAATTCAAAGTATTTCTTAGAAAATTTATTAAAAATTTAGCAAAATTCGCCAAAATTCATTCAAAAAATTCAATGTAATTCATTAAAATTCAATAAAATTCACCAAAATTTGTAAAAATTCACTAAAATTCAAAAAAAATTTCAATAAAATTCAAAAAATTCACTGAATTTCAAAAAATTTAATGAAGTTCACGAAATTAATTCATTTGTACACCGAAATTCAGAGTTATTTCCCCTTGAGCTTACTTGCCCAAAATTGAGCACACATCTGAAAATGCACGAATTTGTGCGGAACTAAGCACGAATGTGTGCGCTGTTGGGCATGACATTGTGCATTTCGCGCGCATGTTTGGTTTCGTCCAAACACTACGCAGAACGAAAGTACAAAATGGAGTGAGTGGATGGAACGACCCTGGTAAAAAACACTCATCACACTAAATTTTTGTGGACTTTTATGGGCAAAATTATGCATGCACAGAGATACGCACGTTATGTGTGTATTTTATAATGCATCTATGCAGGAAGTGCATAAAGTCTACTCAGTGATGCATACGGTTATTAACACCGTGATTAAGGGGGAGCTCATACATGTTAAAAGCACTTAATAAAAACATTTTATGATTTCTGCATTAAAACGCTTTTAGATAATTGAGCAAGCTTCATTTTGGCTTAAAGTAAAGTGAATTTGGACATTTTTTTTTGGAAATTTAGAAGAAACGTTGAAAATTTTGGTTCTCACAAGATTTTGTTCGCTTGCGCATACTTGCTCAGATCTGTGGGGGAATAATCAGTAGGGTGGTCCGAAAAAACACTTTTTTCTCTGATCGGAAACGGTTACCTGGCAAAAGTGGCCACTTGACATCAGAAACACACCTGCAAAATTTTTTTCCGATCGGACGATATCTTCGGTTCCCACTTTGAGGGGGAAGTTTCGGATTTGTAGGTAAATTTGGGCCATTTGCAAAACGGACTCGGATGCGCTGCTAAAGCGTCCGGATGGTCACTCGGGAAGAAAAAGACACCTTTTGTACTTCAAACAGCATATCGAGCTTCATATGTGGCCCTACTACAATACCCAGGGACCAGAAGTACGGCCCAAATTTCGTGTTTTGAGTGAAATCCATACTTTTGCTTCCCCAAGTTGTGTGTTCGTGGGGGTGTGATGTTTCAGCACTCGGACACTCTCATTCCAGGAAGGTGACATCACGGTGAAACGAACGTGACAAAAATCACGTTCGTTTGAGCGTTGTGTCACGTTCGTTTGATGAGAAAAAGCTGATTTATTACCAATTCACACCCAAACGAATGTGACAAAATGTTCAAATGAACGTAAAATTTTGTCACGTTCGTTTCAACGTGATGTCACGTTCCTCGAATCGAAGTGTCTGAGTGCTGAAACATCACACACCACGAACTCACAACTTCTGGAAGCAAAAGTGTTGATTTTACTCAAAACACGGAATTTCAGCTGAACTTCCAGTCCCTGGGTATTGTAGTAGGGCCACATATGAAGCTCGATATGCTGTTTAAAGTACAAAAGGTGTCTTTTTCTTCCCGAGTGACCATCCGGACGCATCAGCAGCGCATCCGAGTCTGTTTTGCAAATGGCCCAATTTTACCTACAAATCCGAAACTTCCCCCTCAAAGTGGGAACCGAAGATATTGTCCGATCAGAAAAAAATTTTGCAGGTGTGTTTCTGATGTCAAGTGGGCACTTTTGCCAGGTACCCGTTTCCGATCAGAGAAAAAAGTGTTTTTTCGGACCACCCTAAATCAGGGAGACTCATCCCTAGTAGTGTCATAGAACTGACAAGAATAGGCTTCTTATCACCAATAGTTTTCAAGAACAAAAATGAAACAATTTTTTTGACAATGTTTTGGACACATTTTTGGAAAACAAAATCTCATTCAACGAACGTTAATGAAAGCAGATGATACTCGTTCGTTTTGAACGAGTATGGGTTGAAATGAGTATGGGCTCATTGGTAAAGATAGTATCAGTTCATACATATACAAAATATGCATCCCCGCTGTAGCGGGGAGGGATTGTCATTGTTGCGCGGAGGCCGTCGCGCGCGAGGAGGGCGTGTCATTGTCGAATTCCGCGCGGGCTGCGCCGCAGGCACAGTCAGCCAGACGCACCATCCCGCCCCGGCAGCCAGCCCCCATTATATTGTTAGGTTTTTGGACGCTCGAGTAAAAGCTAGCTGACACCTTAATGTGTCTTGTAGTTGTAGTTTTGGGTATGTTTTTAAGTAAAGTGTCATCTGCTGAAAATTGGTTCAATATGGATGTCGCTTGATTCTCACAACCACTTACCCGTTCCTTAGGTCTATAAGAGTGAACTTCCATGCCTCTGGAGAGGAAGTAGTCGTTGAGCGAGTCCTGCGGCTTGGGGAAGCGGCACAAGAGAAGGTAGCGCAGCGACATGGACAGGACAAGTCGACCCTCGCTGACACCCGGCAGCAGCCGGTCCAGGCCCCGCTGCAGGCGCCGGCAAGTGTCTACCCAGCGGGTGACGTCATCTGCGGGGCACACGACACACTAAAACTCATGTGGAAGTTTTAGATGCATTTTCGTGAATTTTTAATGCATAATTATTGCATGTGTTAAGGGGGCTCATACATGTTAAACACACTTTGTAAAAAAAATTTTTTTGATGTAGATGGATTAAGATTTTACAATTTCTGTGTTAAAACCCTTTTAGATAATTGAGTAAGCTTCATTTTGGCTTAAAGGAAAGTGACTTTGGACATTTTTTGGAGATTTAGTCGAAACGATTAAAATTTTGGTTCTCGTAAGATTTTGTTCGCATACTTGCTCAGATCTGTGGGGAAAAAATCAGGGAGACTCATCCCTAGCAGTGTCATAGAATTGACTACAATGGGCTTTATATCTGCAATAGTTTTCAAGAAAAAAAATAAAAACAAATTTTTGTTAAAAAATTTGTTCAAAAAATTGTTAAAAAAATTGTTTTTATTTTTTTTCTTGAAAACTATTCTAGATATAAATCCCATTGTAGTCAATTCTATGACACTACTAGGGATGAGTCTCCCTGATTTTTTCCCCACAGATCTGAGCAAGTATGCGAACAAAATCTTACGAGAACCAAAATTTTAATCGTTTCGACTAAATCTCCAAAAAATGTCCAAAGTCACTTTCCTTTAAGCCAAAATGAAGCTTACTCAATTATCTAAAAGGGTTTTAACACAGAAATTGTAAAATCTTGATCCGTCTACATCAAAAGAAATTTTTTACAAAGTGCTTTTAACATGTATGAGCCCCCTTAAGGGTAAGGTCCGACTTTGGGTAATGTCGACATTACCCCGGTAATGTCCGGCGGATTCGACATTATCCACGGGCCGTGGGTAGAGTCCGACGCGTCGCACATTACCCGGGTAGTGTCCAGCGAATTTGGGGAAGGTCCGACATTACCCACGACACTACCCGGCGGGAGGTCTGAAGCGGCTGGAGGGGTTAAACAATATTTTATTCTATAATTCAATGATTTATTACTTATTCAATGATTATTTATTTTGGCATGAATTGCCGTTGTGACACGTGGAGGAGCACAGTTTCCCTTCGTCTCAGCTGCATCGGCTGTACCTTCAAATTGCTCGTCGGACGACATTTTGCAAGTGTGCAACGACAACGTATGCAAGTGTTTGCCCGGTTGCCGAGGCCACGCAAACACCTCCCGCCAACAATGGCCACTTCGGACATTACCCTAGGGCATGAGCTTGGGTAACGTCAGACTACTGTGACGGTCCGACATTACCCAGTCACCCTTGGGTAATTTCCAATCACGCCGGGTAGAGTCCGACGGACGGACATTAACCAGTGCCCTCTGGGTAGTCTCCGATCCGCCGGACATTACCCGGGTAATGTCGACATTACCCAAAAATCGGACATTACCCGTAACATATGCACAGATACGTACGCAAGGTGTGCATGACACTATGCATCAAGTGTATAAGTTACTTATCTCCGTGCTTTAAATGTACAGTGATGCACGATATAAAGCGTATCTGTGCATGCACAAAAAAATGATATATAAAGAATTCTACAAAAGTTGAGGGTAAGCTGTGCATTATAATCCTAACTGTCCACCAAGTACACATTTGCAAATGCATACTCCACACCAAATTAGTATTTTCGAGCATCGCAGGGATCCTTAACTTACCTCATAAGGGCATCATAACGTTATCATAAGAGCTAAAGTTATTACCCTTAACTTCTAACATCTTTTCAAAAGGGTAAGTAATTTTTTACGTCTCGAATTTGTGGGGATATACTTTTGCAAGTACTTTCATAAGTCCGTACCCTTAACCTATAGCGAACATTGTCTTGTTACGTTATGACAGCAGTGTTAGTTAAATGTAGAGTTAAGTTAAGGATCCCTGGTGCATCGCTTTAATCAACGTGTCTTATGCACAAAAGGTACACACACAAAATTCTTAGGAACATTTTTATGCATAGTTATGCATGCACAGATACGTCCACATGTTATGTATAATATTATGCATACTTCAAACGAATGTCCGCAGAAAAAATGTCCACTAAATTTATGTCCGTTAGGCAAAAATGTCCTGTTAAAAAATAAGCCCGTATGGGAAGAATGTCCGCGCATTAATTGGCCGCATTTTTAAATTTCCAACTATTTGTTTGTTCATAGTGACACAAATAAATGAAGTCCTTTCTCAAACACCGACCGAAACGCTTACCGGAGTCATGGAGGAGGAAGCGCGTTCCTCGCATTGTCGTCGTGTAGGGGGCATTGAGGTCGATGTCCTGAAGCAGTTGAGGGTTTCTGAACCGGCCGATGTTCTGGTGGATGTTGACGACGCGGCGGACACACTGCCTCTCGGGGAGTTTCGCCAGCACTTCCGGGTCGTCCACCGCGGCAACGGCTTGCCGGATGATCTGCGATTCCGATTGTTGAGCACCGCGACACGGAGTTTAGTGTGCACCTAGTGCGCAGTACTCACTCGCTGAGGTGCGTCATTCGGCTCCTCCCGCGCCCTCCGCTTCAGGGCTTGCATGACCTTGCGCCCCTCGATGGCCCGGTGGTCTTCTACGTGGCCGAGGTGCGCCGAAGCATCTTTCAGCAAACGCAGGTTGCTCAGGTCTGCGTTGGTGTGGACGCGAGCGTTGCAGCCCGCCCGGTCCGTGCAGCGCCAGTTTCCTGCCCGTTCTTGCTCGCAGAGTGCTGGCAGTACGGAAAGCCGTTCAGCACCAGCAGGTCCTTCCCCTTGTTGGAGAAGAGGAGCTGCGGGCCGGAGCTGGAAGTCGATGCCACGGTCTAGCCGCACCCAGTGCCCGCAAAATGGCCCGGTGCCCTCAAACAATGCAGGGCCACAGTGCCACTATTGTCGGCCCAATTCGTTCGGTGGTTCGGTGCCGAAAAAAAACTCAGGCCATTATTGGGGGCGGTCATTAAATTATGGGACATTCTACCTTGGACATTACGTGCATGGACGA
This sequence comes from Thrips palmi, assembly GCF_012932325.1. Classification (NCBI taxonomy): domain Eukaryota; kingdom Metazoa; phylum Arthropoda; class Insecta; order Thysanoptera; family Thripidae; genus Thrips; species Thrips palmi. Next base: position 5,362,844 of record NW_023144625.1, on the reverse strand, counting down.
AAAATCGACGGACAAAACCGGACCGGACATACCAGCGGACATTCCTTGTCTGTACCTCACAGTGTACATTTTATGCAGGAAGATTATGCATAAAATGTACACAGTGATGCAAAATTTTATAAATACCTTATGGACGTTTCTGCGCATGCATAACTTTGCATAAAAATGTATAATTATGCATTTAAAAAGTCCATAAGAATTGATCCAGGAAGCGGAAGAAGGGGTTAAGTCGAGTTGATTCGGTGACCTCTTATCAATCAGTCTATCAAGTAAACATGAGCGAAAATTTGGCCCAAAAATAAGTGTGGTGAGACACATCCCATCCTCTTGCATCTAATTTTAGACGACATTCCCCACCTGTTCTCCCACCTGCAAGGTTTAGGCCTTGCAAAAGTGCACGGATTCAACTCGACTTATACCATTCTTCCGCTTCCTGGATCAATTTGGTGTGCATAACTAAAGCAATTTTTCATGCTTAGCGGAGAACAAATTCGTACATTTCAAAACGTAACCTCAATTTGAGCAAAGCCATGCACAAAAAAACTACATGTCTACGTCAAAAAATCAGATTTTCGTTTTTGAGTTTTACGAATTCTTTGTGTCGAACCCTTGAAATTGGTGGCTGGCTGGTTTCGAAATTCAAAACCGTTTGGCCATAGGATGACCTTTTGTAATTGTTTTTCCACTGGATAGGTTAGACCGTTTGAACTTTGAAGCCATTTTACTCAATTGCAATATTTTGGGTCTTGCGCGCCCGATTTGAGCCAGACCGTTGATTGTTTCGACTCAATAATTTTTCCTATGTTTTGTCTCTATAAGGCCGTCATCTGAACTAGGATATCTTCAATCGGACCAGTAGAAGTGTCCGAAAAAAATTATTGAAATGTCTAAATTTCTTTTCTTTGTTCAGTTAGGAATAATGTAAATTTGAGGCACTTAGGAACCAGGTATTTTTATCATTCTAGTTCAATCTAGAGTGCCAGGAGTCTTCTTGAGGGAGGAACAAAGACATTTATGATATGATGCCGCATTCTCTAAAAATCATGCGCGCAGTGAATTTTTGGCGTATTTTAGTGGTTTAGTAGAAAGATCACAGATTCAAGGTCATAGGACCTAGAGTCAAACTTTTTGATTTTGAAATCAACACTAAAGAACCAGCTTTTTATTGGAAAACCCCACTAACCTTCAAATTTATTGGAAAGATTTTTTATTTAAGCCTGAAATTTGTTAAAATTTTGGTGTTAAAGACGAGTCTCCCCCCTTTAGTGTGTGTGCCACACTTGTTTGAGAGTACAAGCAGATTGTATCATTCGTTAAGAATGTTTTTAGTGTTTCGGCCTGTCGCGGATAAGCTGAATTGAGACAGCAAGATCAGACGAATACTAAACAAATGAAAACGTACCTTGCGAAGTCACTGCAGAATCCAATTGGGCGGGGGTGACGACGCAAGTCCTCAACGCCTCCAGGGCTTGAAACACCAGCGAGTGGGTGTCATGGAGCGGGCCCCTCGGGAACACATACTTCGAGAGAAATTCGGTCCAATTCCGTTCACTGAAACCTGCAGGCGCATGGAAATTCGCGTTAAAAGAGAGTCTAAACTTAATCAAACCTTAGAAAGGTAAATCCCCACATCCCAAAAAATAACAAGTTTCTGACTTGGTTCTTGGAGTCTGGCTACAGGAATAACGCAGGTGCTGGAATATATTCTCGCACTTAAGGGGAGGTTCTGGTGAAAATCTTGCCATTTTCCAAATGGATCCCACAGTCATAATTTGTTCGGAAGATAAAATTTTTCATTGAGGAGACTAAAATTTGACTTTTGAAGGCACATGCCAGGCTGTAAACCCAGTCGAAGAGTCTTTATGAGCCTATTTTGGCTGTATCTTAAAAAATCTCCATGCGCATACTATTTTGTCGTAAAAGGTTGACCTTGACATTTTTCACTTCTTCGATTCATTTTCAAAAGATTCTGGCATGCATAGCTCAAAACTTCCATTATATTATTAATTATTAACTTTTTAAGCTGAAAAGTCCCTAAAATTTGTCTATTTTGTACATTTTTGATCAATTATAGTGAAATGCTTTGTTAGAAAGCTTGCGAATAAAAATGCAATTGACATTTTGAGGTGTGCATGCCGGCATTTTTAAAAAATGAATCGAAGAAGTGAAAAGTGTCTAAGCCAACCTTTTACGACAAAATAGTATGCGCAAGAAGATTTTTAAAGTTATAGCCTAAATGGGAGAAAATGGCTCTGCCATTGGGTTCAGGGCATAGAATGTGCCTCCCCAATGAAAAATTTTAATAAATACTTGATAAGACATCAAATTTTTAACAAATTTTCACAGTGGGACCTATTTAGGAGAAAATAGCATTTTCACCAGAACCTCCCCTTAAAGGCGAATCTATTGAAAATCTTACTAAATGGGTACCGCGTTGAAAATTTGTTGGAAAAATGAAGTGTACCTTACAAAAAAAGGGGGGAGTGAAACTTGTCATTTTTTTCATGCTCTTTTAGTCTCCTCACGGTCTCCCTGACATTACAATGGACATCACCATTCCATTCTCCATTCAGGTGATTATACGAATAATAAGATCCCTATGCCCAATTGACAGTGCTGTGGGTCAAAATACGGTGTCTGAAAACACATCTTACTTTCTAACCAGTAGAAAAGACTCTTTTGTTCAGACAACAGAAACTACGAGTTCCCTCTGTTTTCAAGCGTAAGACAACAAAGTGCGTGACAAAGCTCATCCGCCCAGATTTCCCTAAACTTAAATAGATGAGGAATTTCAAATTCACTCTACCAAAAATGTCCTGTAAATGCCGTTAATTTATTACCAGTTTTCACTGTAGGTCGATTCACAGCGTTTACTGTGATCTGCTCACGGGATTCACTGTGATCTTGTTCGCGGTGTTCACTGTGATCTGGTCCCCAGTGAACACTGTGAGTTTGACGCCGCTGAGCACCGAAGTACTGCAAATCAGGCTCCAATTCACGGCGTTTACTGTGGCCAGATCACAGTGAACACTGTTACCGAGATCACAGTGAACGCCGTGAACTAGTTCACAGCAAACGCCGTGAATTGCATAACAGCAAATATTGGTATTAAATTAACGGCGTTGACAGGACATTTTTTGTAGAGTGTTTATGCCGCATTTTAAGCGTAACTCAATGCTTGACTCGAACCTACAGTTACGCGTCAGTATTATGTATGAGGTTGTCGCACACTGTTACCTGATGCGGTGAAAGGCTGCACCAACATGGTGGAGATTTTCTCGATAATGCCAACGAAAATCGTGAAAATCTCTGAACGGTACAGTGAATTCTCAATGGTATGTTAGGAAGTCAGCCGCACCACCATAATATGGAACATTTTCACCATAATATGGAGAATCTTCACTGTATGACATTTAGAGTGCACTTTCTGCTGTAGGTTTTTTGACTCACATTGTTCCAACTCCTGCCTGGCCGCCTTGGTGAGTGCGTCCACTTGGATCTCCGACATTGTCTTGCCGCACGCCTCACACTTCCACTCCTGGAAGTCCCAGGTCACAGCGATCACGTAAGAAAGCTTGCCGTTCTCTGCAAAACAACAACAACTCCTGAGGGGTGGTTCGAAAATCTGGGATTGAGCGGGCGACGCACTGCTATCCACAGTTGCAATGCTTTCACGGTAAAAACGGAACCTGGTTTTCCCAGGATGCCAATGGTGAAGGTATAGGCGATTGGAGGCTCCTGGGAAAACCAGGAACCGTTATTACCGTGTTCAACACAAAATCGTGTGGGATCATTGCTCTTAAGATGCAATAATTTTTGCTCTTAAGATGCAATAATTTTTCCATTAAAAAGTTCTGCTGTCATCACCGCACATTTCTGCAATGAAAAGCAAAATTTTCGCATAACAAAATACAATGACGACAACACAAAATTTGCAAATCGTTACAAATTTTTGCGATGACAATTGCAAAATTCTGCGATACAGCAGCTCAGCACACTTATTCGCAATGATCATCACAGAAAAAAGCGATGAAATTTGTACTGTGCAGAAAAGAAAATACTGCACTGCAAGAAAATACCACAACAAAAGTCCACAAATTACTGGCAAATTTTTTATCAGGAATTTATTGTACTTTCAAAGTACAACAATTGTTGTACAAAGCACAATGGAACCGGCATGACGAGTGCTGGGCAGTCCAGGCCTCATTGTGGTTTGTAACATTCTCGTTATACTTTATACAATCCCCGTTGTACTTTTGTTGTGCAGTTTTTGTTGTACTTTTGTTGTACTATTCACACTTTTTCTTGCAGTGTGCGCACAAACTACACTTACCAGCACACGAAGGGCAGCAGGGCGAGCCCACATACATGCCCAGCTCGGTGGGGTCCCTGCAGCGAGCGCACCAGCACACCACGCCCCGCTTGAGGCTCACGTGAGTACGGCGGCGACGGGAGTCGTCCCACCATCTGGCGCGCTGAAACAGAGAGGGTGCATCGAGGTGTATCACTGCAAATTACGTCAAAAGCGAGGAGACTTCGCTCACACTAATCCACTATATACTTATTTTGTGCATAAGCTTTTGAGCCAAGATGAATTTCTCATTATTAACTTTCATTAAATCGTTTATACCATCGGAACAAATAGTTCTGAAAAGGGGACTTGAAAGTTCTGGAAAAAATAAGCCTGATGCTGTGTCAGAAAGTGATTTTCAAATTGATTTTTCTCAAGATTTCACCAACGCCCTTGAAAAAGAAACGCGAGGTTTGTCGAGTGACGGTGATGAGAGCTTTAAGAATACAAAGAGCAGTGTGTGGGACATGTACTTTTGATGATGATGTCAAGCAGAAGAAAGCAGAGAGCCGAGGGGTGAATCACTAGTGTACTCATGTGTACAAATTTGCCCGTTCTCAGTGTACTCACAAGTTCAAAAGGGCGAAAATCACTAGTTTTGCGACCCATTTGGCGTTGAGGGCCGTTCAAAACTCTAAATAAAGCCTTATAATGTTACCAAATGTGAAATTTATGAGTAAAACAAGGTGTACTCACCCGTACTCATGTACTCATGTGTACACTAGGACGCTGAGTGATTCACCCCTCGCAGAGAGCACAATACTCGTTCTATGAACATGACCGAACGGCGATATGAGAATAAAGAAGGACTAAAAATACAACAGAGTAACAAACACTCCACGCTGACTTTAGTTCCACAAGACTTGTCTCCGAAGTGCACTTAAAAAGCGTTAAAAAGGAAATTTACAGGATACCGATGCGATGTCTGAAGGTATCACATTGTCTTTTTTCATCACTGCTAATTGTATGAAACTTATCTCATAAGAAACACAAGTGTGGGTTTAGAAAAGGCATCAGCCTTCACAATCAACTTTTAATCTTCAATGTGCAATACTTGGTATTTCTTGGTATTTCTAACAACAAACTTTCACTGAAAAGAAAGTAAGATTGCCTCCAAACCCTCTCCAAGTTTGCGTTGTGACATGAACCAGAAGGGTGCGAGATGCACACACAATGCATCTGCAGTGACGGAGGCCTGTTTAGCATCAACCTCCTGGGAAACTCACCAACTCCGTGAGGTGCTCCCCCGCTGCCACGTCCCTTGATGTCACCGTGACGTACTCCCGGGAGTTGAGGCGGTCGTCCAGGGGCAGCTGCGCCGTGTTGGGGATACAGCTGGGCTCCATCAAGGAGGAGCCCACGAACAGGCCCCAACAAGGCTGTGAAAATAACCACGAGATTAAAATCATAAGTAAGATGGAAGGTAGCTAGACCAGGGATGATACCCAAAACGAAACAAAACCGGGCCGCTACGACATCAGTTCGCATTCCCCGACGGGAACACATTGTTGCCCCAACGTTGTCCCCAAGGTGCCGTACGTTGCCTACGTTTCGGGCCCGTTTACGTTGTCTGCCGTCCTTGGGGCAACCAGTCCGCATCCGTAGGTTGGCCAGATCACGTCAAATCTGATGGGAGAGAACGGACCCGCATCAAGGTTCATTAGGAAACAACGCCGCGATATTGCTGTCATATTCCCGACTTCCCGTTTCCAGCCCCACGGTGCTGCGACGTTGCCTGCACTAATGCATTGCAACCCGAATGTGCCGATGTCGCCGCCACGTTGCCCCAAGTCTAGTCTTCCTTCCACGTAACTCTGTCATGCGTCCTGGGGCAACGACGTCCGTTGCGTAGGCTCGTCACCAAACGTAGCCCTGACGCTAAAAGGTCTGCATTCAGGAAACACCATACTTGCTGCGATTGCCAGTTGGCCGATTGTTCAGCGCCACGTGCCTGCGTGTGTGCCTCGCGACGTACTGGTGGCTACGAATTGCCATGTCGCGCCAGTTAATCGGTCTCCCACGTCTCTGGCCACGACCCAACGCCACGTGCTAGCGCCGTCCCACCTGCCTGACGTCTAAAAGATTCGAAACCGATCCTATGGCGCCCCATGGCATCAGCGACACAAAAACTCGGGTGCCGTCGGACTACTTGCTTACGTTGCTGCCCATAACGCCGCCGGCCAACTACGCCAGCCAACCTTCCCACCTAGCTATCGCCATGCCACGTTGATTCGCCGATCCTATGGCGCCCCCATGGCAACGACACAAAAACAAGCTCTTCCTATGTTTGTTTTAATTGGCCTAGAAGGCCTCCGCCACGGCCCTTTGGCAGCCGAACAAAAAGGAAATGCATGTCGTACCACATCTCCGATATGCCTTTCCTACCATCATCATGATCATTGCTGCTAGGCCACTGCAGACTCTCAGCTGTTTGGGCAGGGGCCATTAGCTTATCGATGACGCTAAACGGAGTGAACCCTTTCGCCTAAGTTCGACAGTGCGCCCAGGATGGTCACTTCACAATGTTGCTGTTCGCTTGCCGCTCCAACCAGACGCTGTGGCAACACTGGCAGACGGTCGTAAGCATCCCTACCCGATCGGGCGGCACTGGCAGTAGTGCCGAGCTGGGGACCTCTGGTGCGTTGTCGCACCTCACTCAGTGAGGTCCGGTGCGTGCCGACACAACAGCGGCAAGCAGGCGGGCAGTCATCGTGCCGCCGCACTCGCACGGGAGTGGTGCAGCGCGCGAGCGCGTCGAGCTGGCCGTTGCTGAAACCTAGGTTTCTCGCAGACAGCGTTTTGGATGCACTCAGATCAAAACACAAAATATCTGGGGTGTTTGCCACATTTGTTGCATACTTACGGGCGTTTTCGTCACAGTTTTGGCCCGCAGAATGTGGAATGTGTTTAAAGTTTGTACAATGAATGTGGAGAGTTGTTCCTCCGCGCTTACACTGAAAGAGTCACCACCATCACCCTTTCATTGGGAACGCACGCACCGTTGCCCAAATTTGGGTGACGAGCCCGCGGTGACCAAATTTTGGGCAGTCATAAAATCGTCGCCCAAATTTGGATAACGCCGTCGGCGACGCCGTAAGGTCCCCGATGACGCTCTTCCGGGGCCACCACGATGACCCAATGTGGCGTTGAGGCCTCGGTCATCGTGGTGGCCCCGGAAGGACGCCATCGGGAACCTCACGGCGTCGCCCGGCGTTACCCAAATGTGGGCGACCAAACGCCTGTTACCAAATTTCGGGTGATGAATTTTTCGTCACCAAAATTTGGGCAACGAAGTTGCATCACCCGAGGGTGATGGTGGTGACCAATTCATTCTGTGTAGACACCGGTATCTTGAGATGCTTATGTCGGAGGAACCACGGTGTCCCACGAACAGTGTTTCAAATACCTTCAATAGCCATAAGGCTAAATATCAGCATTTGTAAATGCTTAAAAGAGTCTTTCTAAAGACTGTAAACACCGGCATCTTTAGTGTCGGAGAAAATGTGGGAGCTTCAGGGTTCAGCCCGGGTTTTCCTGCGGTGGCTTCGAGAGCTCGCTCCGAGACGTCGTGCCGAAGGAACCTGAAGCTGAAACCACGGTTTCCCACACTCTACAAACTGAAGTGTGTACTCAGTATGCATCTACAGATGCATACTTATAAGTACACACCTACAGATGCATACCTAGCTGAGTACACATCTACAGATGCATACTTGGCTGAGTACACATCTACAGATGCATACTTGACAGGTATACATCTGTAGATGTGTACTCAGCCAAGTATGCATCTGTAGATGTGTACTTGATACTGGGCATTTATATAGTGACAAGTACGCACCTACTAATGCATACTTGCCAAGTATGCACCTGCATACTTAACAGGTATGCATCTGTAGATGTGTACTCAGCTAGGTATGCATCTGTAGGTGTGTACTTATAAGTATGCATCTGTAGATGCATACTGCATGAGTACACACTTCAGTTTGTAGAGCAGTGTTTCCAATACCTTCAAACCAGCCATTAGGCTAAATGTCAGCATTTGTAAATGCTTGAAAGAGTTTTTGTAAAGACTGTAAACACCGGCATCCTAATTAGATGCTAATGTCGGAGAAAATGAGGGAGCGTCTGGGTTCAGCCCGGGTTTTGCCTGCGAGGGCTACGAGAGCTTACTTCCACCCGAAACTCCGACGAAGTCCTGGCCCATAGGCCCCGATCCGACCCGGACCCGGCCCTGACCGGGCTGACCGGCCACGCTGTTTAGAGTGCACTACCCGAAGACTGGCCTACCGTGAGTCCGGCAGAACCCGCCCCAGCTGGGGCTCGGACTAACGGTGTAGGGACACCTGCACTCTTTCCGGACTCGGCGGGACTCTGCCGGGTCTTAGCCAAGGCTTGCCGGATTCATGCAGGGCGACCGGGTGTCGGCCGGGTCTTGGCCGGGTCGGGGTCGGATCGGGGCCACTTCGTCGGAGCCTAGGGCAGGCGCGGCGAATGAAGCGAGGCGACACGAAAATCGCCTAAGTCGCAGCGCAGTCACACAAAGACTGGCCGGGATAGGCGGCTCGCACTCACGGCGTCTTGGTCGCCGCGACGCGTTGGCAGAGAAAGGACATACACTAGTCAATCTCATCTTAAAACTCGCCTTGAAATACAGCATCGCATGCAGACAGAAAGCCGATGAGGAAGCCCTCCTCCTCCCCAGCGCAGCGGGACAAAGGCAAAGAAGACCGCATGGTCCAGCATCTCAAGTTCGTGCCCGGAGCCCCTGGCGGCCGGGGGATAGGCAGCCCACCAAGCACCTCTGCTAAACAAGCTGCCCAGCGCCCGGCGTTCATCTGCAAGCGGAGGCATCACTCAGCTGCAGTGCAGCTAAGGCGAGCTAGTGTCGGGCCCATCCGATCATGTGTCGCCAAGCCTGTCTCTGCTAAACATGCTGCCCACCCGTGTGGAGCAAAAGTCTGTAAAGTTGTCGTAGATTTGTCGTAAGTATTCTCACTGTGAATAAACATCAAATAAACGACGAAATAACGACAAATGCGTTTGTCGTTAAACAGCAGATAAATTCGAAGGTTTTTGCCTGCTTGTCTGCCTGTTGTCTGCTCCAGAATGCGTGTACATGGCGTCAGGGCCGCGGACAGGGCACTGGCGCTGGAGCACCGGCAGGGTGTCAACTTTGGGATTCAATAACTGTGCACAGGTCTTATTTTGTGCATGGCCGCCGGCAGAGAGCAGCATTGGGTGGAGGTGGGAGGGTATTGACCCCACCATTGAATTGCTTTCCAAACGAGGAATCCATTGGTGGGGTCACATGGTGTCGAGCGCTACCAAAATTTCGAATTCCCGGATCTTTCCCGGATTTCCCGGCCTATTATCGTCCTAATTCCCGGATATTTTCAACCAAATACTGACTGTTTTGGGGTGTAACAAAAAGAAAATTCACCAAAAAAACTGATAAACTTGATGTAAATTTACATAGAACTCACACAAACGTACAACTGCTAGCAACATAAAACTCACAGGGACGCCAGCGCAACTATCGCTTTCAAACAATGAAAAAGCGAGACATATTTGGGTTTAAAGTGACTGAAAAGTGAGAGTTTGCAGGCCGAAAGAGGTGAGAAAATTTAGCATAAATTCACCAAAAAAGTGACGATTGGGGACTTTTTGTCTGAGAAATCGCCATAATATAGACGTTGTGTACCAACGAAAAAATTATAAAATGTAGAGGTGCCAAGCTCGGCTGGTATGTCCGGGCTACACTCGGAGAGACTTAAAAAGCTGTAGCGGCAGTTTTGGCGAGCGAAGCGAGCTTCAAGCTGATGCCTCGTCACCCCTGTGATACTCAATTTTTGTACATTCCAGCCCTTCTGCGGCCCACTTGGGTGCAGTTTTGGCGAGCGAAGCGAGCCAAAGCCAAGCGCCTTTCAACCTTGGATCTGTGTTAAATTGGCAGCGAGTCAAAGCATTTTAGCTCCCCAAAACTTGCTCAAATTTGAAAATGTTGCGAAAGTTTATGACCCAAACTACCAAAAAAGTGAAAATAGTGACTTTTGAGGTCAAAAAGTGAGCAAATTCACTATTTCGTTTTGAAAGTGAGAAAAGAGGGCCGCTAGCATCCCTGAAGTCAGCTGACCGGCCACAGCCACACAATGCGTTACCGGTCGCCTCGGCCCGCGCACACTGTTAGAAATTAGCTCCGAAATTTTATGGAGAAAAACCCTATAATCACGTACATGGAGACTCCATTCATTTTCCATTTTTTTTCGGAGAGATTTTCTCAGGGCTTAAACAGATGTTCTTGAGAGCATTACTTGGGTCCTGATGGGGGGGTAAAATGCATGTCTTTTCTCAGAATGGTTAAAGAGGGCTACGCTGAAGCATTCTTTAGTCTGAAATGGTCAAAGAAGGGACAATCTTTTTCGAGCTCATTTGCCTTATATCCTGTAGCTTTCCCATAATATTATGAAAACTGAGGTAAACAAGTAGGGGTTTACCTTTCCGCCATTTTTTAACTGGTTGCAAACCTTTTTTTCGTGTTTTCGTGATAGTAAAGCATGCATTTTTGTTCAAAATTCCGAAAATTTTCGGAGAAAGCCCAGAATTTGCATTTATGGAGAGCTCCATGCAAAAGTTTCGGAAAAGCTCCATGATTTTTCCATTTTTTTTCGGAATTTTCTGACAGTGCATGATTTATCTGACCGATTTTTAAAATTTCCCGGAACAAAAGTGAAATTCCCGGAGCTTTCCCGGATTTTTCCCGGCGGCCCAAATTCCCGGCCATCACCGCAACTAAATACCGCTAAAACAATAAAAAGACCTAGCCAATGACTTTAAAAGATGTATTCCATGGTTAGCGTAGCAAGGCGTCCGTCTCCAGGAAACGGAATTCTGCACCAATCGTTCGTGAGGTGAGTCTCATGCCACATATGTCCGGGAAACAACATGGCCAATATCGTCCCCTCTTTTCGAACTCTCTTTAAAATACTGCTCCGCGTAAACGCATCAAGTCACACTGGCGCAGCGGGCAAGGGCAAGGAGGCCCGCTAGTGGGCCAGAATCTCCAGTCCGTGCGCGGCGGAGCCCCTGGCAGCCGGGGGATAGGCAGCCCACCACGCACCTCTGCCGAACAAGCTGCCCAATGCCGGGCGTTTTCCGCCTCACAGCAAGGGGACGCATCACTCAGCTGCTGTTTGCAATGCTGCAAATAGCCCATTCCGTGCATTGATCCTGAGAAGGCCACACCTGGAATTTGAGGCTCTCAACACCAGATAGGAGTCGGAGGCAGTGGTAGTGCCACTACCACTACAAGACGAGCTCACCGCCGCCGCCGCCTCCTCACCACTCTGTGCATCAATTTGGCGTTGAAAACTGCAAATACCAGGCAAGTCCAAACGGGGTGGGGGCGGAAGGGGGGGGGGCATTCAGCTATTCTTGGCGGTGTCTGTCCCCCCTCCACCTCCATTCTTGCCTCGCTTCGGGCGAAGGCCGGATTCGCGGACAGCGAGGGCATCTCTCACACGCACTAAATGTTATGTACAATTTTGTCCGAGACATCACAGTTTTTTATGCAGATGAACCAATCGTACAATTTATGTACGAAATATTGCACATATTTAACCCTTTTCGTACGAAATTGCGTACAAATTCGTACAAAAACTTCGCGTGCACAAAAAATCTGAGACGACTCGTACAAATTTGTGAAATGAAATTAGCGTGCAGGCAGGCGAACGACTGGAGCCCCCCCCCCCCTCTCGCGGTTCATAGCTGCAGCAGTGCAATTCTCGGAACGCGCGACCGGACACGGGTACGCGATATTCCGCAGTGTCGCGTCTTGCAGGGAAGGGGCAAGGGGGGGGGGGGTGCCACACGCCGTTGCGTCATGCGAAAACCAAAACCGCGGGGGCTTTGGGGGTCGGGGCAGCAATCCGTGACGTTCAACGCGCCGCCTGCGCTTCGCGTCTAGACGGACACCCTGTGCCTCTCCGTGCACAAGGCCGGCCCCGTTGCCTGATACTAGCCACACGGTCATCGCAGGCCGCCGGCCTGCACTGCTGCCTGCCGCTGCAGGGCTGCAGGTAGACTCTGGGCTATGCGAGGCAGGCAGGTGACGCGCGCCTCTACCGCCAAGGGCCGCTTGGCGGTACAAAAGAAATGTGTGAGTGACGAATGGTGTGGGGTGCCGCAGTAGGACAGTGGAATTATCAGATTACAGAAGTGGGGACATGAAACGGTAATTGTAAAAAACGCTAACGCTAACGCTAACGTGGAAGCAGATGACATTCTGATGAGAATGTTTATTTTAATATTCTTGTTTATCACTTCATAGCTGCCGGGCCCTTTCACGTTTACGCTCTCGTTGTTCTTCGGTCAGCTTCCTGGGGGCCATAGCTTTGGGCAGTGATTGCCGCTTCACGTGCTTCTTCCCACATTTCTTGTCTGTGTACTCCACACACGCAACGCGCTCCTTCGGGCCAGCCGGCGACACTGTTGTTGTTGTGCAGTGCGTGCGAGGCCTGGGCTGAGAAGCGAAAAAAGCGATAATAAAGGGCAGTTTGAAAATTGAACAGGAAGGTCAAACTAACTGTGCCATATCCATAAGAAAAGCATGCTCTATCCGTGACACGAGTCCGTTTGAAAATATATCACACGCGTGACGCTGTGCAGGGCGCCAAACATGGCAAATATCGACCTATTTCTTAACACATCCTACAATTGTGAACAATTTTCCTTCTGGGGGTCGGCCTATTCCACATAACAGTATCATGTTATATGTTTTTGGAAAGCTGAAGGCCCCACAAATCTGGACAATATCAAAGGTTTATGATTGGTTTAACCGGGTGGAAGAAACACGCCGTCAAAGATGTTGCAAAATCGACGAATTTGTGATTTTTGCGAGGCAATAAGTTGAGTTGCGAAAGTTTGCGAACCGATCTGTCACATGGAGGTGACAGAGCAGCATCTCTTCTTTACGGCCCTTTTCGCCGTTTGTTCCGCTCTGTTCCGCGTTTTGAGAAAATCGCAGTCAAAGATGACAAGTTTCGTCTCTCGCCCGGGCTGGCCGGGCGGCTGCCTGCTGTCGCCGATCGTTTGCTGGTTTCGATTTTGTCAGATATGATTTTCGGGGACCCAAAATATTCAGGGACGCATTTTCTAAATGACCCCCCCCCCCCTCCCGTAAATGCTGGATCCGCCCCTGCCGATCGTTTTCGGGTTTTGATTTCGTCAGATTTGAGTTTCTCGGACCCAAAAACCCCCGAGTAGCGATTTTGACGTCGATTAGAATTTTTATCGCTTTTTTTGCTTCTCAGCCCACTGTGCCCCGCTCCCCTCGCCTCCAGCGGCATGCGGCGTCGCCGGCGGCGGGGTCACGCTGCATCCTGCATCGGTATCGGCCGAGCGAAGCCGACCTAGCTCCGAAGGCGGTACGAGCTGAGCAGGCCACGCTAGGCCCCTGCTTGAGAGCCGAGCCGACCCGGCCGAGCCTTGCCTAGGCACGCTGCACGCCGCGCCACTGCGCCCAGCGCTGGCGGTGGGGAGGTAGAGGGGGGGGGGGGCAGGCCCCATGCCCTTTTCCGGCCCAGGCCGGCTTCACGCACGCACAGAACGACGCACGCATGGTCCCGCCCCGCCTCAAAACTATCTCGAGAGTAAAAGCAAGCTCACACCTTCATTACAATTGTATAGCTTGCTTTAGCTTTAGCAACGGTGTCATCTGCTAAAAACGCATGACTGAACCCGTAACCCGCCAGTCCGCCCGTAGTGCTGGGCACTTTCTCTTTCGGTACACAATGCGTTACTGTACCCGCGCGGGCAATGGCTGTTTGTTCCCGCCTGACTGGGCCTCGCATCGCGTCTGGGCAGAAGACAGAGGGCGAGAGGATACAGACAGTTGGAACCAGCGAGAGGAGGGGAAGGCTTATGCTAGTCCATGAGTGCGAGTGAGAGGGGGCACGAAGCTCGTGTTGGTTCGACGATAACCACGTGCGGGGTCGATTCCATTCTGGGGGAGGGGGTCGGGACGGGCTGGGCAGAGGGAGGGAGGCCTCGCGGCTAGTCGCGGCAGCCGCCACGTCGCGCCGCTCGATAGTCTACAGTCGAGTGTCTAGCCGGGTGGGACGCGGTGAGTAAAACAAATTGTATTCTACAAAATTTACTCTGCGGCTTGGTGATTTTAGAGCGTAACTAGACTATAGTAAATATTTTCAATACGTATAGAAATAATCTTTTATGAGATACAGATAATAAGCGGCAAATAATAAGGCATATACGATCATTGGTGGTCTAGCCGTCAATAGCAATAGCAGCAGGCAGGAGCACCCGGCTGGGTGCCTAACTGCGCGGCGCTACAGCCCGAAGAGCGCCGGGGCTCCGAGGGCCAGGGCCACTACGGCCCCCGCCTGACTTGTACAGTACAGTCGACTCCCGTCAGCTGGCAGGGCAACCGGGAGGCGCGTTGGACAACTAACGACACTCTACCAAAAATGTCCTGTAAATGCCGTTAATTTATTACCAGTTTTCACTGTAGGTCAATTCACAGCGTTTACTGTGATCTGCTCACGCGATTCACTGTGGTCTTGTTCACGGTGTTCACTGTGATCTGGTTCACAGTAAACACTGTGAGTTTGACGCCGCTGAGCACCGAAGTGCTGCAAATCAGGCTCCAATTCACGGCGATTACTGTGGCCAGATCACAGTGAACACTGTAACCGAGATCACAGTGAACGCCGTGACCTAGTTCACAGCAAACGCCGTGAATTGCATAACAGCAAACATTGGTAATAAATTAACGGCGTTGACAGGACATTTTTTGTAGAGTGGAGAGGCCCGGGCAGTGCGGCCAGGCCCAGCCCGGCTGAGGGTCTGGCCGGCCGGCGAGGGATTACCGGCGGCTTGATCCCCTCGCTTGTCGTGTACTATTCCAGAAGAAATATAAAAAAAATTTCTGTTCATTTTTCTAACGATCTTTTAAAATCAATGCATAGATGAGTTAAAAAGACACAGGTTTAAGGGGGGACCCTGGTGAAAAAATCGCCAAAAATCCGAAAAATAGTATTTTCAAAGTTCATAGATAAAAATGTGCATAGAAGGTTTCAAATTCAACAGGTTGAACACCTTTAAGCTAAGTGGGTAGTTTCTTTATCATTTGGAAGGAAATAACATTGAGATCAGTTGTCGTTGGCTCCTACGCTCAACTTCACAGCTTTACTCAGTCGACAAAAAATTTTGTCGTAGAAAGACTTCCTGCGTTCCTGGTTGACACCTACATGAGTCGTCTTGCATGGACTCTATTCATTGATGACTTGTCGATAAATTTTAGTGACGGAATCTTGATATCAGCCCTACTTTTTTTAAAACACACCTAACAGTTCAAAAAAAAGGAAAAAAAATCACTTTTTATAAAATGTTGAAATTTGAAAACTCATATCTCAGGACAGAAGATGAATTTGAAAATTCCGTCACTAAAATCTCTTCTATACATCTTTAGGATAACCCAAAAAAATTTTCAAGACTTTCCGTCCCAATGAAAGACGCAGGAAGATTTTTCCCCAACGCTCCAAAAAACACTAAAAAGCCACTTTTCTCAGAGACCGTTCAACATTTTGGATTGAATTTTGTTTTGGGAACTCACCATAATGAACCTCATAATTAAGCAAAGTTTCAACTTTCTGGGATTATTTTGAAGCCTACTTGAAAGTTTCACCAGGGTCCCCCCTTAAAAAAAACCACACCCCAAAATTCGAATTTTTAGCAGATGACACCGTTGCTAAAGCTAAAGCAAGCTATACAATTGCAAGAAGGTGTCAGCTTGCTTTTACTCTCGAGATAGTTTTAAGGCGGGGCGGGACCATGCGTGTGTCCGTGCGTCTGTGAAGCCGGCCTGGGCCGGAAAAGGGCATGGGGCCTGGGGCCGCTCCCTTCCCCCCCCCCCCCCCCCCCCCGGTGAAAGGGCCCGGCAGCTGTATCGGGAGAAAGGAGTCGAAAGTTGTCAATTTTCGTGAATGAAGTGATAAACAAGCATACATTAATATAAACATTTTCATTAGAATGTCATCTGCTTCCACGTCAGCGTTAGCGTTAGCGTTTTTTACCATAACGGTCGGCATGTCCCGCCGGTGGTCAGCTAACGGAGGCCACTGGTCCGGGCGTATGCATCACGGAATGACAGATTTGCGTTGCATTTTGTTCTTGACTGTGATAAAATAATTGAAGACTCAGCAACTCGTCAAAAAGTCAAAAACAAAATCCAACGAAAATCTGTCATTCCGTGATGCATACACCTGGACCAGTGGCCTCCGTTAGCTGACCGACGGGACATGCCGACCGTTATGGTAAAAATTCGAATTTTGGGGTGCGGTTTTTTTTAAACCTGTGTCTTTTTAACTCACCAATGCATTTATTTTAAAAGATTGTTAGAAAAATGAACAGAAAAAGTTACAATATTTCTACTGGAATAGTACACGACAAGCGAGGGGATTAAGAGGATGCTTTACCCGCGGCCGGGAGTGGGGATTCGCGCCCCCCGGCGAGCGGCAAGGCGCGCGTTGCACCAGTGCTGTTAAAGTTAATTTAACGATTAACGAAGTTACTTAACGCCGTTAACGTTAATTAACGAATTAACGTTAACTCGTTAAAGTAGTCAGAATGTCTTAACGTTAACGAGTTAAGTTAAGTGGGAATTTTAAACTTTTTAAACGCCGTTAACGTTTACTTTGTTCATCTGTGTATGCATATTTTGACGACATTTGGGTCATACAATATGTAGAATTTATGTCTTGGGTGAAAAAAAAATGAACAAAACCTAAATTTTTTGTAAAAGGGTTTTTGAAAGTTAGTCATTTTTTGGCATCTTGAGGACTAAAAATTTCTGTAAAAAATCAAGAAATCACACAAGTCTTCGGTTCATCAAGAAGGAAAACTAACTTTAACTTCGTTAATGCGTTAATTTAACGTTAACTCGTTAACTAATGCTGAAGAGCCTTAACTTTAACGAGTACGTTAATTCGGTTAGGTTAACGGCTTAACTTTAACTCGTTAACAAAAAAAATTAACTTTAACAGCACTGCGTTGCACCGATGCAAATGTAACGTCGCCATGGCTTCACTTTTGATCCGATTGTCACGAAACTTGGCAGACGCGTTCGTGATGCCCTGAGGCAGCCCTCGCTCGTTTTTCCCCGCGTTCCAAACCGTTCATTTGAACTTTTTTTGAACATTTCCGTTCAACAGGTTTCGGCCACAGCAGCTCAGTTTGCGGGACAGTATCCCAAAATCGGAGATCAAGGTGAGATGCGCGCTGAAGTTTTAAGCAGCTTCCCGCAAACGGATCGGCAAAATGTTGAACGACCTCGCTTGAATCTTTAAAATACAAACGCCCTGCAGCGGCGTGGACGGCGTGGATCAGCCCGGCCCGGCTGGAGCGGCTCCCCACGGCCTGGTGCAGAGCCCCCTTGCACCCAAACCCCCGCAGCGCAAGCCCGCCCCCACTCCTCCGCCGCCTAGGCCAGCCGGGGAAGCGGGGGCAGGGGGGAGGTGACAATAGGTGCATCCGCACGTGCAGTTTTGTTTCACTCGCACCCGCAGGAGGATAGACAGAGACGTGAGCGACAAGAACGCGACCCTCCGAGCCGGGCGAGGAGGCCCCGAACGGCCCCGAAACCGTCCGCCGGATCGCCGGCCGCCGGACCGCAGAGATTTCAAGAAATCATGAGAACAGGGCCAAAATCAACCTTTTCACGAAAAATCGTAGTTGCGCGTTTCGAGTCTCGCTGATTATTTCTATACCTATCTCTAAAAACCCAGTTCGGGACCTAATCGCCGCTTCCTTCTTTCACTAGAGTCACTAGAGGGCACTAGAGGCTAAATTAGAATGGTCCAGAACTTATGAAATCAAGTATTCTTTTATTTTCTGCCCTGCCGACCACTATTTGAACAATGGTTGCTCAAAGTTGAAATCACTGCTCCTAATACCACTAGAATGCTTTATCTATTTGACCTAGAGGCAAGCAAGTATCACGAGACGATGCAGAAAACTATGTTTAACAACTTTTATTTAGCATCCAATTCGATAAACCGCCTGTCAGATTGGTCAAACGGTAAAATATGTATGTATGAAAATTACGATTTGGGCCGACTTTGGGCGGCCACTGCCTAAAATCTAGGCCCTCTAGTCACACTCTCTCTACAGAGCAGTGGTCTTTAGAGGCCTTGTTTGTAAATCCTAGCTCGGGAGAGCGATTTTCTTGCGTAGTTTGGACGCTGTGTTGTCGCAAAGTTGGGCGAAACGGCGACAAATGAATAGAAATTGCGATATGGGGTGACTTTAAGCAGCCACTGCGTCTGATCCGAGGCGGTATTTCGTACCCCCTCAGTGGGCAATCGATCTTTGGACCCTCCTTTAGCACGCCTTTGTTACGGAGTGCGATTATCCGCCTTAGTTTGGAAGAAGTATTGTCTCAAAGTTGATCAAAACGGTCACAAATACCTTTGAAAAAGCGTGTTTTGGGCCGACTTTAAGCAGCCACTGCGTCTGATCCGAGGCGGTATTTCGTACTCCCTCAACAGGCATTTGGTCTTTGGACCTTCCTTTGGCATGCCTTTGTTACTGAGTGCGATTGTGTGCCTTAGTTTGGGAGCAGTGTTGGATCAAAATGAGTCAAAACAGTCAAAAATGCCTTTAAAGTCGGTTTTGATCAACTGAATGCGATTGTGTGCCTTAGTTTGGGAGCAGTATTGTCTCAAAGTTGATCAAAACCCACTTTAAAGGCATTTTTGACTGTTTTGACTCATTTTGATCCAACACTGCTCCCAAACTAAGGCACACAATCGCACTCAGTAACAAAGGCATGCCAAAGGAAGGTCCAAAGACCAAATGCCTGTTGAGGGAGTACGAAATACCGCCTCGGATCAGACGCAGTGGCTGCTTAAAGTCGGCCCAAAACACGCTTTTTCAAAGGTATTTGTGACCGTTTTGATCAACTTTGAGACAATACTTCTTCCAAACTAAGGCGGATAATCGCACTCCGTAACAAAGGCGTGCTAAAGGAGGGTCCAAAGATCGATTGCCCACTGAGGGGGTACGAAATACCGCCTCGGATCAGACGCAGTGGCTGCTTAAAGTCACCCCATATCGCAATTTCTATTCATTTGTCGCCGTTTCGCCCAACTTTGCGACAACACAGCGTCCAAACTACGCAAGAAAATCGCTCTCCCGAGCTAGGATTTACAAACAAGGCCTCTAAAGACCACTGCTCTGTAGAGAGAGTGTGACTAGAGGGCCTAGATTTTAGGCAGTGGCCGCCCAAAGTCGGCCCAAATCGTAATTTTCATACATACATATTTTACCGTTTGACCAATCTGACAGGCGGTTTATCGAATTGGATGCTAAATAAAAGTTGTTAAACATAGTTTTCTGCATCGTCTCGTGATACTTGCTTGCCTCTAGGTCAAATAGATAAAGCATTCTAGTGGTATTAGGAGCAGTGATTTCAACTTTGAGCAACCATTGTTCAAATAGTGGTCGGCAGGGCAGAAAATAAAAGAATACTTGATTTCATAAGTTCTGGACCATTCTAATTTTGCCTCTAGTGCCCTCTAGTGACTCTAGTGAAAGAAGGAAGCGGCGATTAGGTCCCGAACTGGGGTTTTTTGAGATAGGTATAGAAATAATCAGCGAGACTCGAAACGCGCAACTACGATTTTTCGTGAAAAGGTTGATTTTGGCCCTGTTCTCATGATTTCTTGAAATCTCTGCGGTCCGGCGGCCGGCGATCCGGCGGACGGTTTCGGGGCCGTTCGGGGCCTCCTCGCCCGGCTCGGAGGGTCGCGTTCTTGTCGCTCACGTCTCTGTCTATCCTCCTGCGGGTGCGAGTGAAACAAAACTGCACGTGCGGATGCACCTATTGTCACCTCCCCCCCGCCCCCGCTTCCCCGGGTGGCCTAGGCGGCGGAGGAGTGGGGGCGGGCTTGCGCTGCGGGGTTCGGGTGCAAGGGGGGGTCGCACCAGGCCGTGGCGAGCCGCTCCAGCCGGGCCGGGCTGATCCACGCCGTCCACGCCGCTGCAGGGCGTTTGTATTTTTTTGATTCAAGCGAGGTCGTTCAACATTTTGCCGATCCGTTTGCGGGAAGCTGCTTAAAAAATTTAGCGCGCATCTCACCTTGATCTCCGATTTTTGGGGTACTGTCCCGCAAACTGAGCTGCTGTGGCCGAAACCTGTTGAACGGAAATGTTCAAAAAATGTTCAAATGAACGGTTTGGAACGCGGCAAAAACGAGCGGGGCTTTCCTCAGGGCATCACGAACGCGTCTGCCAAGTTTCGTGACAATCGGATCAAAAGTGAAGCCACGGCGACGTTACATTTGCATCGGTGCAACGCGCGCCTTGCCGCTCGCCGGGGGGCGCGAATCCCCACTCCCGGCCGGGGGTAAAGCATCCTCTTAAGGCGCTTGCCCCCCCGCCGGACTCCGGCGATGGCTAAAGGAACTTATTTTGTGTATTGACGGGGAGTCGTTTTTTTCGAATACTCCGTGCCCTTTCGTTCAGGTAGTGTAGCCTTCTCCCGAGAGATGGCACTACAGTCAGGTACTTCCAAAAAATAAAAGGGTCCTAGTTCTGGGGGGAAATCCCTATACCTGCCGTCGCCTGCCCTGCATTCTGGCCGGTGACGGACAGCGCGGTGCGTTTTTTGGGAGTGTCGATGGCCAGACAGTGCGGCGACAGTGCGGCGCGGCCCGGGGCAGCCCGGGGCCCCGCCGGCGCTCGAACGATGGGCTTGTCCGTCTCTGTCTCACCCGCGCAGTGCAAGCGAGATGGCCGAGGCGAGGCATGGAGGGGGGAAACAGCGGGCCCACTGGCGAGGCGCGCGGCTCACTGTGGAGTCCGATGCGCTCCAGTTTCCAAAATTTTAAAAATTTTAATGTTGCACATGAGTGATGGCGGTTGGGTACCAACAAATTTTCCCTTTTTTTTTTACGATCATTTTTACACCAGTTCAACATCGATTTGAAATCGGGGATAAAATTTTTTCTACGGCCTTCAGCTCCTCTTATCAGACTCTGAGGATGAAACGTGTCACCCCTTTCCCTCGCGTCGTCCTTCTCGCCAAATTGTGGCCAGGGACGCATTCAAGTCGCAAGGGACTCGTTGTGGACTGGCTGGATCGGAGTCCGAGCAGGCCCGGCACCTCAGCCGGCGCGCTCCAGGTCAGCGTCTGCAGTCCCGGGTTAACCCCGGGGGAGAGGGGGAGGGGGAAGGCGGCGAAGACAAAGCCCGGCTGCAGGCGAGCTGTCTGTCATAAATGTGTCGCGCGGCACCGGCCGGCCTGCACCGAGTTCGGATACCTGCCACCGCGCCACTGTCCAGAGCCCCGCCAAACGACCGCCCAAATTCAAAAAGGGTTGAAGGGGGGAAAAAAAGTGCTTTACTTGTGCAACTCACCCTCAAAAAGTATCAATGATAGAACAAATCTGAAGGTAGATTTGTGTAGGGGAAAGACGTGCGCATTCAGTGTGACCCCTTGCGGAATGAAATTCCGAGATCATATCTCTCAAATCTGGAGTACAACTTTGAACCAATTTTGGCCCAACTTTGACCACCTATTTGGACTACAAGGAGTGTAGGCACGAACCTCGGAGGGGTCACACTGAATAGGCGCTCATTTTTACTGCACGAATATGTAATTGGTTTTGATCCACGTATCGTACTTTTGACGGGTGAGCTGCACGAAGTTTGGACATTTCAGGGTTCAATAACTTTGTTCAAATTTGAACTAGCGTCATAAAAATTTGAGAGGGGCATCATAACTGTGTTCCCAACATGTGTTCCAAATTTGAGCCTAATCCGTTAACTTAAATTTAGGGGGGCAATCGCCTTAAGAGGATATGGTCACTCCCAGAAGCGGCATTTCCAGGGCCGCGCAGGGCCTCTTTCTAACGCCGTTGGCCCACCGTTCGAGGTATCGATATGAAACTTGACAACGGGCTCAGAAGGGATCAATCTCAATGACGGTGCGTCCAAAAAAATTTTTGAACGCCGAAGTTAGCCCCAGGGCAGTCCAGTTCTGGTCCAACTTTTGTTCACAACAAGTCCTCAGAAAATGGAATATCCAAAAAGGGCCACGGCCACGTTGTAGCTGCAACTTTGCTCTATCCAGAGAACTTGTCCCCATCTGCGTGCGGTCAAAAATAGAGATCAAACCTGGTAGACGGCGGACCTCTGCACGGCGGATTGAACATCTGCGAAGTTTTGAAAAGGAACTGTCGCAGAAGAGCTCTACTAACCCCCCCCCCCCCCGCCCCCCTCCGGGCGGCCCGCCTGCAGCCCGCTGCTTTTCTCTGCGCCGGGCCCCCGCTGGGCCCCCCCCTCATTTACGCGCCGGAGCCGAGGGTCGGGAGCGTGACGGCTCGATTTATGGCCTTGTACTCCGAGAGTTAAATTTTTTAACGGATGACTCTAGACTCTCAGGAAAACCATTGCACTCAGCGCGTGTTTCCCTTGTGCCAGGCGAATCAAATTTTAATTTTCTACGATAATTTTGACCTTTGTCATTGTTTCAACAGGTCCGGGTCAAATGGTCATAGAAACTAAAATTTTAGTTGCCTGTCACCAGAATAGCACGCCAAATCTTCGTAAAATTTTCAAAACTAGAAAATGCCCCCTTTTTAAAATTTTGGGCCCGTACAGCCTAGAGCCATAAATCGACCTGTCACGGTGCCGAACCTCTCGGGTGAGGGTGGGCAGCCCGACAGTCCCCATTCAGTGAAACAAAGTCGGCGACAACATGTGCGGGGCTTGGAGACGGTACAGCTCGTCGGCACAAATATTGCCCTCCTCTCTCCGACTAGCTCCAAACCCGCCGGCAGAGGTCCGCCGTCTACCAGGTTTTGATCTCTATTTTTGACCGCACGCAGATGGGGACAATTTCTCTGGATAGAGCAAAGTTGCAGCTACAACGTGCCGTGGCCCTTTTTTGGATATTCCTTTTTTCTGAGGATTTGTTGTGAACGAAAGTTGGACCAGAACTGGACTGCCCTGGGGCCTAACTTAGGCGTTAAAAAAATTTTTTTGGACGCACCGTCATTGAGATTGATCCCTTCTGAGCCCGTGTGTCAATTTTCATATCGATACCTCGAACGGTGTGGCCAGGACGGCTTTAGAAAGAGGTCCCTGCGCGGCCCTGGAAATGCCGCTTCTGGGGAGGTGTACCATATCCTCTTAAGCCGCCGGTAATCCCTCGCCGGCCGGCCAGACCCTCGGCCGGGCTGGGCCTGGCCGCGCTGCCCGGGCCGAGGTGGTGGGGATGACTCCGTGCCGCTCCGTGCCAACTATCGAATGGTCAAGGGTGGTCAGCTAACGGGAGTCGACTGTACATACCTGTACTCCCTCCTTCGCCAGGTGGACAAAGAAGAGGAAACCTCTTGGCCCCTTATAGTAACACCTTTCGGCGCACCCTATACCACACCTGGCGGGGGGATTTGGAGGAGGGGAGATCGTTATTTTCGGTCTGCTAGCCAGCCTGCTGCTCGCTCTCGCTCGTCCCCATTCCCCATACAGCCGGCAGACAGCGAGAGCGACACAGCTCCCATGCAACGTACAGTGTCGACTCGGAAACTGGAACTCACAGAGCAGTCTAAGGCAAGTCCAACGTCCAACGTAGCGCGGGGGGTCGGGGGCCGTGGGTGGCGTGGGTGCGGGGTTAAAGCGTGTAGCATCTAGACGAAAGGGGAAGGGAGGGGAGGGCGGTCTGCATTCGCGGCCGGGCGGGGGGCCTGCATTCGCGGATCCGCGACGCCGCGAGCCGAGCCGTGAGGTGACGCGTCCGTCCGCGTCCGCCATAGTGGCACGCCAGTCTAGAGTTAAGTGGGGACGCACAGTTCAGTCTTTGGTGAGTACATTTAAATAACTTGTAATGCATATCGTTCGCCCATCCAATACTATGCCTTGCTGTGAAAATTTCAAAAACCGAAAATGCAGTTCAGTTTACATGTTTGCATAATAATTATACTCTGACTATCTGACGCGCAACTGTCTCTCACCCAGTCAGCAATATAACATTCACTGCAATAAATACACATGGTACTAAAACCAAAAAGCTCTTTAGCCATGATAGACAGCACATTCAATTCAGTTTTTTAATAACAGGAAAAGTAGCGATATACATCGGCAACTTTGGCCCGTCCCGTACATTAAGGGGGGACCCTGGTGAAACTTTCAAGTAGGCTTCAAAATAATCCCAGGAAGTTGAAACTTTGCTTAATTATTAGGTTCATTATGGTGAGTTCCCAAAACAAAATTCAATCCAAAATGTTGAACGGTCTCTGAGAAAAGCGGCTTTTTAGTGTTTTTTGGAGCGTTGGGGAAAAATCTTCCTGCGTCTTTCATTGGGACGGAAAGTCTTGAAAATTTTTTTGGGTTATCCTAAAGATGTATAGAAGAGATTTTAGTGACGGAATTTTCAAATTCAACTTCTGTCCTGAGATATGAGTTTTCAAATTTTGACATTAAGAAAAAAGTGATTTTTTTCCCTTTTTTCAAACTTTTAGGTGTGTTTTAAAAAAAGTAGGGCTGATATCAAGATTCCGTCACTAAAATTTTTCGACAAGTCATCAATGAATAGAGTCCATGCAAGACGACTCATGTAGGTGTCAACCAGGAACGCAGGAAGTCTTTCTACGACAAATTTTTTGTCGACTGAGCAAAGCTGTGAAGTTGAGCGTAGAAGCCAACGACAAATGATCTCAATGTTATTTCCTTCCAAATGATAAAAAAACTACCCCCTTTTGCTTTAAAAGGGGTTCAACCTGTTGAATCTGAAACCTTCTATGCACATTTTTTTCTATGAACTTTGAAAAAACTATTTATTGGAATTTTTGGGGATTTTTTCACCAGGGTCCCCCCCTTAAAAAAAATTTTGAATTTCGCCTTTGTTTTAAACCCCGACGAATTTTAAAACCCGGGTCTAGGGTCAAAATAAATGTCGTTTTTGTCATCAGCACCCTCAAAAACATCAGAAACAATGCAAAAACTCGAATAAAAAAATGTTCCGAAAAACCCCCCTGGGATTTGAACCCGGGTCCGAACTTCTCCGATTCGTTCGAAAGTGGCACCATTGGTTTTTTTTTCGTCGCACCGATTCCAAAAATACCCCCACATGCCTGCTAGCTGCATCCGTTGCCGAGATCCTCCTCGACCCCCTGTAGACCATGATGCACCTGCAGCAGCGCCCCCGGGGCTCGGATCGGATTTGCTGCCACCGGGCGGTTCTTAGGGTCAACCCCAAAGGGGGCTGCATACCAAATTTTGGGCAAGATCGGAAACGGGAAGTCCTCGGACGAACGAACGGACGAACGAACGAACGAACGGACGCACAGCATGCATCATACTATATGCCCGTCCCTCCGTCATTTTTTTACAAAAAATAAACGGGACGGGCCAAAAAATGGAGCATCTCAAAATAAATGGTTGCTGCAGTCACCCAGACAGCCCACAGGAACAAAGTGAATAAGGTTCTGAAAAGCATATCATTTGATATTAGGTAAGAAAAGTCACCTTACTCTATCAAAATCAAATGTCATGTCCCATTGAGATACAGAAAGAAATTTTTTGTACATTTTGTTTACTTAATGATAAAGCTTTTCCAGCATAGTTGAAGTCTTAACTCTATTTTTAATTTAGATGGAAATTTTTCATTTACTGTAGTAAACTGTTACCCAAAACACAGTTTTTAAAAAAGAAATTCAGAATTAATTTGGCCTAAAATAAAGTCAGAGGGACTAAGACATGGATTATTGGACATGGACATGGGCAGCAGAAGGAATTTGAGAACACGATCACATTTCCAAAAAAAGTTGGAAAAACATCGGATGGTGAGAAATAAATAGGTGTTTTGACATTAATAACGTAAATTTGAAGAATTGATCATACTTTCTTCTCAAAGATCCTGACAGTGCACAGAGACAAAAGCATTGCACTGCCTCTCTCGCACAGTTTAGGGATCAACTCTCAACAAATTGTATGAAAAGTTCGACACTCTCTGCAATCGTATATTAGAGCCAAAACACAACAATTTGTTAATTATTAAATTAATATTTGTGTTAATTTTATGTCAAACTAACCTTCTGTTTGTTACACTATGATAAGAAAGAGTCTGCAAAGACTCTGGTAATAATTATAAAGATAATAAAAAATGTCAGGTTTTCAGTTAATTGAAGTGGAAAGCTATACATTCAATATGAACAATTCATCATACTGTCTATGCAAGGATCTTGCTAGAGTCAATCTTTATACTAATTGATATAACTTGGTCCCTGAAATATAGGAATTTGAACTCCATATCTTATTACATGCTTAGTTGCGCAGCATAATTAAAGAAGAGGCTTAACATCAGAGCAACTCAGTCATCAAAATTTGCAAAGTGATATGTGTGCACCGTGTCAGGCATCAGAGTGTCAACCTGCATTGGCAGTGAGCCCAAACGGCGCCCGAACTACGTAAGGGTGCTCTTCAATGGACGTTGCCAGCTCGTCGTCAGGCAACCTAAACGGGCCCGAAACGTAGGCAACGTACGGCACCTTGGGGGCAACGTTGGGGCAACAATGTGTTCCCGTCGGGAGGACTGAAAGTCAAAATCTAAAGTTACTAACCGAGAGAACAATTTTTCCTTGGTGTGGGAAGTGTGCCAGAGTTGAAATCCCATGTGGATCTAGTCAAAATTGCGCAAAAATAAAAATAACTCAGGGGAGCGGAATTTTGGTTTCAGCGGTTTGGGAACAAAAGGAATGCACTTTAATAGCTGCCGTAATTCTGGCGTGTTTTCAGGGAACCCTTGCGTTCGGAATGTACACTGCAAAATACATGGAAAGGCGGCGCGCGCACTTTACCCCCACTCAGCACGGCCATTGTCGTGGACTTCCGGTCTAGATTTTCTCCGAAGTACCCAATTTTCCACCCGAGTGCACACTGGGAAAACCTTACAAACTATTTTGGGCCTTACAAAGAAAAGTAGTTTGTAACAAAGTATTTAGAGCATACGTAAGCTTACAAAGAAAATACTTCGTAATTTACGAACTATTTCTTCGTATAACAAAGTATTTTAGTTTGTTGTATGTATGCTCAAAATACTTCGTAAGGTTTCAAGAGTGCATTGCATTGGAGTTACATTCCCTTCTCCCGCTTCCTGGATCATTTAAAATAAATGCAGCCGAGATATTCGCAAAAGCTTTCGCGGCAGCACATAGAGTACTGACCTTCATGTCGCGGTCAAAGACAGACTCGCCCAAGACGTGGTTGACGAGGGCGGCGCGCGACAGCTCCGCCTCGGACAACCACGCCACGCCGGCCGTCTCCCGCAGCCACTCAACGGCAACCCGCCTCAGCCCGGCAGAAAGCGTCTCCTGGTACCATCTCATCGAGGTTCTCATGGCCTCCGTCAGCCCCTGAAAAACAACAGTCGTGGTTACGAGGCAAACCCAGCAGTGTACTCACTGCGCTGTCCTCGGCGTGTAGTCAACGCGTCCTCATAGATAATAGGCACGGTCACGGTCACGGCGGAGGGAGATACGGTGGCGGCACGGGGCTGCCCAGCGTGAAGCACGTTTTGGGACGAGATAGGGTTTTTCTACCGCTCACGAGATGGCGCGCGCGACGCTAGACGGCTGGCTCGAACACCCGTCCGGCCTACCTGCGGTCCGGGCCGCGCACCCTTCCCGCCGCTGGACAAGGGTCAGCTTAGCCCAGAGGTGCCGGGGCCGAGAGGCGCGCGGGCCGAACGGTGTTCGGGTGGACTCGGTCACCCGCTCGGCTGGACCCGACTCGTCAAACGCCGCCGGCCGTGGCGTGGCGGAGCGGCGGGGATTGCCCGGACCCCGTCCCGGCTAAGCTGAGCCCTGTGCAGCGGCAGGAAGGGTGCGCGGCCCGGACCGCAGGTAGGCCGGACGGGTGTTCGAGCCAGCCAGCCAGCGCAAGTACAGGCGGAGCGGGCCCCGTGCCGCCACCGTATCTCCCTCCACCGTGGTCACCGTGGTACAAGCAAGCAGGCCCGTTTTGTTGCCCGCGTCCCCAGGACGGGGCCCAAAAGTGGCACTCTACTTTCAGTTTCCCGCGCCCGACCTGTCCGACCAAAGCCCCTTTCCTTGGAATAGGTCACGAACGCAGGCAAAGGATTACATGTTCGACTCCTGGGGGACGACAACGCGACCCAGGCGCCCGAAAAGTTCCAATTGCCTGCGTGCGGACCTAATCCGGTGTTTTCCCGGAAAAGGTGGTACGGAATCGCTCGGTGGTGGTACGGTGGTACGGGGCTTGAAATAGTGGTACATGTACCACCAAGGTGGTACGTCTGGCAACACTGGCCCTCCGCCACGCGGCCGAGTGAAGCTCGTTTTTGGCCCGTTTCGTAGTTCCGAACGCTCCGCTAGTAGCGCTGTTCCCCATGTGGGCCGGGGTGGTGGGGGAAGTGGGCCGGCTCACTATTGGCTGGCCGCTGGCGGCGGTGCGCGGCGGTGCGCGGCTGCCAGCCACCAGCCAATAGTGAGCCGGCCCACTTCCCCCACCACCCCGGCCCACATGGGGAACAGCGCATCCTGGCGGAGCGTTTGGAACCACGGAACGTCCAGAAACGGGCTTCACTCCGTAGCGCCTAGTGTCCCCACCGTCTCTCCCTACACCGTGATAATAGGCCTGAAAGTCCCAACTAATTAACGCCCCCCAAGGGCATTAAGCGATTCACGGCGTGAAAGAATGTTTTTAAGGATTTTAGTGCGTAGTTGCGCACAAATTCATGCATTTTGAAACGCATGCAGTTTCGTGCACTGCTTACGCGCAACAAACTACATCGAACTACATTGTAAATGAGAGTGTAGGAACAGGTACCCTCTCACAGTCTTCGTCCACGTCCACGGTGACGGGCAGCTTCTCGATGCGGGAGTCGCGTTGGGTGGCCAGAGCAGTCCTCAGCGTGCGCACCGCTACCGCCAGGATGACGAAGTTATCGTCGTCCCCGGCCGCATAAGCTGCGACGACAGCAAAAGTTATTACTTGTTGCATTCTCAGACTGCTATTGACTTTTTGTCCTTTGTTTAAGGGTTTTTTACACAGCAATAAAAAGTATTATTTCCTCAATATCTAGATATTGTTCGTTACATTGCCTTAAAGTCAATTTGCTATTAACAAAGAGTCAATACGCAATTGGCCTTTACAGAAGAGTCAATAATTCATGACAATTTAGTCTTTATAGTGAACAATACTGTACATGGTTACGAAGAAAATACTACTTACTGCTTAAAAACTACTTAAGCAATTATTACTGCTTAAAAACTACGTAAGCAAAGGACAAAAAGTCAATAATGGAGAGAAAGAAGTCACGAGTCCGAGAGTGAACTGCAGTTTCTTGTGCATGACGCTATGCACGCAACACGCAACTGAGCATGCGGTCTTGTGCTCCACTATGCACAAAAATGTGCGTTGTTGCGCATGAAATTCGTGCATTTTCAAACGCATGCTACACTGTTAAAAATAGTTGTTTTAAAACAACAACACAGTTACCAACCTCGACAACGCTGTTGTTTGTGAACAAGTTTGCTTGTTTTGAAACGACGAATTCGTTGCTAATTATTTTAATGACTTATGCTGTTTCAAAACAATATTTTGCTGCTTACAAACAACCCGGACAATCTAAGAAGTGGTTACTGCGGGGTAACCGGGACTCTACTAGGCCTGTGACCTAATCGGCAATAAAAATTGATGCAAATAAGGCTGTCTATCGGTTTACAAACATCTTGTGGACGAACGACGCCACTCGTTAGTAAACAACAAAAGTCATTTGAAAACAACTTTGATCGCTAAGAAAATTAGCAACATATTTACTGCTAAATTACAACATAATTTTTAACAGTGTATAGTTTCGTGCATAGCTTATGCACAAAAACTTATGTACATATAAATTTAATGTGCATGAATAAACTTATTCACATGGTAAAGAATGTGACACAATGCTCAAAACGAACGGGCCACATTCGCTATTCAGCGTGACCGTCAGGAACGACATTTCAGGAACGACAGTGAATGGCACTGACCTTCCGGCACCCTGAACTGGGCGCGCTGAAAGGCCCTGCACTCGGCAGCGTGCCTGCCGTCGTCGCTGCACTCCTCGGCGCACACGGGGACGCCACAACGCTGGCATTGGCGTCCACGTCGGCGTTGCAGCGGGCCGTGGCAGCCGAAGCACAGTCTCTGCGAACCAAGAACATCAACACGTCATAAGACTGGCCGGTAAGATTTCCCTGGTGGGATTTTCTTGATGATTTTTGGACGTCCCGTATGCATCGCCTTTTTCTCATTTTGGACAGATTCTGATACCCAAAATTCGTTCCTCTGGCGTCCCTCTGTATCCGACACAGAAGGTATAAATATCCTCCGTATCCACAACGCATATTAACCGTATCAAGAGCATCGTAATGCATCACAAATACATCCAATATTCACCTTTTGCGTCCCCAATGCGTCCAAAGCACATCCAGAAACTGTCGGGGCTTAGTCCGGCTGCATCCAAAACGCATCCAAGAAGCATCCGTTGCCGGTGACCCTAAGGGAGTATGGGGCAATTTGTAACAGGGGCGATTCGTAACAAATGCGTTTATTAATTTGAGTGGAGGGAGCAGAGGAAAATCTGAGTATGGCCCCTCTTTCGCTTCAAGTACAGGGTCCTTGAACAATCGAAGCGGATGTGATCGGTGCTCAGGTATAGTTTTGGAGGGCGTCTGAAATATAGGGTATACCGAAATTTCGGCAAACAGGCAAATCTTTTATTTTGAGTTCTAGGAAGTTTCTGTCTGAGGCTCCCCAGGTATGAATCACCATCGAAGTACCGTTGGGGCCTTGAAGCGTGACCCCTTTACAATGTTAACACGTGGCATAAGTTGCTTTTACTTTGTCCAGTGATAGTTAGGGACGGATTTCTTGCGTATCAGGCATTTGGGGTGATTCGTAACAGACCCGTATAAAAACAAGAATGTAAGTAGTTTTTGCTGTTAAATGCTTGAATTATTTCTCGAATCATCTGCTGTTTTATTCCAATACATTAACACAGCAGGGGCGTAATTAGGCGGGTCGAAAGGGGGGGGCGAATGTTTGAAAAGTTGCCTACCTTCAAGGAGCCTGATAGGTAATTTTTAGGGACGTGGTTTATTCTACATTTGTTTGGACACATAGCGAGAATTTAGAATTAGATGGCTTTCAGCGAGCGAAGCGAGCCAAAAGCTATGAATGCTTAACGGTCTGAAACGTTGTTTCCGAGTCCTACAATGGGGAAGACTTTTTCGTCTCGAAGGGCTGGCACACTTGCTTCCCCCCACTTGCCACGGAGCCGAAATTTAGAAGAGACTTCCTGTTGCGAGCGAAGCGAGCTAAAAGCTATAGCCTTGTTGAGCGGGAAATGTTACAACTTTAACTTGGGGTCTTAGTCCTAGGATTCCAGGGGACTTTAAACATTACCAGGTACATATTTTTTGTCGGCCAGACAAACAAATTGTTGAAAATACGTTGCACACAAATTTTCTTTCCGGCCCAAGATGGTTAAGGATCTGAGAAGGCATTACACATATCAGTCATAAGGTACCTCAATCCGCTTTATTTGCCAGCGGAGAGAATCCAGAAGCAAGTTACCTCCCACTGTTAAAAAAAATCTGAAAATTCAGACCACTTTTGTCAGACTTGGTGGTCTGAATCTACTTTTCAGACTTGTTTCAGACTGCTTGTCTGAAAATTATGCCTTCCGGTATGAAAATTGCGACCTGATCGTCTCAGAAACTGATTTCAGACCAGTGCAGTCTGAAAATTTAGATGGTTAAGTCTGAAAATTCAGACCAACCCAAGATTTCGTTTGTCCGCTAGATGGCGCGCATGTTGTGGAACATACCTACTTCTGTATAAAAGGCTTCTAATGTGAAAATATATTAGTCGAAAAGTTCCAAATTGACAGAACTTAATCGGCCATATGAGAACCATTCTCTGCTGCAAGATTTATCTCCCTAATATGGGTGGAAGTTAACAATCCACATTCTAATTTACCTCTCGCGGGTGGCTCCGTGTCGCCAGTTCCTTGGGTGGCCACAGGCCGGCCTCTCGAGAGTCAGGGAAAAGAACAGAGGACCTTCTCCCTCCTCACAATTTTTACCTAGTGTTGTCCTCTCTGGAGGTTCACACACACCTGAGATTCTTTCTACGTCTTATTGAACATGGCATGAACCTTAAAGTTCACTATCTTCGTACAGGACTGAATTTTCAGACCACCAAAATCTTGAATGTAAGACTCTCGAGTTCTGAATTTTCAGACCATCTAAATGGTCTGAATTTTCAGACCTCAAGTCTGTTAATAACTTCTTACCAATTTGGTCTGAATTTTCAGACTTTTTTTTTAACAGTGCCGGCGAGCGAAGCGAGCTAGAAGCCAATGCCTAAGTGTGTCCAAAATGTGAGTTGTTCGGGCCAGGCTAAGGGACGATTCCTGACTACCGGCTATTTCTCGGGCCAATCGGACCCAGTAAGGGCACACTGTTCGGGATTATTTTGTGAAATTACGATTAATTGTCTGTTAAATCTGTACCACGAACTGCTCGTAAATTTCAAAAACGATCTGATCATCCATCTTTTTTTCGTCAATTTACTAAAGTATTCTTAAACTTACAAACTTATTCCTCAAATTTTGGTCGTTTCAGACAATTTTTCTTCCTATATAGTAAGGAAAGAACGGACGAAAACGCATTTTTTTAGACTTGGTTTTACAATTATGCTTGTAAATTAACGATTTCACCTGTAAATTTAAGAAACAGTTTGTAAAATGATGAACAATTTGTCAATTTACAATTTACTTTGTAAAAAAACATGCAGTTCGTGGTACAGATTTAACAGACAACTATTCATAAAAATAAAGCTCAATTTGTAAGAAAACAAGTTTTTCGCGTGATAAAACGAGAATAGTCGTAAGATAATGATTTTATCAGTAAAACTACGATCTTTCGTCAGTAACATTAAGATTTCATCGTAAAATTTCGAATTTATTCCTAAATTTATGAGTAAAGTTTGTCGAAAATATGACAATTGCTCATTTCATGAATCTTGTAGTTATTTTACGAATTATTATTTGTAAAATTACAACTCTAATTGTTGGGATTACTGTTGTAAAATAACGACTTCTCTTAACAGTGCAGTACTTTTGGCCCCCTTCGGGGGCCAAAGGGGGGGGGCCCTAATTACGCGCCTGTAACACAGCTCGAAATGCATTTTAAAGCGAGTTATTCTATGATTTCCTCTAAAATTGAAAAAAGTGAGGTTAGGATCGACAAAGCCTATCAGTTAAGGGGAGGTTCTGGTGAAAATCTTGCAATTTTCCAAATGGATCCCACAGTCACAATTTGTTCGGAATATAAAATTTTTCATAGAGGAGACTAAAATTTGACTTTTGAAGGCACATGCCAGGCTGTAAACCCAGTCGAAGAGTCTTTTTGAGCCTATTTTGGCTGTATCTTAAAAAATCTCCTTGCGCATACTATTTTGTCGTAAAAGGTTGACCTTGACATTTTTCACTTCTTCGATTCATTTGCAAAAGATTCCGGCATGCATAGCTCAAAACTTCCATTATGTTATTAATTATTAGCTTTTTAAGCTGAAAAGTCCCTAAAATTTGTCTATTTTGCACATTTTTGATCAATTATAGCGAAATGCTTGGTTAGAAAGCTTGCGAATAAAAATGCAATTGACATTTTGAGATGTGCATGCCGGCATTTTTAAAAAATGAATCGAAGAAGTCAAAAATGTCTAAGTCAACCTTTTACGACAAAATAGTATGCGCAAGAAGATTTTTAAAGTTATAGCCTAAATGGGAGAAAAAGGCTCTGCGACTGGGTTCAGGGCATAGAATGTGCCTCCCCAATGAAAAATTTTAATAAATACCTGATGAGACATCAAATTTTTAACTAATTTTCACAGTGGGACCTATTTAGGAGAAAATAGCATTTTCACCAGAACCTCCCCTTAATGCTCAGGCGGGCAACGGCATCTTGTAATGTAGATTTTTAGACGTCCGCAGGACACCCGAAGAACAACTGGTGGAGGAGATACCATTCCCGACGATGTTTCATTTAATGTGTAGGATGTTATGAAAAGCCCCATGGCTGTTACAAATCACCCCATGCTGGGGCGATTCGTAACAGCATGCAAGGGTTTGGAAAACGTCTTAGATTTCAAAGATTACGGACTTCAGATTGATCCAATGGAGCTGCACAGTCTAGATGAAGGGCCAGACTGCTCAACTGGCACAAGTTTGACACCGATATGCAGAATGTTCTTAATTTTGTATAGGGAATTCCGAAATCTGTTACAAATCGCCCCATACTCCCTTACAGCGTCTGGAATTCGTCCCCATGCATCCTCGGCCTCCACACAGCATCAGAAAGTATCCACTGTATCCACCCAGCATTGCAGGATATCCGTTGGAGTCGACCTGACGTCAGGGCGTATTCTAAAGCATTCAAATGGCGTCGGGGCGTATCCTGTCGACCGCCCTAGCGTCCACCTGGCGTCGGGGCGTATTCTCGGCGTCCACCTAGCGTCGGTGCGTATCTTTGGCATCCAACTGGCGTCGAGGCTTATACTTGGCGTCCATCTGGCGTCGGTGCGTATCCTGGGCGTCCACCTGGCGTCGGTACGTCCCCCTGGCGTCGGTGCGTATCCTGGGCGTCCACCTAGCGTCGGCGCGTATCCTGAGCGTCCACCTAACGTCGGGACGTATCATGTGGGGTCCAAAAGCATCCTGAATACGTCCTGTCCGCCTCCGGACGTCCTCTCTTCATTCAGAACGCATCCAAACCACGTCCAAAAGATTTGAATCGTATCCAGATCGCATCCATTTTACATCCGATGTGATCAGATGTGATTCGGGTGTGTTGTTGATGAGACGGATGATAGGGATGCTTGTTGGATGTGTTGTCTGCTCTGGATGGGTATTGGACGTCTTTCGGATGAAGGATGATTCTCTGCTCCAGATGAGTGCGGACGACTTCCCGATGAGGATGAGATGGATCTTTCTTGAAGGCTGGTGGTTGGACGTGCTGGATGTCGCTTGGATGGGATGTGCGATGAACTTCTCGAAGATGGTGCTGATTTACCGGGAGTCGAACCCGGTACCCTCCGCATGCTGGTTAACCGCTGAAGCCCCTCGGCCATCACTTCCTTGTTAAGAGCGAAGCGCATTGGATACTCTTAAACTTCATGCAAGGAAGCATCTGCCAAGCATCCTTAGTCCGTCCTACCCGTCTACCCGCAGGGCGCATCTTTAGCGTCCGCCTGGTGTCGGGGCGTATCCTTGGCGTCCACCTAGCGTCGGGGCGTATCCTTGGCGTCCACCTAGCGTCGGGGCGTATCCTTGGCGTCCACCTAGCGTCGGGGCGTATCATTGGCGTCCACCTAGCGTCGGGCCGTATCCTTGGCGTCCACCTAGCGTCGGGGCGTATCCTTGGCGTTCACCTAGCGTCGGGGCGTACATTGGCGTCCACCTAGCGTCGGGGCGTATCCTTGGCGTTCACCTAGCGTCGGGGCGTATCATTGGCGTCCACCTAGCGTCGGGCCGTATCCTTGGCGTCCACCTAGCATCGGGGCGTATCCTTGGCGTTCACCTAGCGTCGGGGCGAACATTGGCGTCCACCTAGCGTCGGGGCGTATCCTTGGCGTCCACCGAGCGTCGGGCCGTATCCTTGGCGTCCACCTAGCGTCGGGGCGTATCCTTGGCGTCCACCTGGCGTCGCGGCGTATCCTTGGCGTCCACCTAGCATCGGGGCGTATACTTGGCGTCCACCTAGCATCGGGGCGTATCTTTGGCGTCCACCTGGCGTCAAGGCACATCCTTAGCGCCTCCCAGGCGTCAGCGCGTATCCCAGGCGTCCACCTCGTTTCGGGGCCTGTCCTTGTAATCCGACAGGTGTCAGAGTCGTTTTTAACATTTGACGGCCCTTAAAAGGTCAAAGCCAGGCCAAAAACCTATGTTCCGACCATTCGTTGAAAAGATCTCGTCAAGATCTATCCAACTCTGACATAAAATTTTTCAGTTGGTCACTCTCCTTTTTTGAAGATAGAGTTACATAAGCTCTATCTTCGAAAAAGGGGAGTGACCAACTGAAAAATTTTATTTCAGATTTGGATAGATCTTGACGAGATCTTTTCAGTGAGTGGTCGGAACGTGGTGTCGGTCTTGGCATAGCCCTTTAACGGCCCTTAAAAGGTCAAGGCCATGGTCAAAACCCATGTTCCGACCACTCATTGAAAAGATCTCGTCAAGATCTGTCCAAATCTGTCATAAAAATTTTCAGTTGGTCACTCTCCTTTTTTGAATAGAGTTAAATAAGCTCTATCTTCAAAAAAGGGGAGCGACCAACTGAAAATTTTTATGACAGATTTGGACAGATCTTGACGAGATCTTTTCAATGAGTGGTCGGAACATGGGTTTTGGCCATGGCCTTGACCTTTTAAGGGCCGCCAAATGTTAAAATGACCCGTACGCCCTGCTATCAAGGATACGCCCTGATGCCAGGTGGACACTACCGATACGCCCGGACGCCAGGTGGACGCCAACGGATACTCGACGACGTGAAGTGGACGCCGTGGATACGCCCCGATGCCAGGTGGACGCCAAGGATACACCCCGACGCTAGGTGGACGCGGGAGATACGCCTCGACGCCAGGTGGACGCCGCAGATACGCCCTGACGCCTGGTGGACGCTAAGGATATGCACCGACGCCAGATGGACGTCGAGGATACGCCCGGACGCCAGGTGGACACTACCGATACACCCCGACGCCAGGTGGGCGCCAACGGATACTCAGTGACGTGAAGTGGACGCCGTGGATACGCCTCGATGCTAGGTGGACGCTGTTGATACGCCCCGACGCTAGGTGGACGCGGGGGATACGCACCGACGCCAAGGATACGCGTCGACGCCAGGTGGACGCCGTGGGTACGCCCTGATGCCAGGTGGACGCCGTTGGATACGCCCCGACGCTTGGTGGACGCGGGGGATACGCACCGACGCCACGTGGACGCCTTGGATACGCAATGACGCCACGTGGACGCTGAAGATACGCACACCGACGCCAGGTAGACGCTGAGACGCCAAGGAGGCGCACCGACGCTAGGACGACGCCAAGGAGACGCACCGACGCTAGGACGACGCCAAGGAGACGCACCGACGCCAGGTGGACGCCAAGGATACGCACCGACGCCACCTAGACGCCTTTGATGCACTGTGATGCATTTCAGACTCTGGAGGATGCCTTGAACGGGCCGTCGGTGAGCTGGATGCATCTTGGATGCCTTCCGGACACAGCCGGAACGCCATCGATCGATTTCTGATTCCTTTTTGACTCGTAGATGTAAGGGATAATTTTTGGACCTGAACACTGAGAATGAAAAAGTCATGATCAATACCCAATTTTGGGCGAGGTTTACTTTCTCGCCCAAATTTGGGCGAGGAATGTTTCCTCGCCCAATTTGGGCGAGGAAAGCTTCCTCGCCCAATTTTGGGTGAGGAAGGGTGTACCAGCTCCCTATATAGCTCCATAGTATTATGACCCAAATTTGGGTGAGAAAACTTTCCTCACCCAAATTTGGGCGAGGAAAATTTCCTCACCCAAATTTGGGTAATAAAGAATTCCTCACCCAAAATTTTAGTCATGATCATGACTCTTTCATTCTCAGTGTAACGGGGCTTACTGATGCGTCTGAAACATTTCGGACGCTGCAGGGCCGCCTCGGATTTACTGGATCACAACGACTCCTGACGGTCTGGATGCAATAGGAACGCGTGGACGTGAAGGATGTTCCCTGGACCTAAAGGAGACATTCTGATGTCCCCAATACATTTCGGACGCCGAGGATTATTTTTGATGTCCTATGGACGCTTTTTGATGCCTAAGACGCTGCGGACGCGCCCTGATACGTACGGGACGGGCATATATCCTAGATACCGCGATGTGAATTTGATTCATTTGGGCGATGAGGATGCCGTGAAACTCTGCGGATTGCTTTTGGATGGCCATGACAGTGCGGATAGATTTAGGACGGTTTTGAATCCAAAGTATTCGGATAGGTTGATGAAAAAGAGACATGTTTAGAACGGTCGGACAAGGTGGATGACAATGGATGTTTAGTGGACACGCATCGATTATATGCAAAAGATGCCCAGGATGCGATGGGGACAGATGCAGGACGTCGCGATAGGTTGGATACTAATCGGACAGGCTAGTTCGGATACCTGGACGACTTTGGAACGTATATTGTATGCTGCGGATGTGCTGACGAAATTGAGATAAATTCTGACATCCGAAACCTATCCAACGTCCCACCAGGGATTCCCACACTGCAAGAAAGAACCACGACAAAAGTACACAAATTTCTGGCAAATTTTTCATTAGGAATTTAGTGTACTTTTCAGGTACAACAATCGTTGTACAAAGTACAATGAAACCGGCATGAGGAGTGCTGTGCAGTCCAGGGCTCGTTGTGGTTTGAACAATTCTCGTTGTACTTTCTACAATCCCTTTTGTTATTTTGTTGCACTATAGATTTTGTTGTACTTTTGTTGTGCTACGTATTCACACTTTTTCTTGCAGTGCACCGTCCCTTGACCCACCTGTTCCAGTGTGCCGTGGGCCTGCAGGTCGGCGAAGGTGACTCGAGGGATCTCCCTGAGGATGACGGTCTCGGCGGGGATGTCCCTGGTGGCCACCAGGCCGCCCTCTCGCGCCTCCACGCTGCCGCAGCCCGCCCGGTGCCGGGGCCAGTGCTGCCGCTGGTGCTCCTTGCCGCAGTAGTAGTGCACGCGGCAGCGCGCGCACGGCAGGCCGTCCTCGCCGCACACGGCGCACGGGCCTCGCGGGGCATCTGTGGGATTAAATTCGTCGCGCTGTCTCTCGTGGGGAATGTACACACTGTTGGTACAAATTTTAAACGAGAAGCTGTAGGTTTTATTTGAAAAGGATAAGCGAACTTTTTGAACACAGTTGGGTACTTCCGAGGAAAACTAGACCGGAAGCTAGCGACAGAACGGGAGAAACAATAGTGCGTCGCGCGGCCGTGCTAGCGGTGGTGAGGTGGAAATCGGCGGGGTGGGGGTAAAGGCGTTACCCCCACTCCGTTGAATTCCACCCCCACCACTGCTCAGCACGGCCGCGCGACGCACTTTTGTTTCTCCCGTTCTGTCGCTGACTTCCGGTCTAGGTTTCCTCCGAAGTAACCAATTGAACGCGACATTAAACAAAATTTCGTGAATATGTGCGACTTTCCGTATGAAAATCAAACGAAAAGTCTATCTGAACCGAAAAGTGCAACGTCTGATATACAAAGTGAACACAACATTGTGTACGACACAAGCTCGCCCCATGAGTGCGAGAAAGAAAGAGCGTTCCGCGAGCACTTTGAAAATTTTGAGACGCACCCGTACTCTCAAAACAATATGTTTCATGCCTTGAGAACAACCTCGGTAAAATCGATTCCTGGTTATCCCAGGGGGCTCCATGCAAATCACCTTTCCCTTTGTTACGGACCACCTGGAATAACCAGGAACCTATTTAGGACCGCGAGACTCGTAGGTGTACGCCAGCTACTGCGTGAATAGACACCTCTAGCGAGGCCTGAAGTGAAGAACAAGAAGAACAGGAGCCGGAAACAGTTGCCAAATTACGCTCATTTGTTGATGACGAATGTTTATTCTCAATCCAAAAATTCAAGGAAGCTTAATTTTGTAATACAATTTGATTTAAACCTGCCAAAAACCCCGAAAAAGGCCGATTTCTTGAACTGTTTCCGGTCTATGTTCTTCTTCTTGTTCTTCATTTCAGGCCTCGCTAGAGGTGTCTATTGTGTGTTGACTTAGGAACTAACAACCTTTAGATGAGTCAACTTACTAAAGCTCAAAGATGTCGGAGACATGCCGATGGTGATTCTGTCGTTCGGGCACCTCTAGAACAATAACAATCCAGGCTATCGAAACAGATATTGAACGAAAACATCACAAAAAGGTAGCCTATCGGAGATTGCTCAGGGCGGACATTTCCACTTCCGAATAAGATGATAACGATAGTTCAAGAAATTCTCAGAGCTTGAATTTTTAAAACATAAAATGCCCAAACGGATTAAAAATTTGAGCTTGTTTATCTTTACTACAGGTTGTTTGAAGTTGGGTCCCAGCCAGCGTAGCGCTGCGTACCAGTGGGAGACCCCCTGCCAGGGGTCGCGTATACACAATGAAAGGTCCCTTACGTTGGGAGATGTTTTGGTAGACGCGAAGCGGTCCCAAACCTCTTTCATGCTTTTGATCGGTTCCACAGGGATGAGCCTGTTCCGCTAGAGCTTGGACGCGTAAGGCCAACTGCACATCGGTTTCTGCAGAGTTTACTGAACCTCACTTCATAGCTACTCACCGCTAAACCCAAGAATATCGGTAAGAGGACGACGTCCACCAAAAGGGAATAGGGTACTTCGGAGGAAACCTAGACCGGAAGTCAGCGACAGAACGGGAGAAACAAAAGAGCATCGCGCGGCCGTGCGGAGCGGTGGTGGGGGCCGGAATCGGCAGAGTGGGGGTAGTATGCGCGCGCCGCCTTCACCCCCACTCCGCCGATTTCGACCCCCACCACCGCTCAGCACGGCCGCGCGATGCTCTTTTGTTTCTCCCGTTCTGTCGCTGACTTCCGGTCTAGGCTTTCTCCGAAGTACCCTATTCTAACGAACAGTCAGTAGAACAAAGTAAGACCTGGGCATGGGCAGACGTTCCCCTGCCTCCCGGCGTAACTGACATGCACATCCGAGAGAAGCGCCCTTCTCTCAATATGCACAGAAGCGGTGTTTGGGTCCTAGTTATGTTCTTCGTAGGTTTACTCCGAAGGAGTTCAGGCCCAAAAGACCGAACGCGGGTCTGAAATGACGATTTCTATGTGAATTGTACGCACTGATAAAGTGTACGAGCAGTAAAAACTTTAGAGCGCTACGTGTGTACTCGGCACACACACAAGTTTTCAGTGCGCGGCGGTTACCTTTCGGATTCGTTGGTTCTCTGTCTTAAGTGTTAGAGCTCGTTTGTAGCAACTTCTCAGTTAGTACGCCAAGCCGTTGGCCGAGTTATCCACCCGTTCAGTAATGAAACACTTTCTTGCTTGGGATTTTAAGGTTGGATGGTGAGGGCTTGCGACAAGAGCGTCGAAGAGGAAATCGTTAGCGTCCCTGTTCCGCTGCCGCGTTCATTGGGTACTCCCAAGATTGTCGTAGCGCAAGAACAAAAGTAAGCGCTAACAACAGCTTGAGCGCATTCGCCTCGGGTGGTGGGGAAGGTATGAGCACGCGCAGGAGTTGCTTTTAGGGCTGACGTGTGGTCATCTTCCGTTTTCAGATTCTTGGCAGAACCGTGTTGAAAAGGAGTCCACCCTTCATCCCAAAGCTCGACCTCTGTCCCAGTGCCCCACCCAGAGGAATTTCAGATCTCCTGAATAAAGTCTGCTCCGAGCGTGGCGGATCTCTCGACAACTCAGGTAAGGCTGAAGCTCAGTGCCACGCCAACCTTGCAGCGTGTATGTGCCCGATCACCCTCCGTCCACCATAGATCGGTGGGTAATTAAACGATTACCTGGACCGGAAGTCGGAGAAGGAAAAGAATGTTTCGATATACCCTCTGAGCTTAAACGCGTGGACCCTTCCAACGCTGATTGAAGAACACGATGTATAATGAAAGGACCGAATCCAGTTCTTAAAATCGCAAGCGCTGCAGCAGGCTTATGGGACGCTTATGTTCTTTGACAACCGGTCTTGGGATTTAACGCAACAGGGTACTGCAGAGGAAGTGCGGACCGGAAGTCGACGAAAGAACGGGAGGATCCGAAACCAAAGGGCGTCCGCGCGACCGTGCCAGTGAGTGGTGGGGGCCGCAATGGACCGTTCTAAATCCCAAACAGGGTGCCGCGCTTCGCTCTGCAACTACGTAATTCTTATTATGCATAGCCAATACATCTGATTGTGCATGCGCGTGAAACGTTCACTTTCCTGCGCAACATCGCTCAATTTCGAGTATAGTTAAGCAAAATCAAAGTGTATTTCAAAACGCATTCACATTTCTGTGCAAAGCTCACACTGCACAAAAGTTAAGAAATTTCATATCCATATCCTTGCCGTGTCTGACCGGTGACCTTGCCCCGAGCCGAGGCAGGTGAGCCGCCGCGGCGGCGGTGGCCAGCCGAGCGGCCAGGTAGGGTGAGCCTCGAGTCCTGGTGAGCCGAACCGGCGCAAGGGCGCTGCTTTCGCGGAAAATCTCCGCTCACCGGCCGCCCGGCCGCCGAAGCTACCTGCGCCCGGCGAGGGGTCGCGTTATCCCCCTCGGCCACTCGGGATTTCAGAGACACTGCCTCTGCGTCGCGTCACTAGTCAGTATATCTTTGCCTCCAGACCAGAGCTGTGCACATCGCATGAAGTCTGCGT
This sequence comes from Thrips palmi, assembly GCF_012932325.1. NCBI lineage: Eukaryota > Metazoa > Arthropoda > Insecta > Thysanoptera > Thripidae > Thrips > Thrips palmi. The sequence goes on along the minus strand of NW_023144625.1, from coordinate 5,319,990 downwards.
CACCGCGAGTTCGCGTCATCAATTTTGTTTCGCTGGACCATTTAGAGTGCGTAGTGCGTAGATTGCAGTTGAAGTGTTGCCTGTGGTGCTGAACACTTCACACTCGTGTCCAAGAGTTACAATCTATTTTGGCGACCCCCGGAAGAAAGACTTGTGCACACACAAATAACTTCGCGGTAGTTTTATGAGTTCCTGCAGCAGGTCTCTCCTCTCGGTGTGCCGTTTTGAAAGCTTCATTGACGACCCTCATTTTTGTTTTAAAGGGACGGAATGCCGCCCAAGAAGAGGACCCAGACGTCACTGCCCGGTGGGGCGGATAAGCGATCCAAGCAGAGCAGCCCGTCGCAGCAACGGGAAACAGCGTCTGTTGAAAGGTAATCTCTTTAGCTAGAAGCTCCGACATCATGTTTGACATCGTTCTGCTGGCATGCGTAACCTATTAACTTAACGTTCCACTGCTGAAGAAGTCAGTCAAAAGCCAATAGACCCTTTGAGACGTCGCTGTGTGAAGAACAAAAGTAAACAAAAAGCAGGAACCAGTTGCGCGCCATCTAGCGACGACTGATGTGAACTTCGTCCAGATCTACTCTTCTGGCTTGTTTATGGATTTATAACTATCCTAACTGCAGGCAGAGGTGCCTGAAACTGATGGTGAACCATCCTCATTGCTAGTCAGTGAATTGTGATATCTTTGTAATTCAAGGCACTGTATGAGGATGAAACTTCTTATTAATTCCTTCGGCAAGAAATCTCATGTAGTATGTTAGCGTCTCGGACTTTGAGAAAAGACCGCTTTTAACTTAATGTGCTGTTAGGATAGTTCTGAATTTACACACACAGTTATTGTCTTGGACTGCACTGCCACTTAGGATTATTCTATTAAGATGCGTCGAATTATGATTTGTCTTCCCTGAAAAAAAAAGAAAGTCCATTGCCTGTCTGATGCCTCCTTTTCAATGCTTCCCGGAGCTGGGGCCTCGATCACAGTTTGTCAACGAGGTTTTCTAACCTTTATGTTTGAAACGTTTTGCAGTATGTCCGGGGAGGTGTCTGTCAAGGAGGAATTTGCAACGAATCTCGAAGAAAATGGTCATACCATGAGCGTCTCTCGTCCCGCGTGAGTCGAACTCTGCCACTTCTGCAGATCAAAACAACTGATCAATCGTCTCTTGGGAGTTTTCAAGTGTTTGTTCGCATGTTGCGCAGGATTTGGTGCCAAGCCTGCGACAAGGAGGCCGATGGACTGTGCGCGGACTTGCAGCACTCCCTGACGTCCCTGCGCATGCACCGCGCGGGGCAGGCGGCCCCCAAGCTGCAGCGGCTGCAGACGGCGGCCTCGTCCGCCAGGAAGGTGGTGGCGGCCCTGCAGGACGCCCGGGACGCCGTGGAGGCCCAGCTGCAGGAGTGGCGCGCCAGGCTGCTGCGGCTGGAGGACGCCGAGAGGGAGCTGCAGGCCGCGGTGGACGAGGGCCGGGACCTGCAGACGCCCCAACTTGAAGGCCTGGACCTTCTGCTGCGCGACGCGGCCGGCCTGCTGGGCGCCGAGTGCAGGCTGCAGCTGCAGGCGGACGCGGGCAGCGCACAGTGGAAGGCCGACCTGCAGCCGGCCGCCCCAGGGCGCAGCGCGCTGCTGCTGTGCGCGCTGGTGCTGCAGCTGCGGCAGGAAGAGAGCCTCGTCCGGGTAGGTAGTGCCACCGGCGCGCGTCTGCCCTAACCTTTTTAAGGTGGGGTATATGGTCAAAAGAAAACTCTCTCTGGACACAAGGGGTCCAACTCATGCAGTTGTAGTGCGCCCATATTGAAAGTTCAGGAAACTGTAAAGTGAAACTAGCATGTCCTCGAAATATTTGTCACAGGAAGTTCATTTTGTGGTCAAAATTCAACCGCTATTAGATGAATTTACTCGCAAAGTCGGGGGCCCAAACTCCTATTAGTTTGTAAGTTACGGAGGTTTGCGTAAACTTATCGTCGCTTCTCCCAGATTTTCCTCACCACTAAGGATTAGCTACCCAGATTTCAGATTCTGGCAAATGTATCCATTTTTGCACAGGAAATAGATGGCGTTGGCAGATTTGGAAGTATCAGTCCAGAAGAGGCTTTTAAAGTCACTTTACCAGGCCTATTTTTTGGCTGAGCGATAGCGAAGCCCGTTACTCCAGTGGGGTTAAAAAACTTTTTCTGTCTGTGTGCGTGTCTGTGCGCACTACTCCTCCTGAACGGCTCGGCCGATCTGGCTGAGATTTAGCAGGGTCATTAGGTATGTTGTTGGCTCGGCACACGCGAAATTTTACTATCCTAGCTCAACTGGTTCAGTTTTTATCGCCGAAAAGCACCTAAAAAACGGCGAAAAATCAAGTTTTCTGCAAGCAGATCTCCCCTGTCTTGATGGAAGGGGGGTCAGGGGGTCGGAGCCCCCCAGCCTCGACAAGTTAACAAGTTACAAGGGTCAAGATCGTGTAATTTGTAGATGAAGCAACTCTATCTAGAATGAAGGGGGGGGGGGAAGCCCCCCAGTACACAACAAATTAGAAGTAACCAACTGTGGACATGCATTGCCTGCCGAAGGCAGGCTAGCGCCGCAGGCCAGTGTAGGTACGCCAAGCGCGGATTGGAGGAACAGGCAGCGAGACATCGCGAAGCCTGTTACGACAAGACGCGGTCTGGCGTAAACCTACCTTGTTTTATTTTTCTTCACATTTGAGAGGTTTTGGCCCATTCCGATTTTGGTTTTCGGTTTTTCAGGAAATCTATGACAGTCATGAAAAAAGGGCAACACTACCTCTTTCCTTTACAAAAGTAGATAAAATTGCCAAAGACTGGGTAACTTAATCCTTTGTCGCAAGGAGAATTTTGGAGAAACAACCAAAAATTTACGTAAACCTCCATAATTCAGAAACTGAAAGGAGTTGTGGAATCTTGGTGAATAAGTTAATGCAATAGATAGGGTTTTTTTACCCATAAATTGAGATATCTGACACAAGTATTTAAAAAATGTCAAATAGCCACTTTTCTCACTTTTCAATAACCTTTAAAATCTGAAGCCGATCATAACCAATTACGTTATTCCAGGGGTACATATCATTGTGATCAGATGTAGACTTTTGAGCTGTAACGATTCTGCACAACTGTCTGCCTCAGGACCTTTTTTTTTTACCTACTGAACACGATAACACAGCGTTTTTGTGTTTAAAGGTGTCAGGATAAAATGAAATCTGAACTTCGAAATTTTGTAAAGTTTGAAAATATTTATTTTAAAAATGATATTTTTTAACCTTAGAATCTAATTTGTTCACAACTACGCCGTGATTGATATTGTCAATATCGGTTGGTTCTTAATTTTCTAATCTCCTAGTCAACTATCCAATGAGGTTCAGGGGAAAAAAAGACAGATCAGACCGAGACTGTTGTGCCGAACCGTTTTGGAGTGCAATAACTTGTCGTTAAGAGTTTTCAACATCTGTATGCTTTCGACATCTTTCAACTTTGTGCTAGCCAGATGTTTTTCAATCAACTTCAACTGAAGCACAGGATCTATTTCTTACAAGTCATGCAAATCATTTTTAAATCAGCGTTTTTGGCTGCTTTTTCACGCACACTGCTAATCCAAGATTGGACCACGATGTCCACATAAAGGAACGTGGACCACGCTGCACTGTTAAAAATAGTTGTTTTAAAACAACAACACAGTTACCAACCTCGACAACGCTGTTGTTTGTGAACAAGTTTGCTTGTTTTGAAACGACGAATTCGTTGCTAATTATTTTAATGACTTATGCTGTTTCAAAACAATATTTTGCTGCTTACAAACAACCCGGACAATCTAAGAAGTGGTTACTGCGGGGTAACCGGGACTCTACTAGGCCTGTGACCTAATCGGCAATAAAAATTGATGCAAATAAGGCTGTCTATCGGTTTACAAACATCTTGTGGACGAACGACGCCACTCGTTAGTAAACAACAAAAGTCATTTGAAAACAACTTTGATCGCTAAGAAAATTAGCAACATATTTACTGCTAAATTACAACATAATTTTTAACAGTGTAGGAAACGTGGTCCACACTTGGTAGTGTGGCCGGCCTTTGAGGAGTTGGACGTTGTAAAGTGTAGACCATTGCGTGGTCCACGTTTCCTAGCGTGTGGACCATCGTGGTCCACTAGGGTGTTTCACTTTTGCAAAAAGTTTCGAAATCTCATGATTGCCGGGTGAAAATTGATTTTTTATCGAAAACAAAAACGTTTACGTGTTTCGGGGTTTTCCAAATTTCGCAAAATTAGAGGTCGCTCAACGCCTTTGAAAAATTTAGGCTGTTTTTACTTCAGTCCAAAATGCTGAAATCGCCAATTATTGACCGATTTGGACCATTCTGGGCTCATTTGAAAGGTTTTGAGCTGTACTTTCAGAATCTGCGGCCAGAAATTCGATTGGAGTCGTTTGTTAGGCTACAGAGCCACGTTTGTGTTTTTCAAGGCCCTAATTGCAACTTTGCGCGACTGTATCTTCGGCAGTTGTAGATCGATTTTCCCCCGCGATATCTCAAAATGACCGTCAGAGTCTCACCTTTCCAACGGTGTGCTTGGATCGTCATTTGCCTAGTTTCTATGAGGCTCGAAGTACAGATATGCGACAAATTCTCATGTTTACCGTACACTTCTTGGACGAAAAGTGTACTGACGAGAGCCGATCTTCGCTTTCACCCCTATTTTCAGTTGCGCATGATGATTTTACCACCTCAAAGCCGGCTGGTGCTGCTACATTGGCTCCAGGGACATATTAATAGCGTTCGATGTTGTTTAGGTCAGTGCTTCTACACCTTCTATGGTTTAAGGGGGGACCCTGGTGAAAAAATCGCCAAAATTCCAAAAAATAGTATTTTTAAAGTTCATAGATAAAAGTGTGCATAGAAGATTTCAGATTCAACAGGTTGAACACCTTTAAGCTAAGTGGGTAGTTTCTTTATCATTTGGAAGGAAATAACATTGAGATCAGTTGTTGTTGGCTTCTACGCTCAACTTAACAGCTTTGCTCAGTCGACAAAAAATTTTGTCGTAGAAAGACTTCCTGCGTTCCTGGTTGACACCTACATGAGTCGTCTCGCATGGACTCTATTCATTGATGACTTGTCGACAAATTTTAATGACGGAATCTTGATATCAGCCCTACTTTTTTTTAAACACACCTAAAAGTTTGAAAAAAGGGCAAAAAAATCACTTTTTTCAAATGTTAAAATTTGAAAACTCATATCTCAGGACAGAAGTTGAATTTGAAAATTCTGTCACTAAAATCTCTTCTATACATCTTTAGGATAACTCAAAAAAATTTACAAGACTTTTCGTCTCAAAGAAAGACGCAGGAAGATTTTCCCCCAACGCACCAAAAAACACTAAAAAGCCACTTTTCTCAGAGACCGTTCAACATTTTGGATTGAATTTTGTTTTGGGAACTCACCATAATGAACCTCATAATTAAGCAAAGTTTCAACTTCCTGGGATTATTTTGAAGCCTACTTGAAAGTTTCACCAGGTTCCCCCCTTAACGTCTCCCCGCGACATCCCAAAACAGACTTCAAATTCACATCTTTCCGAAACTGTGGTTAATCTTTAGTTTAAGTCTGTTTTGCATCAAAAGGTGGTCAACGCCTTTGTGGATAGGGGTCTATTTGACCGGTGACCGGTTTCTACCGATTAGAGCTAGATAGCAAGCAACACTCTTTATGGTTATAAAGATACTTTTTCAGGGGATTTCACTGTGCACCACTGTCTGTGGACTAATGGATGCATTTTGCTGAGCTAAAAGTCAACCTGCCCATAATGATTTTCACCAACACTTAACTGTAAAGATAAATATTCGGAATATACGAAGAAGCCTCTGGCGAAGATTTTAGCCAGAGCACTTTCGTGAATTCACGAATAATCTTGGTAATTTTCAAATGTTCTTCGTCAATCCACGAACATTCATCGTGAATTATTTAGATTATTCGCACATACACGAAGATTCGCGGTTTTTACGAATTATATTTGAGAATTAAGGTGGGCTGTGAAGCGGATGAGTGAGCTAAGTCGACTTATCTCAAGACTCAGTTTTTAGAAGTTAACTGTTTTTAAAAACATTTAGCATCACAGAAGGCCTTAGTCTATATCTCAGTTTCATGGGAAAACACAGGTGAAAAACCAGCTAATTCACTTATCCCCTTTTCACGGTAGGTGAACGGGTGAAAAACATGTCAAGTTACACTGTGCGAAAAAACCACAGTAAATCCCGTTAATTTTTTTGCCGGGATTTACTGTAGTTCAGACAGTGATCCATTTCATTAGGAAGGCATTGGATTACAAGTTCAAGAGAGCAGAATAGTCGAATCCTCATTTGGAACTTCTGTACAGTGCAAAGTACGCGGTTTGTACTTTTCTTCCCCAACCTACCCCTACCTTAACATAGATCAAACCTCAAAGTACAGGACACAGCAAGATATCAGACCTTTTTGTAGTCTTTCTTTCTTGTCTTGGTACGAAATGCCTTCGGCTCACTGTACTAAATGTTATGCACAATTTTAAAGAGTGACGGTACAGTTCTTTGTGCTGATTAACATGCTACCTGACCAATACGGAACATTATAAAATAAGCAAACAGATTACCAGATAGTATTTTAAGAATTGGTTACATCCAGCCATATAGGTTTTCATATGAAAGTTTAGTCGTGTTTTCTAAAAGTCTGCAACGTCAAGTATTTCAACGTAAACCTTTAAGGGGGCACACCAGTGAAAATGCAGAGCCTTCGTAAAAACGTTATTCTGAGGAAAGTAACGAAGGTAATGGGTTGAAATTTTATTCTGAACTATAAAATATGTCAATTTAACCAAAAAAGTACACGGCAGCCAGGGGCGGCGACGGGACGGGGGGGGGGGGCATCGTCATTTTTCGGTGACACGGCTCCACTTTGCCCAACTTTGTGAAGCCCTCGATTGAGCCTGAAACATGGGGTTTAAAAATTTCTCATCAGGACACATGTGGCTATCGTGTGAACCACGGACATGTCGAAAACACAATCCTAAATATGTTTTTTTGAGAAGCAAAAAAAAGAAACACATTTTTTGACCATATTTTTCACGTTTCCGTGTCTGTGGCTCAGGCCCTGTACATGCTACGACCATATCCGAGGTTCACACGATAGCGGCAAGATGAAGGAACATTTTGCCGCAAACCGCATTCAATTACCTCAATTTTTGCGCCCGCAGTCGTGGGCACCAGGTCCAAAATTGGTGTTTCGAGAAAATGACGTTTTAAGTTAAACAACGGTTTACACGCGGTTTTCCCGATTACGGACGCAATTTATGACATATTTGAGTTCGGTTTGCGCCAAAACATTTCTTTTTCCAACTGCGATTGGATGGCCCGGGGGTTTCGCCATTGGACTTCAAGTGAATCACCTGAACGTTAACAATTGTGGTGAAATATGCAAAAGTAGTTACCTTTTTGGCACCTACAAAAATGTGCCCAAGCCAAAGTAATTGAAATTTTGATGTGAGGTTTGCGGCGTTCGACTCGGGATGAGTAGCAGAAAAAAAGGATAAAATTAAACAGAAGGCCAAAATTTGACGATTTTCACTGGTGTGCCCCCTTAAAAGAAATAACTGAAACTTCTAAGTATTTCCTTTTCAATCCTTATATTATTTTAATCACTCAATGTAATTGTTTTTGTTTCTTCATTTCAAGTTGCAGTGCTTGACATCTTAAACTATACCTTAATCGAAAAATTACTACAAATTGTGGTAAACATTCAACTAGTTTGTCATTGTGTAAAAAGGTATGAGCAGAAACTTTATTTCCTTTGTAGATCCTGCTGCAGATATAAGTGTAGGCGGATCTTCAGTAGTGGACTATTAAAGTAGAGTAGTATTAAAAAACTTTTAACTTCACTTTTTAACTACAGATAGTACTTAATACCTGGTCAATAAATAGCAGTTCAGTTAGAAAGCAGTTTGCATACACAGCAAACTACAGATTCATAAGCAAACTGAAACTGGACTTATTCTGCACTTTGTTCTTACCAAAAACTGCAGTTCAGGAACTGTAGTTTTGGCACTATAGTTTAAACTGCAGTTTCACTACAGATCCTTCCACCCGGGTTTCGTACGAAAAGCTGCACACATGTCTCGATCTTTGTGCAAAAAACGTTTAAACTTGTACGAAAAGTTCATCTGCGTCAAAAAACAATATGGTAAATATTTAGTGTGCCCGCGTCGAGCAGGCAAGTTTTAATGGCGTGCTGCTTGCAGGTGTATCCCTCCGAAGAGACGATGGACGTCGGCACACTTAGCAAGCAAAAGAAGCACAGCCGAGAGCTGGACGACGTTCTGCAGGACTCCGCGTTGTCTAAGGTAAATCTCTGAACAAGGCTACCGACAGGGTTCGAAATGTCGATTCTCGCATCGCAAGCCCAACAAACCGCAGGTATGCTGCACGCGGGACGACGCGCGGCCGGTGGGTTATTCAGTAACATTTCTTAAATCGTCACAGATGACCGGGTACAGTAAGCGAGCCCATTGCAGATCTCTGGTTGAACTACAATCGGCTTCCTCACTATACCCATGTAACTTGCACGGTTTAGGGGGAGGGGGGACATCTGTTCAAAATGGTCAAAACCTGCTCTTTTTTTCATTGGTTTTTATTATAGATAGTTCTTTTCTGCGTCAAATCGGAAACCACATTCTGAAACTGAAAAGCCTGCAGGTTGTTGGCCTTAAACCCAGTTTCCCCAACTTTGATCGCGTTTTTCTCAAAACACGAAATTGCTCCCTGAAGCCATGTTTGTATTAGGACACACTTTGCTTCTAAGCATTTCTTCGTAGATTCCACAATGCCTTCGTTTTCTTTGTACTACGCAGCGAAGCTTCGTGGACCTTTTTTATGAGATGCAGGCAGCATACCCGAGAGCGAGAGCATACCTCACGTTGCTGGGCTCTGTGGGAACGGCAAATACGTGTTGTCTGTAGTAAACCTAAAGTTTGTCGTACCCTATGGGAAACAACTCTAAGAATCCGTACCCTATTCTTATTTTTTTTGTTGTCACTGATCTGGACCAAAATTTTACCACATGTACCCTTAGGGTAGAGAAAGATGCCCACAAGTTTTGAAGGTCCTAGGTCGACCCAGTCCGGAGCAGTGGGCCATAGTGTGTTTTGCGACTTTTTGGTAAAAGCCAACTTTGAAGGTACAAATCGATGGAAAGGGCTTGACCTATTGACTTGAACATTTTACCAGGTCTTAGGGAGCATGATGACAACATTTTAGAATTTTTTCAAGAATTTTGAAAAACTTTTACTTTCTGAAAAAAGTTGAATTTTAATTTTTTTCTAGATCTGAAAAACATATTTTTGAAAAAGAATTGAAAAAATTTTAGAAAGTACCTTTCCTTGGTCCTAGTAACTGTACAAAATTTCAGCCTGTTCAAAATTTCAATTGCATCCGCACAGACTTGGTTTGGGAGCTATGAAAGAAAGTGTAAATTTCACTCCGTAGTCTGAAGGACTTTAGCGGAGAAATGGCTCATTTGTAGCCTGTGTATATAAGAATGGGATAAGCTATGATCCCAAGATAGACATAGTGGTCTGATGAGTATCTTCTACTTCCTTACTTGTGTTTTGAGTGTTTTCAGCCTGTCAGGATTATGTTTCGAAGAGCCAAGTCATTGTAAGTTCATTACACAGGTGGAATCGTAATCAAACCGTGTGTCTAAGCTGCCCCTGATTTGGCTCTTCGAAACATAATCCTGACAGGCTGAAAACACTCAAAACACAAGTAAGGAAGTAGAAGATACTCATCATCAGACCACTGGGGCATTCCACGTCAAACCATCATGGTCTGAAACGCACTTGCTCAGATACGGCTCCCAATTTTTTGTCTCATGGCCTACCACTCAGAGACCACTCACATAAATTTTTTTGAAAAAATATTCAAAATTTTGGCTGAGGCGATTTTTTGAAATTTCAGGTTAGCATTATAAGAGTTGAGGCTTACGATCTCTTGTTGTGTAGTGCCTAAATTCTTGTAATGCTCACGTTTACCTCGAAAGTTAAGACAGACACTAGGACAACATTTTAATGCACGGGAGCAATATGGGTGTCATGTAGTCAATTTTTGACGATCCACTAACTTACTTTTTTGCAGTTAGTTTTACCTTTTGCTGCCGGTTCCATTGTACTTTGTACAACAATTGTTGTACTTAAAAAGTACGCTAAATTCCTGGTAAAAAATTTGCCAGAAATTTGTGTACTTTTGTTGTGGTTATTTCCTGCAGTGGCTGCCCCTTCAAGTTTGTACCCAAATTCATGGAATTTGGCTGTGGTTCATTTAAATTCACTCAACATTCATGTCGCATTAATGTGTGCACTGAAATTCAAAGTAATTTCGCCTTGGTTGTGCTGCTTCCAGGTGAGAAAGCTAGAGGGCTTGGACTGCGACGCCCAGCCCACCTGGTGCAAACTGTTCCTGCAGCGCGTGGCTCCACACGTCGAGTGGCTGTGCATGGAGCGCGCCCTCCGCGAGCACTTGGAGGTGGTGCGGGGCATGCCCTCCCTGCGCTACCTGTACGTGCACTTGAACTGCTGGGACGGCACTGCGTTCGCCGGGCTGCCTCTGCAACTCGAGGAGCTTGACGTGCGAAACGTGCCGGTGGACATGCTGGAGTCGGTGCAGCGGATGCCCAACCTGCGCAAACTCACCTTGTACAACTTCCACGGGGAACGAGTCGAGTTTTCGTTCCCCGCGGTGCCTGCACTGCATCGCGGCCTGCGCTGGCTGACCGTCGGCCTCTGGTCGTTGCCTTCCCTGCTGTCGCTGGCCAAGGCGCACGCCGCCACGCTCCTGGAACTGAGAGTCCTGTGCTCAACCCACGACGATGGGAGGACGCCGCTGTACTTCAGGGATCTGGCCGAGGGGCTGCAGCAGTGTGGGCTGGTGGCGCTCAGGAGAGTGGTGCTGCTGAGAGGCACAGGCACGGCAAGACACCACGTGGAGAAGGAAATTTGCCACGCGGAGAATACGTGCACGCAACAGCAGCAGCAGTTTAGGGACAAGCTACTGGTGACTGTGTATTGCCAAAAGTGCGACACCACTTGCCCTTGCTACCCTGATTTTGGTGACTTCACCTGGACGGACTAATACATGGATTTCTGTGGAAAAATTTTCCACACCCATTTACAGAAATCCATGTATTAGTCCGTCCAGGTATGCAGCCATGTGGCTCCTAATGTGTTGAGGGAGCTCGGAGCCTCAAAACGCATCCTGGAATTATTTTTGGCCTCTGTAATTCTTTCATTTTATTAGCATGTATTGTAATAGTGAACAATGTTTAATCGACGTCCCACCTTACACCGGATGTGGCTTCCTGCGAATAATGAATCCAGAGCAATAGAAAGTAGTGGGCGTGGATCGCGTGGGATTACTGGTGCGCTCCAGTGTTGAACTCTTCTTGCAGTGCCCCTTTCATATCCCTCCGTTATGTGCAACAGTGTGTAATAAATATCATTGATTTCCACGTTTGTCTTGCGAATCTTAAATCCCCAACACGTATACAGCTCACTGTTGTTTTTGTGTCTTGAGCCTATCTTACAATTAAAAAGCGGCTTTCTGATCGCAAATCCGGTTTTCAAATCGTTTTGAATTCTGATGGTAACCAGAAAAACACTCTCATTCCAGGAACGTGACATTACGTAGTCCAGGGGACGGAGATACCTGGACCACGTTCCTCTAGACCAGCTCTTATTTTCGAAAAATGTGATTTTGAGTGGGTCCCCGACTTAAAGTGACCGAACTGGTGAAAAAACTTTAAAATTAAAATCCCAAGGTCGTACCAGCGGGTGGAAACTCTGTTGCCAAAAACGGCATGCAAAGGTTTTTTGTGCAGCTTAGATCTCGGAACCCAGAGGTGGTAGGTGAAATCCGTGGTCATATTTGGAATCCTCTTAAAATTTCACTCGGCGTAGGACATGTTTAGTGCCAGGGGCAAAGGAAATGGTCAGTCATTTTGCCATGAGAAAGTAAAAAAAACAGGTGAAAAACGCTCTGGGACCAGGATCGAAATTTACGCTTTATCCCGAAAATTGCTATTTGGTCATGCTTAATGTGAGACAACGGTATGGCCAATTCAAATTCTGAGTACAGATATGAATTCAGCGTGCTTTCGTGTGTGCATTCCACCTATAAGTTTCAAAGAAGGAGGGTCTGTACCCTTTAGAACACGCAGTCAACGGCAGACTGTTTTGTAATTTTATGCAATACAATCGCTGCATACCCTCTCGCAGTTTCACGGTAACGGTTTTCTGTTATTTTGGTGTGTTGACCACTCCAAGGCAGCGTAATGCACAGGAAATTTTCTCAGGATTCAGAATATGACCTCAGAATTTACCTACGAGCTCCCGTTCTCTTGCATTAAGTGTTACCACAAAACAATGCAACGTTTCGATCATGGTCCCACAGCGTTTTTTCTCCTTTCTTTCTTTTTCTCATTGCAAAATGACCGACCATTTCCTTGACCTCCCGCTCTAAACATACCCTACGACGAGTGAAATTTTCTGAGGATTCCAAATATGACCTCGGATTTCACCTACCACCTCTGGGTTCCGAGATCTAAGGTGCACAAAAAACCTTTGCATGTCTTTTTCGGCAATATAGTTTCCACCCGCTGCTTGGCCTAATTCAGTGATTTTAAGGACCTTTGGTCGAAAATTCAGTCCGCTTTGATCTATCTTAACTCCATCATGCTCAAACGGCGGTCTAAATTACCAAAACCGTCGAAAAAATTAGAGTAGATCCCGAAAAAATGTACAAAGGGTATCGAACGCTCAAGCGATGTTTTGGCAGAAGAAATGCAAGTAATACACTATATTCCATCAATTTTAGGTGACCCGACTCGTCCAGTTTGTGGGGGGGGGGGAGAGAGAGAAAAGCGAGGTACTTTTTTTACCTAAAAGTAAAAGAAACCATGTAAATACTTAAATATTTGACGATTTGGGGGAAGCGGCGCGCGGCATAACTGCTAACCCTAATAGAAAACCCTACCGCTACTTACACTGAGAATGAAAGAGTCATGATCATGACTAAAATTTTGGGTGAGGAATTCTTTATTACCCAAATTTGGGTGAGGAAATTTTCCTCGCCCAAATTTGGGTGAGGAAAGTTTCCTCGCCCAAATTTGGGTCATAATACTATGGAGCTACATAGGGAGCTGATACACCCTTCCTCACCCAAAATTGGGCGAGGAAGCTTTCCTCGCCCAAATTGGGCGAGGAAACATTCCTCGCCCAAATTTGGGTGAGAAAGTAAACCTCGCCCAAAATTGGGTATTGATCATGACTTTTTCACTCTCAGTGTATCAGCCGCGGACCGCGGAAGCCGAACAGGGCGTCAGCCGAGCCGAGTGACGGGCGGCCGGGCAGTCCAGTCGCCTGGAGGAAAGCTTAGAGTAAGGGTGTGTGTGGAGCCAGCAGGAACAGTGTTTTTGGAATATAGTCTTACGTCTTGAATCACAATCTCACTGAGAAGCTCCAGACAAAAAAAAACCACTTGGTCGGCGACATCCTAGGAGCGGGCGCTTGTGGTGTTTTATCGGTTCATTGTATGTATACGAACTGCCGAAAAGACACTTGGACGAAATCCGACACCCCCTGTGGCTTTGGTACGGGTCTAAACACCCCAAAAACAGCTGTTTTCGAGGGTTTGGGACTAGATGGGTTCTCGCAAACCGAGATCCAAAAAAGTACCCAAATGGGTCTCAAATACTCAAAAAAATGCGCTCTTTCGAATGCCGTGTCGAACGAGGCTCTACGACGTCGGGTTTGGATGCTACGGGCTCTCAAAGTTGCTCAATTTCACTATTTTTACTGAAGATTTGGGCATATCAGGGCCGTTTGAAGTAGACCATCGGCGATTTCGCTCCTCTTTGTCTCAAATGGTGCCTACCCATAGGTAAACACCCCCACAAAATTTCAGCCATGTCAGGCAATTATTAGAGGAACTGTGAACAATTTAAGTTTTGGGTCATTTTACCACTGGGCTTAGGTGGTTTTGGGTCCAGAAAAAAATAATTTTTTTAGGACAAATTTTTCGAGGACAAACTTGTCTTTTTCTCCAAGTTATGTTCCAATTACAGCTAGAAAAAGACAAGTTTGTCCTTGCTTGTTTTGCTTATTCTAGCTGTAATTGGAACATAACTTGGAGAAAAAGACAAGTTTGTCCTCGAAAAAAAGTTTTGAGGCACCATGTTAAAAAGGCGTTTCAAGAGGTGCTGATCCTGGTTGTCCCAGAGGACTTCATGCAAATCACTTTTCCGTTTGTTATGGACCACCTGGAAAAACCAGGAACCTATTTGGGACCGCAGGACTCGCAGGTGTACGCCAGCTACTGCGTGAATAGTGTTTTGAATTAACTAAGAACCTTTAGATGAGTCAACTTACTATAGCTCAACGATGTCGGAGACATGCTGATGGTGATTGTCGTTCGCGCACCTCTAGAATAAGAACAAACCAGGCCATCGAAACAGTTATTGAACGAAAACACCACAAAAAGGTAGCATATCGGAGATCGCTCGGCGCCGACATTTCCATACTTCCGATAAGATGATTAAGATAAAGTGCAAGAAATTGTTGAAACATAACATGTTCAATCAAATCAAAAATTACCACTAGATTTAATGGTACAGGTTGTTTTACGATGGCTCACAGCCAGCGTAACGCTGTGAAACAAGGGGAGATACCCTGCCAGGGGTCATAACGCGGTTCATATAGTGGCCAAAATGCGTAATGATAGGCCCCGTACGTTATGGTAGACGCGAAGCAGTGTCAAACCTCATTCATGCTTTTGATCGGCTGCACAGGGATGAGCCTGTTTTGCTAAAATAGGGTACTTCGGAGGAAATCCAGACCGGAAGTCCGCGACAGCACGAGAGAAACAAAGGAGCGTCGCGCGGCCGTGCTGAGCGGTGGTGGTTCAAACACTGGCCTGTTTTTAATTTTTCGGTTTCAGCCATCCTTTTTAGTTATGTTCAAATTTTGGGTTGGACAATATGTTTTAAGAATATTAAGGTTTGGTTTATATATGGTACGTTAGGTTACGTAAAGTTGGTCAGGTCGCAAGTGACCGAAACTTGTCGCGACTATAGCATGAAATATTTTGAGAATAGAGTGGGCTAAGATCTGTTGACATTAGAAATAGATCTGCCGCGATGAGAATAAGATCTGTAGCGAGCCCGTTTGGTTTTGATTAGGATAGGTTGGACAAATTATTTTAAAAATATTAAGGTAGCCTTCTGTCCACACCAACATACTACAATTTCCTTCTGACGAACATGCATTTCCATCTGCAGCAGAATCTAGCTCTGCATCGAAGCCGAAGATCTTCCCCTGGCCAATAGATGTTAAAACTATTAGCATTTACGTTAGGTTATTTCGATGATTATGGCTCCTTCGTGCCCCAGGTTGCCGTGCTCGGCACGGCACAAAGTCCCCTTCGGCTCCGGCCGCTCGGCACTCTTCGGCACCGCTCGGCTCGGCCGCCAGGGGGACCTGCGCGGCGGCGATTTGTGGTCCCGTATCAAGACGTGTGGGGTAGCGTGCGCGCGCGCCGCCTGCACCCCCACTCCGCCGATTTCCACCCCACCATCACCGCTCAGCACGGCCGCGCGACGTTCTTCTGTTTCTCCCGTTCTGTCGCGGACTTCCGGTCTGGGTTTCCTCCGAAGTACCCTATTTAATCGTGAACCGTTGAAGCCCTGATAGCTTCTCACCGCTAAACCCAAGAATATCGGTAAGAGGACGACGTCCACCAAAAGAGTATTTTAAAGAATCTTGAGACAGACAGAAGAACAATAGTAACACCTAAACCAGCTCCTGCGCAGACGTTCCCCTGCGTCCCGGCGTAACTTACATGCACATCCGAGAGAAGCGCCCTTCTCTCAATATCCACAGAAGCGATGTTTGGGTCCTGGTTATGTTCTTCGTGGGGATGTTCTTCGCAGGAGTTCGGGCCCCAAGATCAAACGCGGGTCTGAAATGACGATTTCTATGTGAATGGTACGCACTGAAAAATTAAGTGCGCCAACAGTAATTACGTTAGAGCGCGTGTGTACTCGGTATACGCTTGAGTTTTCAGTGCGCGGCGGCTGACTTCCGTTTTCGCAGGTTCTCTGTATTTCGTGTTAGAGCTCCTTTGTACCACTTCTCAGTTAGTACGCCAAGCCGTTGGCCGAGTTATCCACCCGTTCAGTAATGGAACATTTTCTTCCTTAGAATTTTTAAGTTAGACCGTTGAGGGCTTGCGACAAGAGCGTCGAAGAGGAAATCGTTAGCGTCCCTGTTCCGCTACCGCGTTCATTGGGTACTCCCATGATTCTCGTAGCGCAAGAACAAAAGTAAGCGCTACACTGGTAAAACTAAAGCGTAGTATTACCCACTGTTTTCAAGCGTAATCAGTTTACGCTTGAAATCAAGCGTAACAAGCTCATCCGCCAAGATTTCCCCTATCTAAATGCATGGGGGAATTTCTAGTCCATGCTTGATTTCAAGCGTAACGTCTTCAAGCCTAACTTTATTGGCGATCCAAAGGTTCACGCGCGCGCCCCTAGCGGCCGCGCCGCGAAGCTCCCTAAGCAAGACAACTGGGCGAGCGGCGCCGTAGCAACCATAGGCGTAGCGAGCGAACCAAGCTGTTATGGAGCACATTTATGCCGGTGCCGGTCCGTCGGACAAAAAGAAACGTAATTCTAATTATTGTAGTGCCCCCCAGTGTTCACAATATGCGGAC